>NC_092414.1:170751521-171062396 GCF_040894005.1 Engystomops pustulosus
TTTAAAGGACACCTGTCATCAGGTCTCTGCCACTAGTCCTGTCACCACTACCTGTTGAAGCAGCTCACAAGGATCCATCCCAGCCTTTATCTAGTTATTTCATACATTATTCATTGTAAAATCATCTATTCTTTATCATGTAAATGAGGCTGGTCACATGGTCAGAGGCAGTGATGTCACCCCTGTTACCCCTCCCCCTGCTCATGTCTGTGTGTGTTGTATAGTGTGTGTGCTGCATCTGCTGACATGCTGCATCCTCCTAATATACAGGGGTGAGACACAGACATCAGCTACACATGAATCTGACATGTTCTGCTGTAACATGGCTGCCTGGAGCTGCTGTATCTCTCCTAAACACACACACATGCACACACAGGCTGTAGGGGATGTGGCCACCAGCACCAGGAAGCACATCATTATACAGGCTGTCAGTCAAGCACTGGGGGTGTGGCTGTGCCTCCCACTCATGAATAGAGTGGACAGCTTGAATATGCTAATGCTTCATTGGACTTTTCACAGGTCATTTGCATACAGCTTTAGGACCTCATTGCTTAGGTTTACAGGCATGTAGAGGGATAATGAAGGGATAGAGGCAATGCTCTCTAATGGCAGTTTATGAAAATATATTTAGTTTAGGGGGGTTATTTTGCATGACGGGTTCTCTTTAATTTGGATCAGGGATCATCTAGGAAGAGGTATAATGTTCACTATCTTCCATTGATTATAATGCTGTATTTGTGTTAAATCACAGTGTTAAAAATAAAAATGGATATTTCTGCACAAAGCAACCTATATTAAAGCCTTTAATTGCACTAAAAAAGTGTTGCCATCAGGGGAATATTTGGCCTATCCTTATATATATATTCAGGGGTGAGCCTGAACGTTATGCAGCCTGAGAAGAACGATCCCTCCCCCACGCCATCCAGTAGTAATTTATTAGGTCACTTTTTTAGTATGTGGGTTCTTCATGCAATGTCTTACTATTTTTAAGTATCAAGTTCTGCTTTGTATTGGGTGACTGCTCCCCTGATGGTGCCCCCCATCTTGCTGTAGATAGTGCTGCCTGAAGCAAGACGCTCAACTCCCCTTGTGCCGGGTGCACCCCTTATTCTATTAATATGTCATAAATGTTCTCTAGACATGTGTGCATTTTCTGATCCAGGAGGTCAGATACTTTATGAGAGACTCTTGGCCTTGGCAGAAATTCGACAATGAAACACCTCATTTCTCTTGTCAATTCCATCCCCAGAGTCCCTAAGCCATCTGCTTAGAAAGACCAGGTCCTCCCGCTCTCAGACTATCAGGAAGGGCACTGCCTAGCAGATGATCTCAAAGAACTGCATCTCTGGTTCGGGGTGAGTCGGGACTTTACAAGGATTGCTACTTTTTGAGAGACTGAAGTACCAGGCTATTCTGGAAATGACTCATGGAGGATGGTTACTGCTTCCAAGAAATCCTGACCTCCGAAATTTGGCACCATGAATCCCAGGAACTGAGATTATTGCAGAATTGAATTCATGCAGAATCGAAGTCCATATTCCTCTTCTTCCTATTTAATTTACTCGATAGCGATATCGACACCTGGTGGACGTTGGAGGAACTGCCTTAGTGAATCCCAGCCGGACCCGAATCCACCGCACAGAACGTGCCGCTGGATCGCGAATGGACCGGGTAAGTAAATCTGCCCAATTGTTTCATAGGACACTGGTTAATACTAGGATTTGCTAGATGCTGAGGAAGTTTGTGGGTTGTTATTTGGATAGTGTTTAATATACAGTATGTTTTTAGCTTGTGTTAATTTTCTGTATTATTGGATTTAGATTCATTAAAATATTATAGAAGCAATCATTTTTTCTCAAAGAAACACTTCAGAAAGAACTTAGCGTGGGCCTTTTATACTGTGTATACAAAAATACATATATGTATATATTTATATACATACAATAGGTTGTATATTTATAAACCCAGGCTTTGTCATACTGGGAAATGTAGCAGTGAATTATGAAAATGATTAAGCATTAGCTGCAGGTCATTTTGGATGTATTGTTCCAGAATAGTTTTGAGAATAGTGAAACATCTAGGAACAGCATATGATTATCATTATCTAAGTTCTGTGACATTTCAGTTTTAAAAAGAACCTATAATCAGGTCTTCAACAGCTAATATCTTTAGTAAATCCGTTTTAAAATGTTATTATTAAATCATGTTTATTTTTTGACTCAACCAATGTCTTCATCAACTTCCATATTCTTCAGGGATGGGGTAATGAGGGAGCCGAGAGAGATGTGACTGAGTTACGCAGGAAATTGTGCAGGGTCCTTCTTCAAAGAATGAAATCCCCCCCTAGGGATGGGACCATATTTATATATGATTTTATATTAGTTCCTGATTCCCCTTGATTACTGTGTTGGATTTGTGGAAGCAGGAACTTTGTGCATCATATATTAATATGGTGCTCAGAATCCTGTCCCAGGAGATGGGTTCAGTCATTAAAGCAGGAAACTGCATGATCCGTGCTTCATGGCCCAATGAAAGTGTAGCTCTGGCTCCGGAGCTGTGGCCGTGCAGCCTGCACAGAACTCTGGCTTCTTGGATGAGGGCGTGCAGCTACGAGGAGCTGCGCGCCGAAGATCTCGGGGTAGGAGGAGCAAAGAGGCTACTGGGGCATGGAGTAGCCGTGAAGTGTAGCCTCATGTCTGGCTACTCCACGTCCCAGTAGTCGCTTTACAAAATTTACATATTAGGGCGATAACGTTTTCAAAAAGATAGCGGGGCATGAGGATTTATCCAGTCTGATCACCCCTAGGGTTTTGGAAGGAAACTATGTAACTATGGTTTGGAAGATCACCTCCATCATCCTTGCCATTACCCTCTCACCTCCAGATTTGAGTTGCTGTGTTGCTAAGGTGAATCACATACTGTAGCTCTAAAATGATTTCATCATATTTATTCTAGGTAATTAATTATGTGTTCTCTTTAACTCACTAGCTTTGTATTTCCCTCCTGACCCAGTCTCACCTGTTTTATAGGAATAGGAATATTAACCCAATATATAAAATGGCCAAGCCATTAACAAGTATCCTGTCTGTTGTTTATTTTATTTGTGCCGAATACTATGTGATGATAACTCTTAATTGTGGCACACCTAGTAAGATGCTATTAGCAATTCTACTCCAGAAGGGGGAGAGGGCACAAAAGCCTTGTTATTTTACGAAAATTAATGATTTTTAAGGCAACACTTGAATATTCCATTAGCTGAAGACTGGAAAATAGCATCCACAACTAATGCATTTTAATTAAAACAGAGCAGTTAAACACAAGAGTGAAAGATAATTGTGCAGATCTAAATGACGGAGCGCTACAAGTGTGCTCGCATGATATTTTTCCAGGATTTTTGTATCTCCAAAAACACTCTCTCTTGACAGTCAAGTAACATAACACACAGTATGTACGGCATATTAAATTGGATGTTATATTCTATTCCTTTGTGGCTTTGGATACAATCGTCTATTTTTTCAGTAAGATGGTAAGATGCAACGTGAAAGTCAATAAGCTTGTATTAAAAATCAGTACCAAGAGAAACAAATGAACATAGTATTCATATATGGCAAGACTGAATTTATTAATTCTGATGACTCGATAAACATTAAAATAATTTTAGTAGAGTATTTCTTGCAATATAATTTTGTACTGTCTTCTAAATCCTTCCAATCATCAATTTATACCACTAAGGAAAGTTCACAACACACCAGGGAATATGGTTTATTAGCAATAATTAAAAAGGGTTAATTGGCGGTGTACCCTGCCTACTCCATAATTATCATTTGTCTAATTAAGCTCAATTGCTAACATAAAGTCACACTGTCAGTACTGCTTTAGACTTTGCAACAAAATAATGGGTAGTCCTTAATAATAATAATAATAGTCCTTGGAACAAGATAGTTTTGACAGGGGTTGCCTTTGTTATAGTTGCCGCCATTATATAATGAGTATACAAGGAGGAACGGGAACTTGGGTGGTCCATAAATTATGGACCATGATTTGTCCAAGACCATGCTGCAGAGGACAGGACTTTGCAGATCATAGTGATATATAATGTAAGGTGTCCCTTCCCTCCCCAATACAGTAGCACCAAACTATAATCATAATTATATAGATGCAGAATTGGTTAACATGATGTAACAGAAGTAAATTCACTTAGTTATCACAGAAAATGGGTGGTTCCCTGTATTCACTCACATTACAGACGGGTCAAGCCAGTCATGTCATTAAATGCTACATTGTAGTTTAGTGCTGCTGTTTTTGTGGTGAAGAAGGGACTCCTTACATTATATATCTCTGCAGTGTGGTTGGACCATGAAATCCATCCAGGGCAAGGTCCATTTTTAGGGCTGTCAGTCTTAGACATTCAAAAGGAGGCAACTGTAAGACGCCCAGACCCCTTTTAAAACTTTAGTTTAAAACTGCTTTAGTTATGTACCAAAACCTTACCAGTATGGCATCCGTTCTGTTACTAAGTCTAAACAGCTCTTGCTCTACATTGTGGAAAAATAGGTTACATCAGTCACCAATCAAAAGTGCACAGGCCTTTGCTTTGAATGCTTTCACACACTGCTGTGGTGGGATTTTGGTCCATTCTTCTTCCAGTCTCTTCCACAGGTTTGTGACTGTTGAGAGTTTCTTGGCCATAACTTTGTCACAGAGGATTTCGCAGAGTTTTTATTGGGTTTAAATCAGGACTTTAGGCTGGCCATTCATCGTTAGAAAGATTTGCACTGGTTTGCCTAACAATAACTGAAGATCTAATGGAGATTTGATCAGAGCCTTAGGGATCATGTACATGATCATTGCTTCCTCTGGTGATACGACTGAGGATTTTGCAGGTGTCTCACTGCTCCATGTATTACTATGGGCTCATACACACCCTTTCCTCATCCAGATGATTCAAACTAATCCCCCTGAAAAAAAAAACTCAACCCGGTTTTATTCTTGCCCATTTTTGGTGCACTGCAGCTGTGAAAAACAAGGCTGGCTCATAGTGAGGGTATATTTTTTTAAACTCTTTTTCATTTTTTTCTCGCTTTTTCCAACCTATTGTTGCCAAACCTAATTGTGCCGAAATATACAACTTTTACACCCGTTTTGCAGTTTGTCACAAGTTTTCCACTGCTGCACCTGACTTATTATGAAAATCCAGAGGTGGACATTAGAAAAAATTGCAAATTTTTGCTCAAATAACCAGAGCAGACACAGGTAAGTGGTTGCTTAAACATTTGAAACTTTTGTGTGGCTTTTCAGATAAAATTTGCGCAGCCATGGCCAAAAACTTAACCCCCCCCCCCACAAAACAAAATATACCTGTATATACTCGAGTATAAGCCGACCCGAGTATAAGCCGAGACCCCTAATTTTACCACCAAAAACTGGGAAAAACTATTGACTCGAGTATAAGCTGAGGGTGTAGTATACAGCTAGCCAGCCCCCATGTAGTATACAGCCAGCCCCATGTAGTATACAGCCAGCCCCCATGTAGTATACAGCCAGCCCCCATGTAGTATACAGCCAGCCCCCATGTAGTATACAGCCAGCCCCCTGCCAAGCGCATAAAAAATAAAAAACTTAATACTCACCCTCCGATGTCCGGATCCTTGGCGCTTGTCCCGATCTTTGGCGCTAGGCTCACGATTTTCGGCGCAGTTCCTGGCGGCACCTCTGATCTCTTCTTTCTTCTCTAGCTGGCAGAGTCGCATCTATGCGATCTGCCGGTGGGCGGACAGTATGATGCGGCGGTGTCGCCACTGATGACGTCATCATAGCGAGCGCCCACCGGCAGATCGCATGGACGTGACTCTGCCAGCTAGAGAAGAAAGAATAGAGAAGAGGAGCCGCCGGGAACCGTGCCGAAGATCGGGAGCCGAGCCAACGATCCGGACATCCGGACATTTTTTTTAATTGCCGAGGTGAGGTTTTCAGCACATTATATACACAAGTATATACGGTATGTATAAGAATTGTTCAATTGTGTATTATTAAGTGTGGATGTAACAACTACATAAATCTTTACTTTTTCGTGTCTGTTCTCTGTATGTTAATGGAGCCTGTGCTGGTTGGATTCATGTTTATGGTTTTTTTTGCATTATCTGTAAACTGCAGGTAAGTAAAATACTAATCCATGTATAATTCAAGAAATGTGTTTATCGGGTTTCAGAAATCAAACACTTTTTGTTCACAGTATATTTTGATAAATCCTAAACATATGAATTTGCTGCAAAATTAAAGTGGGTAACCACAAAAATCAAATGAAATCTAAAGGTTAACAAACAGGAAAATAATGAAATGAAATTGATAGACTTTTCACAGTAATCATGTATTCTAATATACACTTTCCACAATGTATTTTTGCTGACTACAGGATGAAAACAGAACGAAAAAACAACAAGAGAGGACGGCGCCTCGTGTAATACTGTTGGGATCAATGGTTGGTGAGAGAAGAGAGTACTGCTCACCTGAAAGCACCTTGTTACAGTGCAGTTTGTAGCCCACCCTGGGGAAGGGTTCCGGATCGTATGGCTAATTGAAGACAATAGCAGGTGTAGATGGATGGTTTGTTCTAAGCAGCTCCCACAGCTCCAAAATACCGAGACCTCTAACAGAGGCCGGTGTAGAGAGTGGAGTAAAAAACGGAAAAAACAGGAGAAAGAAGCTATCGTGGGGCGCTAATAGGCCAAATCATATCTACAATAGTGATAAATAGCTGGAAATAATCTGTATAGAAAATCTTTTATTATATAAAACAACAAACAGTGATAAAAATAAAAGTCTAGGTAACGCGTTTCAGTTATAAAAACCTTCATCAGACCAAAATAGACAGATAATACAACCGGCAGATAACGGTCCAGCTAGGTGGCTGTAGTGTGCTGCCTGTCTATCCTCCAGGCAGCACACTACAGCCACCTAGCTGGACCGTTATCTGGTAGAGTGTCTGCAAAAAAGTCCAAAAATAAACTTTAAATTCTGATGCTCATTTGTTCTTTAAACAGTGGGGCTCATTTACTAAGGGTCCGAACTAGAGATGAGCATTTAGCGTACTCGAAACTGCTCGTTGCTCGGACGAATACTTCGCCCGCTCGAGAAAATGGCATCTCCCGCCGTTTAGCTTTTTGGCGGCCAGAAACTGAGCCAATCACAAGCCAGGAGACTCTGCACTCCACCCAGCATGACGTGGTACCCTTACACGTCGATAGCAGTGGTTGGCTGGCCAGATCAGGTGACCCTGGGATAGACTAGCCGCTGCCCGCGCTGCTCGGATCATTCTGTGTCTGGATGCCGCTAGGGAGAGAGCTGCTGCTGGTCAGGGACAGCGTTAGGGTGTTCTATTAGAATAGTGTTAGGCAGGAGTGATTCTACAAGAACCCAACAGCCCTTCTTAGGGCTACAATAACGTTATACATTTTTTTTTTATTTGCTTGTGGCTGGGCTTGCTGGCACTAGTAGTGCAGCTAGTACCATATTGTGAGGAATTTGCAGGGGGACTTCCTACCGTTGTGTTTAGCTCTTAGTGACACACATATCCATCTCAAACACCAAAGTGGGACAATTTATTAGGGGTTGGATTTCAATTAGGCACAGTCTGCCAGTTTCTTTTTATTTTACGTTTATTTTTTGATAACTCAGCGTCATCTCATCTGGCATAGCAGTGTGCTTTCATAGTTGGCTAGAAAATAGCCATAGGAAAATCCAAACGGCTTACTTAGGCCTACAATAGCGTTATATATTTTATTTCTGGTTGATCTGCTGGTGGCTGGCCTTGCTGTAGTGCATCTACTACCATATTGTGAGGAATTTGCAGTGAGACTTGCGACCGTTGTGTTTAGCGCTTAGTGACGCACATATCCATCGCAAAGACCGAAGTGGGACAATTTATTAGGGGTTTAATTTCAATTAGGCACAGTCTGCCAGTTTCTTTTTATTTTACGTTTATTTTTTGATAACTCAGCGTCATCTCATCTGGCATAGCAGTGTGCTTTCATACTTGGCTAGAAAATAGCCATAGGAGAATCCAAACGGCTTACTTAGGCCTACAATAGCGTTATATATTTTATTTCTGGTTGATCTGCTGGTGGCTGTACTTGCTGTAGTGCATCTACTACCATATTGTGAGGAATTTGCAGTGAGACTTGCGACCGTTGTGTTTAGCGCTTAGTGACGCACATATCCATCGCAAAGACCGAAGTGGGACAATTTATTAGGGGTTGGATTTCAATTAGGCACAGTCTGCCAGTTTCTTTTTATTTTACGTTTATTTTTTGATAACTCAGCGTCATCTCATCTGGCATAGCAGTGTGCTTTCATAGTTGGCTAGAAAATAGCCATAGCAATAGGATAGCATCGTTTGGTTTTAAAAACTAAAAAACACAAAAAAAAAACAAAAAAAAACACAAAAAAAAGTAAAAATAAAATTAAAGTTATAACTTTCATTTTCAAAATGTTTAACCCGAGGGCTAGGGGTAGAGGACGAGGGCGGGGACGTGGGCGTCCAACTACTGCAGGGGTCAGAGGCCGTGCAGGGGAACGCCGCAGAGCTACACTCCCTAGGTTCATGTCTGAAGTTACTGGGACTCGTGGTAGAGCACTGTTGAGGCCAGAACAGTGCGAACAGGTGATGTCGTGGATTGCTGACAATGCTTCGAGCAATTTGTCCACCAGTCAGTCTTCCACGCAGTCCACCCAAGTCACCGAAATCGGCACTCCTCCAGCTCCTGCACCTCAGCCTCCTCCCCCCCAGTCTGCCCCCTCCCAGGAAAATTTGGCATTTGAACCGGCATACTCTGAGGAACTGTTTTCTGGACCCTTCCCACAGTCACAAACCACTTGTCCGGTTGCTGCTGAGCAATTTTCCGATGCCCAGGTTTTCCACCAGTCGCAGTCTGTGGGTGATGATGACCTTCTTGACGTAGTGGAAGAAGTGTGTAAAGAGGTGTCCGACGATGAGGAGACATGGTTGTCAGACAGTGGTGAAGTTGTTGTCAGGGCAGGAAGTCCGAGGGGGGAGCAGACTGAGGGATCGGAGGATGATGAGGTGACAGACCCAAGCTGGGTTGAGAGGCCGGGTGAACACAGTGCTTCTGAGACGGAGGCGAGTCCTATAGCAGAACAGGTTGGAAGAGGCAGTGGTGGGGCCAGACGGAGAGGCAGGGCCAGAGCTGGTGCATCAGCGCCAAATGTGTCACGTAGTGAAGCTCCTGTCTCGAGGGCTCCCGCGGCGAGGGCTAGATTTTCAGAAGTCTGGAGGTTCTTTAAGGAAACACCGGATGACCGACGGACTGTGGTGTGCAACATTTGCCAAACCAGGATCAGCAGGGGTTCCACCACTACTAGCTTAACTACCACCAGTATGCGCAGGCATATGAATGCTAAACACCCCACTCAGTGGCACCAAGCCCGTTCACCTCCGGCCGTGCACACCACTGCTCCTTCCCCTGTGTCAGCTGATAGTCAGCCCCCTGCCCAGGACCCTGGCCCAAAAACCCCATCGTCGCCTCCACGATCCTCCACAGCATCCACCAGCGTTCAGCTCTCCATACCCCAGACGCTGGAGCGGAAAAGGAAATATAGTGCAACCCACCCGCACGCCCAAGCCCTCAATGTCCACATCTCCAGATTGCTTAGCCTGGAGATGCTGCCCTATAGGCTGGTAGAGACCGAGGCCTTTCGCAACCTCATGGCGGCGGCCGCCCCTCGGTATTCGGTCCCCAGCCGCCACTACTTTTCCCGATGTGCCGTCCCAGCCCTGCACCAGCACGTGTCAGACAACATCATCCGTGCCCTGACCAACGCCGTTTCTGACAAGGTCCACCTGACCACGGACACGTGGACGAGTGCTGCCGGGCAGGGCCACTATATATCGCTGACGGCACATTGGGTTAACTTGGTGGAGGCTGGGACCGAGTCTGACCCTGCGATTGCGGGGCCTACCTCGGTCCAGGTCTTTCAGGCCTACTATGCCTCCTCCTCCTCCCACCCCTCCTCCACCTCCTCCTCCGAACTATCATCCGTGGGCATGGCGCCATCAGTCGCTAGCTCTAGGCACAGCAGCAGTGCCGTCGCTAAGCGACAGCAGGCGGTGCTCAAACTGCTGAGCCTGGGCGATAAAAGGCACACCGCCCAAGAACTATTACAGGGCATCACGGCGCAGACTGATCTGTGGCTGGCACCGCTGAACCTGAAGCCAGGCATGGTTGTGTGTGACAACGGCCGTAACCTGGTGGCGGCTCTGCAACTCGGCAGACTGACACATGTGCAATGCCTGGCCCATGTGTTAAATCTGATAGTTCAGCGGTTCCTCAAGACATACCCCAATCTGTCTGATTTGCTCACAAAGGTGCGCCGCATCTGTGCGCATTTCAGGAAGTCCAGCACAGATGCTGCCACTCTCAGGGCAGCGCAGCGCCGCCTCCAACTGCCTGCTCACCGACTGTTGTGCGACGTGCCCACGAGGTGGAATTCAACATTAACCATGTTATCCAGAGTTTACCAGCAGCGCAGAGCGATTGTAGATGTCAACTTCCACCAGAACTGGTAGTCAGGTCAGTCAGCTTCCTCAAGTCTACAATGAGGAGTGGACGTGGATGTCTGATATCTGTCAGGTGCTGAGTAACTTCGAGGAGTCAACACAGATAGTCAGTGGCGATGCCGCCATCATCAGCCTCACCATCCCGCTGCTTGGCCTGTTGAAAAACTCTCTGATCAGCATGAAGTCGGAAGCTTTGCGCTCGTCACAAGAGACGGGGGAAGAAGATTCCCTTGTTGATAGCCAAAGCACCATCAGGTCTGTTTCTCAGCGCATATCGGAGGAGGTGGAGGAGGATGAGGAGGAAGAGGAGGAGAATGTTGGCGAGACACAAGAGGGGACCATTGTTCAGTCCTTCACTGTTCAGCGTGTATGGGCAGAAGAAGAGGAGTTGGAGGAGTTGGAGGAGGAGGAAATGGACAGTCAGGCCAGTGAGGGGAATGAATTCTTGCGCGTTGGGACTCTGGCGCATATGGCAGATTTCATGCTAGGCTGCCTATCCCGTGACCCTCGCGTTCAAAGAATTTATTCCAGCACCGATTACTGGGTATTCACTCTCCTGGACCCACGGTACAAGCAAAATCTTTCCACTCTCATCCCTGGAGAGGAAAGGAGTGTGAGAATGCATGAATACCAGCAGGCCCTGGTGCACAAGCTGAAACAGTATTTCCCTTCTGACAGCGCTAGCGGCAGAGTGCGTAGTTCTGCGGGACAAGTAGCGAGGGAGAGTAGGCGAGCAGGCAGCTTGTCCAGCACTGGCAAGGGTACGCTTTACAAGGCTTTTGCCAGCTTTATGTCACCCCAGCAAGACACTGTCACCTGTCCCCAGTCTCGGCAGAGTAGGGCTGATCTTTACAGAAAGATGGTGAGGGAGTACGTAGCTGACCATACCATCGTCCTAAATGATCACACAGCTCCCTACAACTACTGGGTTTCAAAGCTGGACATGTGGCACGAATTGGCGCTGTACGCCTTGGAGGTTCTTGCCTGCCCTGCCGCTAGCGTGTTGTCCGAGCGGGTTTTCAGTGCAGCTGGTGGCATCATCACCGATAAGCGTACACGCCTGTCGACTGACAGCGCTGACAGGCTGATGCTTATTAAGATGAATAAAGCCTGGATTTCTCATAATTTCCAATCTCCACCAGGTGAAGGAAGCTCAACCTGAATAATTTATGCACTCCTCCTCCTCATTTTCCTCCTTCTCCTCCTCTTTGTACACTAAAGCAGAGGAAACTGGCTATTTTTTGACAGTGCCCACTGGCTCTAGCTATAGTGCTCTATGCATTTAATTTTTCTGGAGGGCCACCTACCCGGTCCTCTGTTTTAAACAATTTTTGGGACTGCCACATACAGGCACTCAATCTATTCAATTTTTCTGGAGAGCCACCTACCTGCTCCTCTGGTTTGAAAACTTTTTTG
Organism: Engystomops pustulosus; assembly: GCF_040894005.1. Taxonomy (NCBI): domain Eukaryota; kingdom Metazoa; phylum Chordata; class Amphibia; order Anura; family Leptodactylidae; genus Engystomops; species Engystomops pustulosus. The sequence goes on from NC_092414.1 coordinate 170,763,511, forward strand.
GACTGCCACATACAGGCACTCAATCTATTTCATTTTTCTGGAGGGCCACCTACCTGCTCCTCTGGTTTGAAAACTTTTTTGGACTGCCACATACAGGCACTATCCAAACTAAATTGTCTCCATAGCAGCCTCCACACGTTGTCTCCATTGCTACCTCCAAAAGTCGTCCATATAGCTGCCTCCATACATCGTCCCCTTATCAAACGAGGTGTGTCAGGCAGAAATTTGGGTTGTTTTCATGGATTCCACATCAAAGTTGTTAACTTTGTCGCCACCCTGCTGTGTTATCCACAAAATATACTGGCAAACTTTTATGATTAACCGATATTATTTCAGCGCTTCTTGCGCATCTGTTGATTACACTGCTGTGTAATCCACAAAATATACTGCCAAACTTTTACCATTTACCGATATTATTTCAGCGCTTCTTGCGCATCTGTTTACATTCCCCTCACCCGCCATATCCCAAACTTATAAGAACGCTACTACACTTAACTTGGTGGAGGCTGGAACCGAGTCTGACACTGGGGCTGGTCATATACTGCCGACGCCGAGGATTGCGGGGCCTACCTCGGTCCAGGTCTCAAAGGCCTACTATACCTCCTCCTCCTCCCACCCCTCCTCCACCTCCTCCTCCTCCGAATTACCATCCGTGGGCATGGCGCCATCAGTCGGTAGCTCTAGGCACAGCAGCAGTGCCGTCGCTAAGCGACAGCAGTCGGTGCTCAAACTGCTGAGCCTAGGCGATAAAAGGCACACCGCCCAAGAGCTATTACAGGGCATTCCACATCAAACTTGTTAACTTTGTCGCCACCCTGCTGTGTAATACACAAAATATACTGCCAAACTTTTACCATTTACCGATATTATTTCAGCGCTTCTTGCGCATCTGTTTACATTCCCCTCACCCGCCATATCCCAAACTTATAAGAACGCTACTACACTTAACTTGGTGGAGGCTGGGACCGAGTCTGACCCTGGGGCTGGTCATATACTGCCGACGCGGAGGATTGCGGGCCTACCTCGGTCCAGGTCTCAAAGGCCTACTATACCTCCTCCTCCTCCCACCCCTCCTCCACCTCCTCCTCCTCCGAATTACCATCCGTGGGCATGGCGCCATCAGTCGGTAGCTCTAGGCACAGCAGCAGTGCCGTCGCTAAGCGACAGCAGGCGGTGCTCAAACTGCTGAGCCTAGGCGATAAAAGGCACACCGCCCAAGAGCTATTACAGGGCATTCCACATCAAACTTGTTAACTTTGTCGCCACCCTGCTGTGTAATACACAAAATATACTGCCAAACTTTTACCATTTACCGATATTATTTCAGCGCTTCTTGCGCATCTGTTTACATTCCCCTCACCCGCCATATCCCAAACTTATAAGAACGCTACTACACTTAACTTGGTGGAGGCTGGGACCGAGTCTGACCCTGGGGCTGGTCATATACTGCCGACGCCGAGGATTGCGGGCCTACCTCGGTCCAGGTCTCAAAGGCCTACTATACCTCCTCCTCCTCCCACCCCTCCTCCACCTCCTCCTCCTCCGAATTACCATCCGTGGGCATGGCGCCATCAGTCGGTAGCTCTAGGCACAGCAGCAGTGCCGTCGCTAAGCGACAGCAGGCGGTGCTCAAACTGCTGAGCCTAGGCGATAAAAGGCACACCGCCCAAGAGCTATTACAGGGCATTCCACATCAAACTTGTTAACTTTGTCGCCACCCTGCTGTGTAATACACAAAATATACTGCCAAACTTTTACCATTTACCGATATTATTTCAGCGCTTCTTGCGCATCTGTTTACATTCCCCTCACCCGCCATATCCCAAACTTATAAGAACGCTACTACACTTAACTTGGTGGAGGCTGGGACCGAGTCTGACCCTGGGGCTGGTCATATACTGCCGACGCCGAGGATTGCGGGCCTACCTCGGTCCAGGTCTCAAAGGCCTACTATACCTCGTCCTCCTCCCACCCCTCCTCCACCTCCTCCTCCTCCGAATTACCATCCGTGGGCATGGCGCCATCAGTCGGTAGCTCTATGCACAGCAGCAGTGCCGTCGCTAAGCGACAGGAGGCGGTGCTCAAACTGCTGAGCCTAGGCGATAAAAGGCACACCGCCCAAGAGCCATTACAGGGCATTCCACATCAAACTTGTTAACTTTGTCGCCACCCTGCTGTGTAATACACAAAATATACTGCCAAACTTTTACCATTTACCGATATTATTTCAGCGCTTCTTGCGCATCTGTTTACATTCCCCTCACCCGCCATATCCCAAACTTATAAGAACGCTACTACACTTAACTTGGTGGAGGCTGGGACCGAGTCTGACCCTGGGGCTGGTCATATACTGCCGACGCCGAGGATTGCGGGCCTACCTCGGTCCAGGTCTCAAAGGCCTACTATACCTCCTCCTCCTCCCACCCCTCCTCCACCTCCTCCTCCTCCGAATTACCATCCGTGGGCATGGCGCCATCAGTCGGTAGCTCTAGGCACAGCAGCAGTGCCGTCGCTAAGCGACAGCAGGCGGTGCTCAAACTGCTGAGCCTAGGCGATAAAAGGCACACCGCCCAAGAGCCATTACAGGGCATTCCACATCAAACTTGTTAACTTTGTCGCCACCCTGCTGTGTAATACACAAAATATACTGCCAAACTTTTACCATTTACCGATATTATTTCAGCGCTTCTTGCGCATCTGTTTACATTCCCCTCACCCGCCATATCCCAAACTTATAAGAACGCTACTACACTTAACTTGGTGGAGGCTGGGACCGAGTCTGACCCTGGGGCTGGTCATATACTGCCGACGCCGAGGATTGCGGGCCTACCTCGGTCCAGGTCTCAAAGGCCTACTATACCTCCTCCTCCTCCCACCCCTCCTCCACCTCCTCCTCCTCCGAATTACCATCCGTGGGCATGGCGCCATCAGTCGGTAGCTCTAGGCACAGCAGCAGTGCCGTCGCTAAGCGACAGCAGGCGGTGCTCAAACTGCTGAGCCTAGGCGATAAAAGGCACACCGCCCAAGAGCCATTACAGGGCATTCCACATCAAACTTGTTAACTTTGTCGCCACCCTGCTGTGTAATACACAAAATATACTGCCAAACTTTTACCATTTACCGATATTATTTCAGCGCTTCTTGCGCATCTGTTTACATTCCCCTCACCCGCCATATCCCAAACTTATAAGAACGCTACTACACTTAACTTGGTGGAGGCTGGGACCGAGTCTGACCCTGGGGCTGGTCATATACTGCCGACGCCGAGGATTGCGGGCCTACCTCGGTCCAGGTCTCAAAGGCCTACTATACCTCCTCCTCCTCCTCCCACCCCTCCTCCACCTCCTCCTCCTCCGAATTACCATCCGTGGGCATGGCGCCATCAGTCGGTAGCTCTAGGCACAGCAGCAGTGCCGTCGCTAAGCGACAGCAGGCGGTGCTCAAACTGCTGAGCCTAGGCGATAAAAGGCACACCGCCCAAGAGCTATTACAGGGCATTCCACATCAAACTTGTTAACTTTGTCGCCACCCTGCTGTGTAATACACAAAATATACTGCCAAACTTTTACCATTTACCGATATTATTTCAGCGCTTCTTGCGCATCTGTTTACATTCCCCTCACCCGCCATATCCCAAACTTATAAGAACGCTACTACACTTACCTTAAAAATAGAACCACTATGCTATTCCATTATTCCTAGGTGAAATATTCAAACGACCCCGTCTGCTTTGAAAATTATAATTTTTTCAAAGTAAACGCTTCTGGCCCCCAGGCCCATTTTGGGTGGGGAGGAGCCGAGACACAGGGGCTTGGACAGGCGAAAGCTCGTCTGGCAGCGGACCGCCAGCTCCATCCCAAGATTAGGCAGCCTCAGAGGCATCCATGCATGCTGTCCCTGCTGTTTCCCGTCCATTTCGCCTCCCCAGCGTCCACCAATGTCTCCATGCGCAACTTTCAACTGTCTATACCCCAGACGCTGGAGCACGAGAGGATATGCAGCACATCATCCCCTTATCAAACGAGCTGTGTCAGGCAGAATTTTCAGGTGTTTCACCAGATACATAGTGGAACTCGGCGCGTCTGTCGCCGCCATGCTGGAGACCTGCAGTTGCAATCATAGAAGTGCAATATGGATGCCCCATACTGTCGCTCTTAATCATGGAAGTCCTCTCCATGGCTGCCTCCAAATGTCGTCCCCTTATCAAACGAGCTGTGTCAGGCTCATTTTTCGGGTGTATCACCAGATACGTTATGGAACTTGGTCACTATGTCGCCACCATGCTGTGTTATCGACTAAATATACCGTCAACCTTTTGTTCACAGAAGAAATAATTTCAGCGCTTCTTGCTCACCTCCTTTGGTTCCTCTCTGCCACCCATTGGTTTGAAGCCTGAGTCCATTTAGGGTATGTCGCCATGCCACTCTCTAGCCTGCCGCTGCTGCCGCTGCCTCTGCATGCCGTCCCCTATAGTGTCAGGGTCAATTATTGGATGTTTTAGATGCTATCTAGCTTCATTCTGTCACTTTGTCATGGCCATGCTGTTGCCCATAATTTTGGCATAATGGTGCGTTTAAGCAGCCTCAGAGGCATCCATGCATGCTGCCCCTGCTGTTTCCTGTCCATTTCCGTGGTGTTTCCATCCTTTTCTGAGGTTTCCAGGTGTTTGGCCAAGCTTCCCTGTGCAGAGCCTTGGTCCCCTTGAAAAATGCTCGAGTCTCCCATTGACTTCAATGGGGCTCGTTATTCAAGACGAGCACTCGAGCATCGGGAAAAGTTCGTCTCGAATAACGAGTACCCGAGCATTTTAGTGCTCGCTCATCTCTAGTCCGAACGCCACACCTTCGTCGGGTTTCCTGAATATTTCCGATTTGCCCAAGTTGCCACGGGATTTTGGCGCACGCAATCGGATTGTGGCGCATCGGCGCCGGCTTTCACGCGACAGAAATCAGGGGCGTGGCCGCCGGACTACCCGACGGATTCGGAAAAAACACGGAATTTAAAAAAGAATTTGTGTCGCAAGATCAGCACTTACATGCACCGGGACGAAGAAGGTGAACTGCTGGATATCGGGCGCACGACCTTAGTGAATACCAGCAGACCCGAATCAGCGTCTGACAACGCGTCGCGGGATCACGACTGGACCGGGTAAGTAAATGAGCCCCAGTGTGAAACATATATTAATGGCATTCACCACAATGTATAACCACAGTGCAAATCACTGCTAAAATTGGATGCCACAAAACTAGCGCCAAAAATATGAAATGCCCCCAATATCTCACTTACTTGTTACTCCAGCAGGTTTAATAGATAAAATAGAAGAGAAGCCACATATTGTAGATAGTAAAATACAGCCATATAACGGCTGCCTGAGACTGGTCTTATGCAACGCCAAAGTTATACAAATAAAGTCACGCTGGTTACTTAATCAGAATGGTTTTTTCTTCCGGTTGCATCCATTGTTCTAGATGAATATTTGACAATTTTTACACTGAAGAGCCACTGTGCTCACTGTAGCAAAACTAAAAGGTTTGGGGAAAAGGAACTTGTAATTTTATCTGAAATAATTTACCCCCAACTGTAAAATAAATAATATTATAAGCCACACATGGTTTATGTGTTGAAAGCACAGTTTATATACATCTGACTCACAGATTTAGATTTTCTCTGTAAATACAGCAGATTATTACACAATTTAATGTAATATTATCTGGATATTCTTTATGATGTCCTAGTAGCAGATATTTGCTACTTTTACACACTAATGAGTAATGCTGTACTCCTTCTCCACAATAATTTTAGTTTCCCAGTTTGCCTCAATATAGACACAATGGGGCTTATTTACTAAGGGTCGCGATGCTCACTTTTTCGAGGATTGCAAGGCTTTGACAGATATTTAACAGAGGTTTGCGCTGGGATTGTGTCAAACACGATGGGATTGTGGCGCAGCTGCGCTGCTTCCATGCAACACAAATTGGGGGGCGTGCCATCGGACGATCCGACTGATTCGGACTGAGCGGGGGATTTAACTTTCAAATTGTGTTGCAAGACAATGCACTTACATGGACTAGGAAGAAAGAGGTGAACATCGGCGGACTTGAGCGGTGAAGCGGCACATGTAGGCTATGAGGTGCACAATCCTTGTGAATCGTGGCAGAGGCCATTATCGTCAGACAGTTCTGTGAACTCCTCAGACCTGGTAAGTAAATGTGCCCCAATATGTGGGCAATGATGAGACCCCCACAGGTCACGAGAACAAGGGGTCTGATGGTCCCAGGTACCTCAGTGAGACCCTTTGTCGCTCTCGGAGATTAATGGAGCAGACGCATGACTGTTCTGCTTCATACATCTCAATGGAGCTGTCGGAAATTACCTCCATTTTTAGAAACATCAGGTGAACTTAATTCTTCCCTACAAGTCCAAAATTAAGCATCTGACTAAGGCTACCTGCACAATGGGGAAATGAGAATGTTTGCTAGCCATTTTCAGATTCACTTTTCTAGGCTCATTCATGAGACTATGTGCATGAGCCGACTGCCCGAAACCTTTAATACAGAGAAGGTCCTAATCCTGCTCATATTTGTGCCCAGAGCAGGTATTTTCAATTGTCATCACTGCTTAAGAGGACTCCAACTGTGGATGACACATGGGTTCATTGTTTGCATCCTATACAACTGCACACATCAGGAATATTCATTAATAACTTTCCCTTGCTGCACCATGTGCGCCATTTTAAGAAGTGTTGGTGCCACAATATTGCTCCTTTTATAAGTCAATTGTCAAAGAGGGGGAATAGGGATAATTACTATCACACAACAAATAAGATACTGTTATTTACATAAAAGCGGATGTGTATAAACAATTAAACAATAAAAGTAATCAAACAATCAATAAGTAGTACATAAAACAAAAAAAAATACATAAAAATATCATAGCATAAGCCCTCGGGTGGAGGAAATATGGCAGGCTTTGTGAGGGGACTGGTTTATGTGTCTTGCTGTATTTGTGTGCCATTTGCAAGTTTACACGAAGTCTATCTACCTAGCCAGCTTCCTGTCCCCCAGTATATAGCCAGCCACCTGCCCCACAGTATATATTGTCACCCTGTATATAGCCAGCCCATGTCCCCCAGTAAATTGTGAACCAGCCAGCCCCCACTATATAGCCTTCCCCCAGTATATAGTCAGCCAGCAACCCCCCAATATATAGCCAGCCCATGTCCCCAGTATAAAGCCAGCCTATGCTCCCTATTCTGCACAGCCCCTTGTATATGGCCATCCCCCTGCCCCCAGTATATAGCCAGCCCATGCCTGTCCAGCCTTCCCCTAGTATATATCCAGCCTGCCCCAGTATACAGCCAGCCCCTGCCCCATGTATATAGCCAGGGAGCCATCCCCAGTATATAGCCACCCCCCAGTATGCCCAGCACTTAAGAAAATATAGTTAATGCTGACCTTTTCGATGCCTGATGTCATAGTGTGATGGCTGATGTCAAAGTGTGTGCGCAACCGGTGTGCATGGACTTTCCACTCCCGGAAGTAAAAAGAGGACCCGTGGGGGGGCACCAGAAAGGTGAGTATTAACTTTATTTCTTTTTACTCAAGTATAAGCCGAGTTTGAGTTTTTCAGCAAATTCTTTGTGCTAAAAAACTTGGCTTATACCCAAGTATATACAATACTTACTGTGCCTTAGGGTCAGGCAGGGGCGTAGTTAGGTCAAAAGATCTGGTGCCCCGAATGTTGTCTGATGGCTTTCTCCACTGTCATCTCTATTTGTATCCTCTGGATGCAGATAGAGATGATTACTGTAGTGAAGCTGGGTGCCGTCAGCATCCTGCTCCACTACAGAGCACATGCGGCAGTTCTGTGTAGTAGTTTGCTGTGCAGGAGGCGATGGCATTGCTACATCGCGTCTCCTGCTTCAAGCAGCCTCCCTACAGCAGCCTGGAGCAGGAGGCGCTGTGTAGTGACGTCACCACATCACGTCCTGCAGATGGAGGATAAGAGGAAATCACGAGTGAAGAGGGTTAAGTATAACTCGTATATTTTCATTATACAGTCTGCATATGGGGTTTTGGGGTCATTAATTCATGTGAAGGCTATTCCAAAGTGTAGGAGTGAAGGCTATCCGTGAGTAGGGGAGGCTATAATTTAGTTATATTACTGAGTGTGTTTGTGGAGGTTATAAGTGAGTGTGGGGGGCTTTTTGAAAGTGAATATTACTAATATTATATATAATTCTGAATGCGGGGGCTATTAGTGTTATCATTACTAAATGATCTTTTTTGAATGTGGAGGTTCTAAGTGGTTGGCTATTACTAAATGTGGGGGCAATTAGTGAGCATAGAAGGGCTATTATTAAGTGTGGGGCTATTATTTAATGTGGGAGCTTGAGTGTGGGGGGTTACTGCTGGGTGTGGGAGGCTACGTTTGAGTCTAGGGGGTTATTAGAAAGTGGAGAGCTATATTACTGAATGTGGGGGCTATTATTGTGTGTGGGGGCTATTTTTAGTGTGTCATTAGCAAGTGGAGGGCTACTACTGAGTGTGGGGGTTCTAAGTGATTGTCTGGCTATTAGTGGGTGTTGAGGGCTAATAGTGAGGGGCTATTACTGAATGTGGGGGCTTTTAGTGAGCATATAAGAGCATATTATTAAGTGTGGGGGGCTATTACTAAATGTGGGAGCTTGAGTGTGGGGGATATTACTAAGTGTGTAGGGGGTTATTAGGGAGTATAGAGGGCACTTACTGTGTGGGGGTCTATTATAGAGCGTAGGTGGCATTGTTACATGTCAGGCCACATTTAGGGATCATTATTAGGTTGGTGGCACAATGTGGGTGCTTAATTTAAATGTGAGGGGCACAAGGAAGGGGTCTGGTGTTAAGTTTGTTGCCATAATTGTGGCTTAATTGGAAATTGTGTTTTACAGCTGTGGATTTTATAACATGTTACACTAGAGGGCATTATCAGTAATTTAGGAGGACATTGTATGTAGCTGTAACACATTTTTTGGTTGAAGAGCTTTAGGGGTAGAAGAATGATAACATTGTTAGGGGACAACGTTTTAGGGACAAAAGAAAACTGCAGATCATAAGATAAGTGTAGTAATCTCCATAGGCACAGCGCTTGGTTGGAAGAAGAGAAATGGTGATTGGGGGCTTAATGGAGAACATGAAGAACAACTACTGAAGTCCCTGGATATAACAGATCAGCATATCTACTGTGTTTTCTGTAGCTGTACAGTTGTTTTTAAGTATAGTTGTTTCAGGTGTTTAGGGAGTGCAAAAGAGGACGCAACTAAGAATTTGGTACGTATGCTTTGGGGCCTGTGCCCCAGATCTTTTGTGACCCTAGCAATGCCCCTGGGGTCAGGATAATAACTTTTAATAATAACAGTGGATTTATTTGGTCTTTTTATAATTTCTTTTCTTTCCATTGTTTTGGTTGCTGCTTAATTCCTTCATATTATTACATTTCATTATCACAGCTTATGGAAGAAAACCACTTTACCTCATATTTTTTGTAATTTGTGTGTAAGTGTGGGAGATCAGGATATAAGGTAATTTACCAATAAACATGCATATGTGTGGGGTCTAAAATGATATACATGGATAAGGGATTTTTATTGTAGTACTATGTTTTGTATTTGGTCATCTATTTGAGGATATCATGACTGTAATTGAGTTTTGGCCTTTGAAAACATATGACCTGGGTTGATATTGTTTTCCCCATGCATTTTACTGATATATATTTTATTATTACTATTATTCTCTCAGATCATGTCTACCACCTGTGTCAGGGGGATTTTTTTAACTACATTTTGTTTGGATTTGTTACATGATTTTAATTATGTTTTATAATATTATGTGACAAATAAAGATGTACTTATTGACAGATTATGGTGTATTTTGGGTCGGGATGTTGGCTCTTTTACAAGTTTCTATGCACTTATTTGATTGTTTCCAGTTCATTTTACTTTCTGGTTTGTATGTACTGCTTATTGTAACAACCTGAGGGGCTTTGGTAATGCCTTCAGAGCCCTGAAAGATGGATTAGTATAATTTTAAAAGTTGATTTTGCAAAAAAAGAGGCTAAAGATACCACACATAGTCCCTGGATCTATGAGTTAGTTTCCATGGTTTATCACTCCTTTATTTGGGGGAATACTATCATAAGGTCTTGGAAGGGAGATTGGTTTTGGACACATGACGCTCCATCTGCAGCTATTTTATGGTCAGGAATGTCTGGCTGACGTGAGAAAAGACATTTCTGAACTAGGAGGCTTTGCTTTACATTTCAGGAGAGTAGAGCAAAGCATTTGATAGATGTATATTGGTAAATTTCCTTATATCCCCCCCCACACACACTTATACACAGATTACAAACAACATGATGTAAAGTGGCCAGCCCCTTTTAACACCTCATATGCCATATTTATCAAGCCACTATGATCAATCGGACCTGCAACACAGTTCTGCAAAACAGTTTAAAGACTGGCACAAGACGACTGCCTAATGATAAATCTCCCCAAAGAAGTTTATTGATACCATGTCATCTACTTTGGTGCCCCAGCACACAGTCATTGAATTACCCCTTTTTATGCGGTGACCATAATGAGGAATGCCATAGAAGCGTATGAAGCCTCTTTATAAAACATGAAAAGTTTTTATGACAATCCATATATGTCTTGCTCCATCTCATGACATTTTTTACAGTAAGTAATTTCCCCTACAATCAATACTTCTAGAGTAGATGATGTCTTCAAGTACGGCATCCTATGGAGCTAGCATAGCAGCCTACATAGTATCAGCATAATGTAAAAGATGCAAAGAAGGTGAATATCTTCTAATCTTTGTGATGGGCAGATTACAGAATAAAGAATTATTTATTCAAAATATTTTATTGTCTATTTTGGTTTTAAAATCCAGAAGGATTCCCATCAGGGAGTCCATAGATGGAGTATTTTGCATTAAATGTGGCACCACACCGGTACTGTCGAATAGCTTGTACATTTGTAGCAATTATTGCATGATGCAGGCTACTAGACCATGCCATGTATAGACACCTAAAATCCAATTTCAATCGAGAAAATATTACCATTAATTTGGGTTTTGCTAGTAATTACTCTTAGCTGAAAATGTGCATTTCTATCTTTGTGTGTATTTAAGATGTCTGTGGAATTCAAGATGAAAGCAGCTATTTTTCCAGGCTCTAGAGATGGCCTTGTCTACCTTGAAAAGAAGCGCTGATGAAAAGGATTGCCATATCTGTGAAAAGTAAATAAAATATTTCAGATAGCAAAATGGAAAAGCGAATTGGATAAAATATTAAACACTTCAGCGTTGTGATAGTTCTTCGGAACATGTGAATACAGTTCACTTAGAGAAGACGTGCACACGCTTTTATGATCTGAAGGCCATCTTTTCAGATTGCACTACTTCAAGAGGCTGCCCTATTATATTACATTAAGTATAATACAAATTTGACCACATGTATTGTTCCACTAAGAGGCAACATTCAAGGCACTGATGTGTGCAGACTGCAGGGAGGAATTTATCAAGCTCTCTATGTCTATTTTCTGTACATAAACAATCCCAACAGGGGGACATCTTGCAAAAACATCGAAGTGAAATGAATGTAAATCGGCCTTGTTATACATACCCTGTTTCCCCAAAAATAAGACAGTGGGGCAGATTTACTTACCCGGTCCATTCGCGATCCAGCGGCGCGTTCTCTGCGGTGGATTCGGGTCCGGCCGGGATTTATTAAGGTAGTTCCTCCGCCATCCACCAGGTGGTGCCGCTGCGCTGAAAAGCATCGGAACGCGCTGGAGTTCACCGAGCCGGGCTGAATGAAGGTAAGTGCCAGCTCCGCGACAGATTATATTTTTTAAATGCAACGGTTTTTCCGAATCCGTCGGGTTTTCGTTCGGCCACGCCCCCCGATTTCCGTCACGTGCATGCCAGCGCCGATGCGCCCCAATCTGATCGCGTGCGCCAAAATCCCGGGGCACTTCAGGGGAAATCGCCGCAAATTGGAAATATTCGGGTAACACGTCGGGAAATCGCGAATCGGGCCCTTAGTAAATGACCTCCAGTGTCTTACATTAATTTTTGCCCCTATAGATGCACTAGGTCTTATTTTCAGGGGATGCCTTATTTTTCCATGAACAAGAATTTACATTTATTGGTGAACAAAAAATCTACTTCTAAAACATCCTTATAACTCTCCACACTCTGAACTATTGGAATATTTGGCCCCAATCTCTCATGTTTATCAATAGCACTTTCCTTAAATGACCACTTCATGTCCATGTAGCTGCTTGTAGCACATTTGTCCTGCAACAGTCAATTATTTTATTCTGCAATTCTTAAGCAATGTCACAACCTATTGCAGCATCTAAAAGATCTACTAATACTAATGTACGGCGTGAGGGTAGATAGCAATGTCTGCCACTAGGTCTTATTTTCAGGGAAGGCCTTATATGGAACAAAATTGTACTAGGTCATATTTTCGGGGGATGTCCTATAGGGGAAACAGGGTAATACGTAGGAGTGAGATGGAGACCTGCATCTTGCCATTCCCCCCATTGGTTTTGTTTGATTTGGTTTGACTCCTCCTCTTTGTCTAGTTTATGTTCCTTCTGAGTAGGGGCAGCAGGCAAGGCTTATATTTATTTTCAGTTACATAGTTAATCTTGGGTCTGAATTCTAAAGAATCCAGTTTTTTTGGTATTTTTTCGGGAAATAATTTTCATTCTGGGGCTCATATTTATTTTACAGTTTCTGTTCAGGGATCTGGATGTATCCATGGGTCCATATTTCCTCAGTAAGGATTTTCTATATTTATTCCTAAGTTTTGGATGGTTGTATATTTTTTGGTGTAGTTAATCTGTTTTCTTTAGGTTTTTGTGGAGTCTGTATTCACTAAACACCAAGGAACAAAGGGCAGCAACTAAGGTGGCGATTATTAGGACTTTTCTCTGTTGGTTTATTTTATTTTATTAGTTTCCTTCTTTCAATTAACCTAGTTTAATATAATACATATACAGGCAGTCCCCGAATTACGTACAACATTGGAATTTGTATGCAAGTCGGAACTGTATATTATTTAACTGTAACTCTAGACATAATTTTTTTTGTCTCTGTGACAATTGGATTTTAAAAATGTTGGGTTGTCATAAGAACCAGGATTAGCAATAAAGCTTAATTACAGAATCCTGTAATAACTGTTATAGCTGTTTATTGTAGCCTAGGGCTAAAGTACAGTAAATTACTGTTTGTAACTAGGGGTAGTCTGTAAGTCGTGTGTTCTTAAGTAGGGGACCGCCTGTACATACAAATTTCATATCAGATGGAACACTTGCTTTACACTTTCGATGTCATTTTGCCTAAATACATTTTTTCTGTAAACTGGAACACCTTACTACATAAGTCGAAGGTAAATCTCGCAGTCTGCATTATTACATATAATTAGCCTCCTCCTTATTAGAAATATTTATATACATATTATGTGTGTAAATGCCAATTAAATTTATGTGCTGTGCAAGTCTAATTAACGTTACATATTGTGTGTTAAGTGCAAAGCCTAAAAACAAGAAATAATTACAGTAAAACTAAGATGTTTTATTGATTCAGTAACATAATTAGCTTGACTTGGTTCACGATGTGTGTATCAGTCAAGGATGATAAGACCTTCTTCAAGTATTACAAGTATGTTGTAAAGAAAATGATTAACATGCTTGTTATATAGTGATATTTATATTCTATGTGTTATACAGAAGTGACACAGCGCTAGTGTTACTAGAGGTTGTAGTATGTAGGTGGTAAAACTCTTATATTGCTGCAAAAGGTTTGTGGTTATTAAGCAAAATGTAATATTTTAATTTATATTAAGTGTGTAGCTTGTAAAAGACCTAGTAATCTATGAATATTTTTATGCACATTAGCCATGATACCCTATATTAATGCTTCCGACCATAATACATTTTTTAACCCCTTAACGACTTGGCCTTTTTTAGTTTTTTCTCTTCCAGTTTTCACTCACCACCTTCAAAAATCTATAACTTTCTTATTTTTCCACTTAAAGAGCTCTGTGATGGCTTATTTTCTGCGTAACAAATTGCACTTCGTCGTGACTGTATTTAATATTCCATGACGTGTACTGAAAAGCAGGAAAAAAAAATTCCAAATGCAGTGAAAATGGTGAAACAACACATTTGCGACTATTTTTGTGAGCTTGGAATTTACAGATTTCACTGTGCATACCAAATGACATATCTACTTTATTCTTTGGGTCGCTACGATTATGTGGATACCAAATTTGTATAGGTTTTATAATGGGTTCATACATTTAAAAAATTAAAACCTCCTGTACAAAAATTTTTGGGGGGATTTTGCCATATTCTGGCGCCAATAACTTTTTCATACTTTGGTGTACGGAGCTGTAGGTGGTGTCATTTTTGGGACTTTTGATGGCGTTTTCATTGCTTTAATTTTTAGGACTGTGCGACCTTTTGATCACTTTTTAATTTTTTTTATATTTTTCAAAATGGACTTTGGACGCTATTTTTCGTTACGGGGTTAAACACAGTGAAAAACGGTTATTATATTTTGATAGATCAGGCATTTTCGGACGCGGCAATACTTAATGTGTTTATGATTTTTACTGTTTATTAATATTTATATCAGTCCTAGGGAAAGGGGGTGATTACAATTTTTAGGTTTTTTTATTATAATTTTTTTTAAACTTTTTTTATTTTTACTTTTACTATTTTTCACCACTACTTTAACCCTAGGTTAAAACGAGAATGGGTTAAAACGAGACAGATTTGGGCCTTCGTGAGACCCGAAGCTGTCATGGCAACAGATCGCCGGTCCCCGTAATGTCACCGGGGAGCGACGATCCACGGCAAGATGGCGGCGCCCATACGATCGACATGAAAGCACCCGCGATTGTTGAAAGCAGGGTGTTACCGGTAAGCATTTGCTGCAATATGCAGCAAAGACTTACCGGCTGTGGAGAGGGCTCTCCATGCACCGGGACAGGGGTTAAAATAAACTGTACATTAACTTCCATTTTGTAATTTGTAGTGAAAATTTTAAAAAATGCAGTCCAAACCCCTAGGCACACTTCTTCAAACAGTGTTACCATATAGTCAGTATATGTAATATAGTATATAGTGTGTGCGTAGGTTATAAATTGGCAGAAGTCTGCTGGCGGGTCTCGTGACCTCATGACGCAGAAGGAGCAAAGTAGATCTGTGAAGGTACATTATGGGTGAACTACCAAAGCCTTGTTTCAGGCTTTACAGTCCAAGCTGATTTTTTTTTCCACATTTTAGCCCATCATTTTTGCATACTTCTTTTGAAATCGTTGTAAACAAAGTTGAGTAAAATGCAGTAAAAACTATAGAGCTGTAAAAACAGAGCAATATCAATATGTTTTGTTATATTTTATTTCTTTTCCAAAATAATATATGTGTGAAGGATATCTACCACCATTTTCTCGGAGGAAGACTGTCCTATAATGCACCCTCGTTACCTGCAGGGGATGATTGAACGTTTTTTAGCTTCCTCCGGGGCCTCTCTCAGAGCCAGAAAATAAGGTTATAAAAATATTCAAATGAGCCGGAGGTGCTCAGGGTCCTGTTGGCTGAGCGCCTCCTGGCTCCTCCGATACCTAATTTATGCTCTCTCCCGCTTCATTGCTATGCACCCCTCCCAGCCCTCTCTGTAGCCAGACAGCCAGGTGACGTAATTGGCTGATACGCCTGTGACTAATCACATGGCCGTGATGGCAGTAAAGGTACTTTAGCCTAATAATGGCCACAGTGTGCTAAGTGGTAGCCGGCTGTCACAAGAGAGTGCTGGGAGGGTAATTATGATTATAATAAGATATGAGAGGATGTGCGGACAGCCATACCTTACAGCAGCACATAGGCAGAGGCTGCCGCTCAGCAGAACACACTGTGGCCACTTGTAGGCTAAAGGACATTTACTGACATCACAGCCATGTGATCCGTCATATGCGGAGGACAGGTTGACGTTACCCGGCTCTCTGGCCGCAGAGAGGACTGGGAGGGGTGCTTAACAATGAAGCGTGCATGGATGGGTGGGGATATTCTTTGCACGCCACACCAAGAAGCGACATGGAATTGGTGTTTACATGCATACAGCATGCATACAATAATGGGTTTACTGTACCTAGACCCATGAGAAGGGTGCAAGACATAGGACACACTAGAAGTCCTGAAAGCAACTGCTAGTGTGTCACACAACCCTGTAGCTCTGACAGCCAGTAAGAGCAAGTTTCCCAGAGAAGGTACAATATGGGTTTTATACTTTTAGGATCTTGTACTAACCCTTGTAACTTTCTTATGTGTGACCAACCCCTGAAATGTTTTCTAAAAGCAAAGCAACATCACACTTCTTTGCTCATTCTTTATAGCTAAGACACTTCAGGGGGAATCTATTATTGACTTTCCGACAGGTTTCTGGCTGATTATTTTTCCTAGCTACACCCGTCGTAGCATATTTATTCAGTGTCGGAGCGACATTATAGCTGCTTTTACAAGAATTTTCTTTGGTTGCATAATTTGGGTGCAGCTTTGCAATTCTGACACTTTTTCTGAGCTTTTAGTTTCCCGACACTTTTTTGGTGCACTATTTGGTGAACAGTAAAAACTGCCAAAAGCTGGTCTAGAAAGTTCTATTTCACATTCATGAATGTTAAGTTAGCTCAGACCATTTTTGGTTGTGCTCCAATTCATTAAGTCCTTGAGTCAAAATCTAACATCCCAGTCTAAAGTCCCAGACGATTTGTGTGCAAAAAACACGACCATGTGCCAAAATTGATGACTGCCCCCTTCTCTCTTTGGAATCTCCACTTTTCCTGACCACATTTTCTGATAATGCACAGTTGCGTTTTGAACCCAAACCCTATCTGCAATTTCACTGCACCGAATTGAGGGGGTTAAACAGAAGCAAATGATCAGTTTTATTTTTGGTATAAATGAATAAGGAATAAAAAGGGCATAGTGAATGTTTGGTTATGTTAATGTAAACAGGATTTCTCTTAGTTTACAGCATATATGTTTTTAAGGCAAAAAAAGCCCTTTACCAAGTTCTACCAGGACATATCAGGGCATATTGCCGGATTGGTGGCCATGCAGCCAAACCGGCAAATTGGCTAGTAGCTCCCCCAGATCAATCACAGCCCAGCTAGTGGCTAGGGGCCTCAATTTGCGTGATTGACTGCACAGCCACCAATCCGGCCATATGTTAAGGTTTTGCAGTGTGCAGCTGAACCCCGGACTTGAATTTAAAGTTTGTATCCGCTCATCTACACAAATATATATATTTTTAAATTTGGTTAACTTCCCTGGTTTTGGGAATTAAATGTGGAAATGTTTCCATTGCACAATAAAAACTAAATTTTGTTAAGTATGTGCCTCTGTGCAGAAGACAAATGGTTGATAGCACAACATCAGCTAACTATAAAGATTGAGTCTATATAGACTGCTAAGTATCCATCCAACTCTGACAGTTCTGTCATTGCTGTAGACAGCTCTTGCTGAGAGCTAGATCAAGATGCCGTGTGTAGTGATTTCCATCTACTAGGCACCAGAGGGTGTCCCTTAACAAGAGGCGGACATCCCCATTGCAGAGATGTCAATAACATCTAACCATGCTGTTCGGCTAAAAGCTATGTGTCACTTATGTTCTTATGTTATTTCCATTGACACAGTCTATCCAATAGGCCATAAATGATTCCCATGAAAAAGGCCTACCTAATTATCTCACATATTTCTGCAAATGCATATGTAAAAGCTGAGATTAGTAGTTGACTAAGAACAGTAAATAAATTATACAGTACATGTTGATGGATTGAAGCCATAACCTGTACACATAGCTCCAATGAAGTATGGCATGCTATAATAATGTCAATAAGCGGGTGTAGAAGCTACTAATCAATTTCCTAGTGGCTAAAAGCCGCCACTAAAAACAAAATCATGTTCAAATCAAGAAGAGGAATTAAAAGTATATTATTTTATTAATATCCTTTTTTATGTAAAAGCTTTCTGCATAAATAATATGGAAATAGTATGGAAATATCTATATGTCTCCAAAATCCAGTGTCTCATAGATCCAGGCACCGTGACTGTGGTAATCTTCTTGCATTTGTTATCCATGACCCATATCCTTTTAGAATCAACTTTTATAATCATGCTAATGAGCTGTAAGTGCTCCATCACAGTTAGAGATGAGCGAACATGCTTGTCCGAGCTTGATGCTCGGTCGAGCATTAGCGTACTCGAAACTGCTCGTTGCTCGGACGAATACTTCGCCCGCTCGAGAAAATGGCAGCTCCCGCCGTTTTGCTTTTTGGCGGCCAGAAACAGAGCCAATCACAAGCCAGGAGACTCTGCACTCCACCCAGCATGACGTGGTACCCTTACACGTCAATAGCAGTGGTTGGCTGGCCAGATCAGGTGACCCTGGAATAGACTAGCCGCTGCCCGCGCTGCTCGGATCATTCTGTGTCTGGATGCCGCTAGGGAGAGAGCTGCTGCTGGTCAGGGAAAGCGTTAGGGTGTTCTATTAGCTTACTGTTAGGCAGGAGTGATTCTCCAAGAACCCAACAGCCCTTCTTAGGGCTACAATAACGTTATACTTTTTTTTTTTTATTTGCAGCTAGTACCATATTGTGAGGAATTTGCAGGGGGACTTGCTACCGTTGTGTTTAGCTCTTAGTGACACACATATCCACCTCAAACACCAAAGTGGGAAAATTTATTAGGGGTTTGATTTCAATTAGGCACAGTCTGCCATTTACTTTTTATTTTACGTTTATTTTTTTAATAACTCAGTGTCATCTCATCTTGCATAGTAGTGTGCTTTCATACTTGGCTAGAAAATAGCCATAGGAGAATCCAAACGGCTTACTTACGCCTACAGTAGCGTTATATATATTTGATTTCTGGTTGATCTGCTGGTGGCTGTACTTGCTGCAGTGCATCTACTAGCAAATTGTGAGCAATTTGTAGTGAGACTTGCGACCGCTGTGTTTTGCGCTTAGTGACGCACATATCCATTGCAAAGACCGAAGTGGGAAAATTTATTAGGGGTTGGATTTCAATTAGGCACAGTCTGCCATTTCCTTTTTTATTTTACGTTTATTTTGTTTAATAACTCAGCGTCATCTCATCTGGCATAGTAGTGTGCTTTCATACTTGGCTAGAAAATAGCCATAGGAGAATCCAAACGGCTTACTTACGCCTACAGTAGCGTTATATATATTTGATTTCTGGTTGATCTGCTGGTGGCTGTACTTGCTGCAGTGCATCTACTAGCAAATTGTGAGCAATTTGTAGTGAGACTTGCGACCGCTGTGTTTTGCGCTTAGTGACGCACATATCCATTGCAAAGACCGAAGTGGGAAATTTATTAGGGGTTGGATTTCAATTAGGCACAGTCTGCCATTTGTCCTTTTTTATTTTACGTTTATTTTGTTTAATAACTCAGCGTCATCTCATCTGGCATAGTAGTGTGCTTTCATACTTGGCTAGAAAATAGCCATAGGAGAATCCAAACGGCTTACTTACGCCTACAGTAGCGTTATATATATTTGATTTCTGGTTGATCTGCTGGTGGCTGTACTTGCTGCAGTGCATCTACTAGCAAATTGTGAGCAATTTGTAGTGAGACTTGCGACCGCTGTGTTTTGCGCTTAGTGACGCACATATCCATTGCAAAGACCGAAGTGGGAAAATTTATTAGGGGTTGGATTTCAATTAGGCACAGTCTGCCATTTCCTTTTTTATTTTACGATTATTTTGTTTAATAACTCAGCGTCATCTCATCTGGCATAGTAGTGTGCTTTCATACTTGGCTAGAAAATAGCCATAGGAGAATCCAAACGGCTTACTTACGCCTACAGTAGCGTTATATATATTTGATTTCTGGTTGATCTGCTGGTGGCTGTACTTGCTGCAGTGCATCTACTAGCAAATTGTGAGCAATTTGTAGTGAGACTTGCGACCGCTGTGTTTTGCGCTTAGTGACGCACATATCCATTGCAAAGACCGAAGTGGGAAAATTTATTAGGGGTTGGATTTCAATTAGGCACAGTCTGCCATTTCCTTTTTTATTTTACGTTTATTTTGTTTAATAACTCAGCGTCATCTCATCTGGCATAGTAGTGTGCTTTCATACTTGGCTAGAAAATAACCATAGGAGAATCCAAACGGCTTACTTACGCCTACAGTAGCGTTATATATATTTGATTTCTGGTTGATCTGCTGGTGGCTGTACTTGCTGCAGTGCATCTACTAGCAAATTGTGAGCAATTTGTAGTGAGACTTGCGACCGCTGTGTTTTGCGCTTAGTGACGCACATATCCATTGCAAAGACCGAAGTGGGAAAATTTATTAGGGGTTGGATTTCAATTAGGCACAGTCTGCCATTTCCTTTTTTATTTTACGTTTATTTTGTTTAATAACTCAGCGTCATCTCATCAGGCATAGTAGTGTGCTTTCATACTTGGCTAGAAAATAGCCATAGGAGAATCCAAACGGCTTACTTACGCCTACAGTAGCGTTATATATATTTGATTTCTGGTTGATCTGCTGGTGGCTGTACTTGCTGCAGTGCATCTACTAGCAAATTGTGAGCAATTTGTAGTGAGACTTGCGACCGCTGTGTTTTGCGCTTAGTGACGCACATATCCATTGCAAAGACCGAAGTGGGAAAATTTATTAGGGGTTGGATTTCAATTAGGGACAGTCTGCCATTTCCTTTTTTATTTTACGTTTATTTTGTTTAATAACTCAGCGTCATCTCATCTGGCATAGTAGTGTGCTTTCATACTTGGCTAGAAAATAGCCATAGCAATAGGATAGCATCGTTTGGTTTTAAAAACTAAAAAACACAAAAAAAACACAAAAAAAAGTTAAAAAAAAATTAAAGTTATAACTCTCATTTTAAAAATGTTTAACCCGAGGGCTAGGGGTAGAGGACGAGGGCGGGGACCTGGGCGTCCAACTACTGCAGGGGTCAGAGGCCGTGGTCCTGGCCGGGGTGAGACACCACCTGCTTATGAGGGAGCAGGGGAACGCCGCAGAGCTACACTCCCTAGGTTCATGTCTGAAGTTACTGGGACTCGTGGTAGAGCACTGTTGAGGCCAGAACAGTGCGAACAGGTGATGTCCTGGATTGCCGACAATGCTTCGAGCAATTTGTCCACCAGTCAGTCTTCCACGCAGTCCACCCATGTCACCGAAATCGGCACTCCTCCAGCTCCTGCACCTCAGCCTCCTCCCCCCCAGTCTGCCCCCTCCCAGGAAAATTTGCCATTTGAACCGGCATACTATGAGGAACTGTTTTCTGGACCCTTCCCACACTCACAAACCACTTGTCCGTTTGCTGCTGAGCAATTTTCCGATGCCCAGGTTTTCCACCAGTCGCAGTCTGTGGGTGATGATGACCTTCTTGACGTAGTGGAAGAAGTGTCTAAAGAGGTGTCCGACGATGAGGAGACACGGTTGTCAGACAGTGGGGAAGTTGTTGTCAGGGCAGGAAGTCCGAGGGGGGAGCAGACTGAGGGATCGGAGGATGATGAGGTGACAGACCCAAGCTGGGTTGATAGGCCGGGTGAACACAGTGCTTCTGAGACAGAGGAGAGTCCTCGACCAGAACAGGTTGGAAGAGGCAGTGGTGGGGCCAGACGGAGAGGCAGGGCCAGAGCTGGTGCATCAGCGCCAAATGTGTCAACTAGTGAAGCTCCCGTGGCGAGGGCTCCTGCGGCGAGGGCTAGATTTTCAGAAGTCTGGAGGTTCTTTAAGGAAACACCGGATGACCGACGGACTGTGGTGTGCAACATTTGCCAAACCAGGATCAGCAGGGGTTCCACCACTACTAGCTTAACTACCACCAGTATGCGCAGGCATATGAATGCTAAACACCCCACTCAGTGGCAACAAGCCCGTTCACCTCCGGCCGTGCACACCACTGCTCCTTCCCCTGTGTCAGCTGATAGTCAGCCCCCTGCCCAGGACCCTGCCACAAAAACCCCATCGTCGCCTCCACGATCCTCCACAGCATCCACCAGCGTTCAGCTCTCCATACCCCAGACGCTGGAGCGGAAACGCAAATATAGTGCAACTCCACTCGCACGCCCAAGCCCTTAATGTCCACATCTCCAGATTGCTTAGCCTGGAGATGCTGCCCTATAGGCTAGTAGAGACCGAGGCCTTTCGCAACCTCATGGCGGCGGCCGCCCCTCGGTATTCGGCCCCAGCCGCCACTACTTTTCCCGATGTGCCGTCCCAGCCCTGCACCAGCACGTGTCAGACAACATCATCCGTGCCCTGACCAATGCCGTTTCTGACAAGGTCCACCTGACCACGGACACGTGGACGAGTGCTGCCGGGCAGGGCCACTATATATCGCTGACGGCACATTGGGTTAACTTGGTGGAGGCTGGGACCGAGTCTGACCCTGCGGCTGGTCATATACTGTCGACGCCGAGGATTGCGGGGCCTACCTCGGTCCAGGTGTTTCAGGCCTACTATGCCTCCTCCTCCTCCCACCCCTCCTCCACCTCCTCCTCCGAACTACCATCCGTGGGCATGGCGCCATCAGTCGGTAGCTCTAGGCACAGCAGCAGTGCCGTCGCTAAGCGACAGCAGGCGGTGCTCAAACTGCTGAGCCTAGGCGATAAAAGGCACACCGCCCAAGAACTATTACAGGGCATCACGGCGCAGACTGATCTGTGGCTGGCACCGCTGAACCTGAAGCCAGGCATGGTTGTGTGTGACAACGGCCGTAACCTGGTGGCGGCTCTGCAACTCGGCAGACTGACACATGTGCCATGCCTGGCCCATGTGTTAAATCTGATAGTTCAGCGTTTCCTCAAGACATACCCCAATCTGTCTGATTTGCTCACGAAGGTGCGCCGCATCTGTGCGCATTTCAGGAAGTCCAGCACAGATGCTGCCACTCTCAGGGCAGCGCAGCGCCGCCTCCAACTGCCCGCTCACCGACTGTTGTGCGACGTGCCCACGAGGTGGAATTCAACACTGACCATGTTATCCAGAGTTTACCAGCAGCGCCGAGCGATTGTAGACTGCCAGATGTCAACTTCCACCAGAACTGGTAGTCAGGTCAGTCAGCTTCCTCAAGTCTACAATGAGGAGTGGACGTGGATGTCTGATATCTGTCAGGTGCTGAGTAACTTTGAGGAGTCAACACAGATGGTCAGTGGCGATGCCGCCATCATCAGCCTCACCATCCCGCTGCTTGGCCTGTTGAAAAACTCTCTGATCAGCATGAAGTCGGAAGCTTTGCGCTCGTCACAAGAGACGGGGGAAGAAGATTCCCTTGTTGATAGCCAAAGCACCCTTAGGTCTGTTTCTCAGCGCATATCGGAGGAGGTGGAGGTGGAGGAGGATGAGGAGGAAGAGGAGGAGAATGTTGGCGAGACACAAGAGGGGACCATTGTTGAGTCCTTCACTGTTCAGCGTGTATGGGCAGAAGAAGAGGAGTTGGAGGAGTTGGAGGAGGAGGAAATGGACAGTCAGGCCAGTGAGGGGAGTGAATTCTTACGCGTTGGTACTCTGGCGCATATGGCAGATTTCATGCTAGGCTGCCTATCCCGTGACCCTCGCGTTCAAAGAATTTATTCCAGCACCGATTACTGGGTGTTCACTCTCCTGGACCCACGGTACAAGCAAAATCTTTCCACTCTCATCCCTGGAGAGGAAAGGAGTGTGAGAATGCATGAATACCAGCAGGCCCTGGTTCACAAGCTGAAACAGTATTTCCCTTCTGACAGCGCTAGCGGCAGAGTGCGTAGTTCTGCGGGACAAGTAGCGAGGGAGAGTAGGCGAGCAGGCAGCTTGTCCAGCACTGGCAAGGGTACGCTTTACAAGGCTTTTGCCAGCTTTATGTCACCCCAGCAAGACACTGTCACCTGTCCCCAGTCTCGGCAGAGTAGGGCTGATCTTTACAGAAACATGGTGAGGGAGTACGTAGCTGACCATACCATCGTCCTAAATGATCACACAGCTCCCTACAACTACTGGGTTTCAAAGCTGGACATGTGGCACGAACTGGCGCTGTATGCCTTGGAGGTTCTTGCCTGCCCTGCCGCTAGCGTCTTGTCCGAGCGGGTTTTCAGTGCAGCTGGTGGCATCATCACCGATAAGCGTACACGCCTGTCGACTGACAGCGCTGACAGGCTGACGCTTATTAAGATGGATAAAGCCTGGATTTCTCATAATTTCCAATCTCCACCAGTCGAATGAAGCTCAACCTGAATAATTTATCCACTCCTCCTCCTCCTCATTTTCCTCCTTCTCCTCCTCTTTGTACAGTAAAGCAGAGGAAACTGGCTATTTTTTGACAGGGCCCACTGGCTCTAGCTATAGTACTTTATGCATTTGATTTTTCTGGAGGGCCACCTACCCGGTCCTCTGTTTTAAACAATTTTTGGGAGTGCCACATACAGGCACTCAATCTATTCAATTTTTCTGGAGGGCCACCTACCTGCTCCTCTGGTTTGAAAACTTTTTTGGACTGCCACATACAGGCACTCAATCTATTCCATTTTACTGGAGGGCCACCTACCTGCTCCTCTGGTTTGAAAAGTTTTTTGGACTGCCACATACAGGCACTCAATCTATTCAATTTTTCTGGAGGGCCACCTACCCGCTCCTCTGGTTTGAAAACTTTTTTGGACTGCCGTCTGCCACATACAGGCACTCAATCTATTCCATTTTACTGGAGGGCCACCTACCTGCTCCTCTGGTTTGAAAACTTTTTTGGACTGCCACATACAGGCACTCAATCTATTTCATTTTTCTGGAGGGCCACCTACCCGCTCCTCTGGTTTGAAAACTTTTTTGGACTGCCACATACAGGCACTCAATCTATTTCATTTTTCTGGAGGGCCACCTACCTGCTCCTCTGGTTTGAAAACTTTTTTGGACTGCCACTTACAGGCACTATCCAAATTAAATTGTCTCCATAGCAGCCTCCACACGTTGTCTCCATTGCTACCTCCAAAAGTCGTCCATATAGCTGCCTCCATACATCGTCCCCTTATCAAACGAGGTGTGTCAGGCAGAAATTTGGGTTGTTTTCATGGATTCCACATCAAAGTTGTTAACTTTGTCGCCACCCTGCTGTGTTATCCACAAAATATACTGGCAAAATTTTATCATTTACCAATATTATTTCAGCGCTTCTTGCGCATCTGTTTACATTCCCCTCACCCGGCATATCCTAAACTTATAAGAACGCTACTACACTTGATCTTATACAAAAGGTTCTTAGAAGTGCTGTTTGGGGAGTAGCCTAGAGACAGGGGCTTGGATTGGCGAAAGCTCGCCTGGCAGCGGAGCGCCAGCTCCATGCGCATCATGCGCTTCTTGCGCATCTGTTTACATTCCCCTCACCCGCCATATCCCAAACTTATAAGAACGCTACTACACTTAACTTGGTGCAGGCTGGGACCGAGTCTGACCCTGGGGCTGGTCATATACTGCCGACGCAGAGAATTGCGGGGCCTACCTCGGTCCAGGTCTCAAAGGTCTAGTATACCTCCTCCTCCTCCCACCCCTCCTCCACCTCCTCCTCCTCCGAATTACCATCCGTTGCCATGGCGCCATCAGTCGCTAGCTCTAGGCACAGCAGCAGTGCCGTCGCTAAGCGACAGCAGGCGGTGCTCAAATTGCTGAGCCTAGGCGATAAAAGGCACACCGCCCAAGAGCTATTACAGGGCATTCCACATCAAACTTGTTAACTTTGTCGCCACCCTGCTGTGTAATCCACAAAATATACTTGCAAACTTTTATCATTTACCGATATTATTTCAGCGCTTCTTGCGCATCTGTTTACATTCCCCTCACCCGCCATATCCTAAACTTATAAGAACGCTACTACACTTGATCTTATACAAAAGGTTCTTAGAAGTGCTGTTTGGGGAGTAGCCTAGAGACAGGGGCTTGGATTGGCGAAAGCTCACCTGGCAGCGGAGCGCCAGCTCCATGCGCATCATGCGCTTCTTGCGCATCTGTTTACATTCCCCTCACCCGCCATATCCCAAACTTATAAGAACGCTACTACACTTGATCTTATACAAAAGGTTCTTAGAAGTGCTGTTTGGGGAGTAGCCTAGAGACAGGGGCTTGGATTGGCGAAAGCTCGCCTGGCAGCGGAGCGCCAGCTCCATGCCAAGATCCAACTAACATAGTTTTAACTGCAGCACCTTTAATCTACTACTAGTTCACTGCCTCCATACATGGTCCCCTTATCAAACGAGCTGTGTCAGGCAGAATTTTGGGTTGTTTTCATGGCTTCCATGTTAACTTTGTCGCCACCCTGCTGTGTAATCCACAAAATATACTGGCAAACTTTTATCATGTACCGATATTATTTGAGCGCTTCGTGCTCACCTCCTTTGGTTCCTCTCTGCCACCCATTGGTTTGAAGCCTGAGTCCATTTAGAGTATGTCGCCATGCCACTCTCTAGCCTGCCGCTGCTGCCGCTGCCTCTGCATGCCGTCCCCTATAGTGTCAGGGTCAATTATTGGATGTTTTACATGCTATCTAGCTTCATTCTGTCACTCTGTCATGGCCATGCTGTTGCCCATAATTTTGGCATAATGGTGCGATTAGGCAGCCTCAGAGGCATCCATGCATGCTGCCCCTGCTGTTTCCTGTCCATTTCCGTGGTGTTTCCATCCTTTTCTGAGGTTCCCAGGTGTTTGGCCAAGCTTCCCTGTGCAGAGCCTTGGTCCCCTTGAAAAATGCTCGAGTCTCCCATTGACTTCAATGGGGCTCGTTATTCGAGACGAGCACTCGAGCATCGGGAAAAGTTCGTCTCGAATAACGAGTACCCGAGCATTTTAGTGCGCGCTCATCTCTAATCACAGTCTTTATAGTTTGTAAAGTAGCGTAAAAATAATATACATACATACTATGTTTATATATTGTGTGTCCGCTAAAGGAATCTGCACCGTCGTATTTACAGTCACCAAATTTTGCACAGCCGTTCTCAGTGACTCAGGGAACGTCTTAGACTTGGTTTTGATCCAAAATTTTCACCCCACGCTTTCCAAAATCCACTTTTTAACCACCATATATAGGAGCCATTGTCTGCTGCTCCTGTGGCACTTAAAAGCTGAGCCTTGATTGGTTGCTCTATATTGGAGAAAATACTCATCACTCGATGTTTCGGAGTAAATGGGTGCACAAGTAGGCTACTACGCCATATTTATAGAAAAGAGAGAACTTGGCACTCCTTTTAGGTCAAAAATTGAGGAGAATTTATTTAATCTAGAATAAACAGTATAGCAATCAAACAAAAATTATTATTTAGTAATGTTTCGGTCTTTTAAATTCAGACCTTCATCAGGCACGGAAATGGAGATGAGATGCGGTGCTATGACTGCTGGAGTGCAGATGGAAAGGAGGAAAAGCGGGTGCGCCCGCTGGAGAGATGAGCACTCATTTCCATCTGCACTCCAGGGGTCATAGCACCGCACCTCAACTCCATTTCCACTTATACCTTGCAATCCGTGATTGGTTGCTATTCTGCCACAGGTCATTAGTATGAGCTCTGAGGTAAGATGGGTAGAGACAGAGAGACTGACAGGATGTGACAGGGACTGACTGACAGACAGGCTGTGACATGGACTGACAGACAGGCAGTGACATGGACTAACAGATAAAATATTTTTTATTTCCATTTTGTTATCACTAAGAGCAGTTATTTACTGTTGTGGGCAATGTCAGGAGCTACAGCTAGTATACAATAAACTAAAGCTTCCAAACACTTTTCTTAGATCAACACATTGCTTAGAAAACCACATATTAAGACAACATGCTTGGTTCACTGAATGTATATTCACAGGAGGTCCCCTACTTTTGAACACCTGACTTACATACGACCTAAAGTTACAGACGGAAGTTCTCTGAATGCTTTACTTTAGTCCTGGGTGCAATGATCGGCTGAAAGGTGTCTGTAATGAAGATTTATTCATAATCCTTGGTGCCATTACAGCAAACTAATTTAACTGGAGCTGCAATTATAAAATATACAGTTCAACTTAAATGCTTATTTTAATTAAAGAACAAACCTAAAGAACTTATCTTTTATGTAACCATATTGCCAGTGGAATATTCCTAAAGTTGCATTTACAATAGTAGCTAAGTGTTAACTGGCCTTAAGTCTGAATATAACAGCTATAGCTTTTACAGAAAGAATGACCTCATTTGTAAGCAGGATTCTGGATATCTCCTCAGGGAATGGTATGATGGGATTTTCTACCACTGAGCTTCTTGACACTCCACTAACTTGATTTGTGACCATCAGGTTCTGTTTTCATCTTTTATTTTCCTGCATATTGCCACTAGTACATCCACTAGCATATTCAAACGTATGTCCTCAATCAGCCGGCAATGAGATGAAGAAGGGACGTAGATTGTGTAACAAGAATAAGAGCTTTGATCAGATGATTATATCTCTTTCAACAAGTCAGTCGGCTAATGTGCATAGCATAAGGGTTTAGACTGCATTGGCCAATCTCCGAAGCTGGAGACAAGAGGAGATAAAGTGTCGCCCTCTTTAGACTAGATGAATAGAATTAAATTGCCAGATTTTAAGGGTCCTCTGGTCTTTTTGTAAGAAAAGCTGTTAGAAATGATGTTTATGCCTGACAGAATTGTGAGAATCTCAAACACATGTAATTGAGATGTCTTTGGATACAAGAGATCCTTAAACTTTCCCTCTCCTTTACTACACTGTACACCAAGTCTAATTCAGATGGAGCTGTCAACAAGCATTATGCAATTTAATATAATACAGAACTAATAAAACACAACTTTAAATTCTTTTTTTCAAAAATGATAAAATTAGTTTTTCAACACCTGCCTTTAGATTAATATATGGAAATATTAATTTTCTCTGTCGATGGAACAGGATGGACTGGGAAGATGTAATAGAAAGTTCAAAGGTTGTGGTTGCTATCCCGCCCTGAAGCCTAAGGGGGCCAAAAGACTTTTCTGCTACATACTGTACTGTAAGAATAAACTAATATTATAAATGGCATATACTAAGTGGGGTCCCTTTTAAAATATATGGATTGGGGTCCAGGAGCTAAGAGTTAAGCCTTTAGACATGGGACTTTATGCATCAATATTGTGGTCCGCTTGCTACTAATGTGTGCTAAGTGCATTAAATATGAGCTGGTTGATGGCATTTAATTTTCCTTACTTCAATCATGAATTTAAAGTTGAGCTAATTTTAAGCTAAACTATTTGCTAAATAGCAGCATTAGGCACTTTGCAAAGGAAAGGAACCCGAAAATGCAAAAAAAAAGTATAGCAAATCCCATAAGTGTTTTAATCTCCAAGCAATAAGTTGTAAAGAAATGTACTGACATTCCCAACATTATAAAAATGTGGTAACCAGTATAAGGAACAGTAGAGAGCAGAGGTATTAGTATAACTTTTAGATGGTTCACTTCTCCATGAGTGTATATGCACATTAAAGATGGCTGGATGTGATTGACTTGTAAAGACAATGGGGGGCATTTATTAATTGTGGCTCAGGGTCTGTGTCTTTCGCACAAAAATTGTGTGGTAATTTATACTGGGATATTAGATTTTGGCGCAGGGGATTGATGAACCAAAATGCACCAACAAATTGACGGTAAACAACAAGTGCAGGAAAAGTGTTGTGATTTCAAAGCTGTGCCCAAATGGTGTGCCAAACCCCCCATAAAAGCTGTGAGTGTCAGAAAAGTACAATTGTTTAATAAAAAAAGTGCAACAGGAACAGTAAGGAAGAAAAAAAAAAGTCAGAAAGCCAATACTGAATGCCACCCACTCTGTGTATTTCAGATATAGAAATGAGTGAATGGCAATAGTTTGAACATAGGTGATGATGAGCCCTTTCTTGAGATTTATTTGCTTGGCCACTTATTAGCTTATGAGTGGGTTGCTCAATTGGTGGGCTTCTCTGTATTTTTCAAGCCCTGACCTGTACCATAAATCAGTTACTCCCTAAGCAGTAATCTTAGGTCTGTAAATAGGCTGCTACTCAGGGCTGGCTCCAGGTTTTAGTGGGCCCCTTGGCGACAGAGCCTTAGTGGGCCCCTTCGTGGGCTTCCCTATAGTGGCCACACTATCCCCCCACCCCCTGCAGACATACTGACCCCCCCTGTGGACACACTGACCCCCCTTCCCCTGCAGACACACTGACCACCCCCCTCCCCCTGCGGACACACTGACCACCCCTCCCCCTGCGGACACACTGACCCCCCTCCCCCTGCAGACACAATGACCCCCCCTCCCCCTGCAGACACACTGACTTCCCCCTCCCCCTGCAGACACACTGACCCCCCCTCCCCCTGCAGACACACTGACCCCCCCTCCCCCTGCAGACACACTGACCCCCCCCTCCCCCTGCAGACACACTGACCCCCCCCCTCCCCCTGCAGACACACTGCCCCCTCCTCCCCCTGCAGACACACTGACCCCCATCTTTTTTATGGAATCCAATATTGTATGTGGCCTGGTAAGCTTTGTTTGCCAGGGCTGCTTTTAAGTCCCAGTCTGATCCTGCCTCTAATTCTAGTGTGTTGTACACCAATTTTAAGGAGTAGAAATGTTACTTATTACTTCTTCATTATTCCTGCTTATATTTACTGACCACTATAACAAATGACTAAATGTGAGAAAACATAGAAACCAAACCACAACATTTTATTAAGAAGAGCATAAAAAGCGCAATTCTTTTTACTTGTTAGTGGCTTAATTAGATCAGAAGAAACATAGAATTTCCGTAATGGAAATTGTCCTTGTTTGTTATTTATTTATTTTTACCAGTATAATTAGAAATTCAGAGGAACAAGAAGGAGTGTATGATGTCATTTTGGATACAAGCTACCATTAATTCCACGGTCCAGAAACCTTTCAAGTAAAAAAAGGACGCAATTTGGTTTGCCGCTTTATTGATCTTTGAGAGGGTAGTGTGATTACATCTGACAACCTTCTAGACCTCGAAAGCTTATGCAACAAATACCTTTTGAGATTGACATGTTGGTTCATTAGAACTGTGAGCAACTAGATGCAGCAAATCCTGCTGACACCAGTTACAAAGAATTAAGTGACAGAAAGACTAGTGCTTTCTGTGGGTTTCATTCATCTTATCAATTTCTTACCATTAATTATTTCGCTGCGGAAGCTTTTCATGTCATATTCACACTGTGCTCAAATATCCATCTCTAAGAGAAGAGGTAATTGCACCAAAAACCTTATTGAAAGTAAGTATTTCAATTACTGTATTTTGTGGTAATACATACAACTGATAAGAGATGTTATCTGTAAATATGAGATAAAAAGATAAAATTGTCACATCTCTTGCACCAGTATGTAATAAAAACAATGATAAAGGTATTGTAAGGCAGACCCGGGAACAGACAAACGACACAGACATTGGGCCCTGAAGCTAAACCCATTTCCCAGCCAGTGGGTAGAGAACTAGAAGACCATCCCTCCTATGTCATAAACAAAATAAGGCATTGTGGCTCATTTACTAAGGG
Source organism: Engystomops pustulosus (assembly GCF_040894005.1). NCBI lineage: Eukaryota > Metazoa > Chordata > Amphibia > Anura > Leptodactylidae > Engystomops > Engystomops pustulosus. The sequence continues at coordinate 170,795,123 of NC_092414.1, forward strand.
GCCGAACGCCGCACTTTCATCAGGTTTCCCAAAAATTTCTGGGTTGCGGCAAATTGCCCCGGGATTTTGGCGCAAGCGATTGGATTTTGACACATCAGCGCCGGCTTGCACGCGATAGAAATTGGGGGGCGTGGCCGTCACACAACCTGACGGATTCGGACAGCCCGCGGAATTTAAAAAAGGATTTGTGTCGCAAGATCAGCACTTACATGCACCAGGAAGAAGCAGGTGAACTCCAGCAGACCTCGACACATGCTGGAACTCAGACGCACAATGTTAGTGAATCGCACAGGACTAGAGATGAGCGAGCACTAAAATGCTCGGGTACTCATTATTCGAGACGAACTTTTCCCGATGCTCGAGTGCTCGTCTCGAATAACGAGCCCCATTGAAGTCAATGGGAGACTCGAGCATTTTTCAAGGGGACCAAGGCTCTGCACAGGGAAGCTTGGCCAAACACCTGGGAACCTCAGAAAAGGATGGAAACACCACGGAAATGGACAGGAAACAGCAGGGGCAGCATGCATGGATGCCTCTGAGGCTGCTTAATCGCACCATTATGCCAAAATTATGGGCAACAGCATGGCCATGACAGAGTGACCGAATGAGGCTAGATAACATCTAAAACATGCAATAATTGACCCTGACACTATAGGGGACGGCATGCAGAGGCAGCGGCAGCAGTGGCAGGCTAGAGAGTCTCATGGCGACATACCCTAAATGGACTCAGGTTTCACCAAAGGAGGTGAAATGATTTCCTATGTGAACAAAAGGTTGACGGTATATTTAGTCGATAACACAGCATGGTGGCGACATAGTGACCAAGTTCCATAACGTATCTGGTGAAACACCCGAAAAATGAGCCTGACACAGCTCTTTTGATAAGGGGACGACATGTGGAGGCAGCCATGGAGACGACTTCCATGATTAAGAGCGACAGTATGGGGCATTCATATTGCGCTGCTATGATTGCAACTTCAGGTCTCCAGCATGGCGGCGACAGATGGGCCGAGTTCCACTATGTATCTAGTGAAACACCTGAAAATTCTGCCTGACACAGCTCGTTTGATAAGGGGATGATGTGCTGCATATCCTCTCGTGCTCCAGCGTCTGGGGTATAGAGAGTTGAAATGAGACATTGGTGGACGCTGTGGAGGATCGTGGAGGCAAAATGGACAGGAAACAGCAGGGGCAGCATGCATGGATGCCTCTGAGGCTGCCTAATCTTGGGATGGAGCTGGCGGTCCACTGCCAGGCGAGCTTTTGCCTGTCCAAGCCCCTGTCTCTCGGCTCCTCCCCACCCAAAATGGGCCTGGGGGCCAGAAGCGTTTACTTTGAAAAAATTATAATTTTTAAATCAGGCCGGATCGTTTGAATATTTCACCTAGGAATAATGGAATAGCATAGTGATTCTATTTTTAATTGTTTTTACGGAAATGGTTCCATGATTAAGAGCGACAGTATGGGGCATCCATATTGCGCTGCTATGATTGCAACTTCAGGTCTCCAGCATGGCGGCGACAGATGGGCCGAGTTCCACTATGTATCTGGTGAAACACCTGAAAATTCTGCCTGACACAGCTCGTTTGATAAGGGGACGATGTATGGAGGCAGTGAACTAGTAGTAGATTAAAGGTGCTGCAGTTAAAACTATGTTAGTTGGATCTTGAGATGGAGCTGGCGCTCCGCTGCCAGGCGAGCTTTCGCCAATCCAAGCCCCTGTCTCTAGGCTACTCCCCAAAGAGCACTTCTAGGAACCTTTCGTATAAGATCAAGTGTAGTAGCGTTCTTATAAGTTTAGGATATGGCGGGTGTGGGGAATGTAAACAGATGCGCAAGAAGCACTGAAATAATATTGGTAAATGATAAAAGTTTGCCAGTATATTTTGTGGATTACACAGCAGGGTGGCGACAAAGTTAACAAGTTTGATGTGGAAGCCATGAAAACAACCCAAAATTCTGCCCGACACAGCTCGTTTGATAAGGGGACGATGTATGGAGGCAGTGAACTAGCAGTAGATTAAAGGTGCTGCAGTTAAAACTATGTTAGTTGGATCTTGAGATGGAGCTGGCGCTCCGCTGCCAGGCAAGCTTTCGCCAATCCAAGCCGCTGTCTCTAGGCTACTCCCCAAACAGCACTTCTAAGAACCTTTTGTATAAGATCAAGTGTAGTAGCGTTCTTATAAGTTTAGGATATGGCGGGTGAGGGGAATGTAAACAGATGCGCAAGAAGCGCTGAAATAATATTGGTAAATGATAAAAGTTTGCCAGTATATTTTGTGGATTACACAGCAGGGTGGCGACAAAGTTAACAAGTTTGATGTGGAAGCCATGAAAACAACCCAAAATTCTGCCCGACACAGCTCGTTTGATAAGGGGACGATGTATGGAGGCAGTGAACTAGTAGTAGATTAAAGGTGCTGCAGTTAAAACTATGTTAGTTGGATCTTGAGATGGAGCTGGCGCTCCGCTGCCAGGCGAGCTTTCGCCAATCCAAGCCCCTGTCTCTAGGCTACTCCCCAAACAGCACTTCTAAGAACCTTTTGTATAAGATCAAGTGTAGTAGCGTTCTTATAAGTTTGGGATATGACGGGTGAGGGGAATGTAAACAGATGCGCAAGAAGCGCTGAAATAATATCGGTAAATGATAAAAGTTTGCCAGTATATTTTGTGGATTACACAGCAGGGTGGCGACAAAGTTAACAAGTTTGATGTGGAAGCCATGAAAACAACCCAAAATGCTGCCTGACACAGTTCGTTTGATAAGGAGACATTGTATGGAGGCAGCTATATGGACGACTTTTGGAGGCAGCTATGGCGATGACGTGTGGAGGTAGCAATGGAGACAACGTGTGGAGCCAGCTAAAAGGACGACATGTGGAGGCTGCTATGGAGACAATTTAATTTGGATAGTGCCTGTATGTGGCAGTCCAAAAAATTGCTTAAAACAGGGGACCGGGTAGGTGGCCCTCCAGAAAAATTAAATACATAGAGTACTATAGCTAGAGCCAGTTGGCCCTGGCAAAAAATAGCCAGTTTCCTATGCTTTAGTGTACAAAGAGGAGGAGAAGGAGGACAATGAGGAGGAGGAGTGCATACATTATTCAGGTTGAGCTTCTTTCACCTGGTGGAGAATGAAAATCCGGAGAAATCCAGGCTTTATTCATCTTGATAAGCGTCAGCCTGTCAGCGCTGTCAGTCGACAGGCGTGTACGCTTATCGGTGATGATGCCACCAGCTGCACTGAAAACCCGCTCGGACAACACGCTAGCGGCAGGGCAGGCAAGAACCTCCAAGGCGTACAGCGCCAGTTCGTGTCACATGTCCAGCTTTGAAACCCAGTAGTTGTAGGGAGCTGTGTGATCATTTAGGACGATGGTATGGTCAGCTACGTACTCCCTCACCATCTTTCTGTAAAGATCAGCCCTACTCTGCCGAGACTGGGGACAGGTGACAGTGTCTTGCTGGGGTGACATAAAACTGGCAAAGGCCTTGTAAAGCGTACCCCTGCCAGTGCTGGAAAAGCTGCCTGCTAGCCTACTCTCCCTTGCTACTTATCCCGCAGAAGTACGCCCTCTGCCGCTAGCACTGTCAGAAGGGAAATACTGTTTCAGCTTGTGACCAGGGCCTGCTGGTATTCATGCATTCTCACACTCCTTTCCTCTCCAGGGATGAGAGTGGAAAGATTTTGCTTGTACCGTGGGTCCAGGAGAGTGAATACCCAGTAATCGGTGCTGGAAAAAATTCTTTGAACGCGAGGGTCACGGGATAGGCAGCCTAGCATGAAATCTGCCATATGTGCCAGAGTCCCAATGCGCAAGAATTCACTCCCCTCACTGGCCTGACTGCCCATTTCCTCCTCCTCCAACTCCTCCAACTCCTCTTCTTCTGCCCATACACGCTGAACAGTGAAGGACTCAACAATGGTCCCCTCTTCTGTCTCGCCAACATTCTCCTCCTCTTCCTCCTCATCCTCCTCCACCTCCTCCGATATGCGCTGAGAAACAGACCTAAGGGTGCTTTGGCTATCAACAAGGGAATCTTCTTCCCCCATCTCTTGTGACGAGCGCAAAGCTTCCGACTTCATGCTGACCAGAGAGTTTTTCAACAGGCCAAGCAGCGGGATGGTGAGGCTGATGATGGCGGCATCGCCACTGACCATCTGTGTTGACTCCTCAAAGTTACTCAGCACCTGACAGATATCAGACATCCACGTCCACTCCTCATTGTAGACTTGAGGAAGCTGACTGACCTGACTACCAGTTCTGGTGGAAGTTGACATCTGGCAGTCTACAATCGCTCTGCGCTGCTGGTAAACTCTGGATAACATGGTTAATGTTGAATTCCACCTCGTGGGCACGTCGCACAACAGTCGGTGAGCGGGCAGTTGGAGGCGGCGCTGCGTTGCCCTGAGAGTGGCAGCATCTGTGCTGGACTTCCTGAAATGCGCACAGATGCGGCGCACCTTTGGGAGCAAATCAGACAGATTGGGGTATGTCTTGAGGAAACGCTGAACTATGAGATTTAACACATGGGCCAGGCATGGCACATGTGTCAGTCTGCCGAGTTGCAGAGCCGCCACCAGGTTACGGCCGTTGTCACACACAACCATGCCTGGCTTCAGGTTCAGCGGTGCCAGCCACAGATCAGTCTGCGCCGTGATGCCCTGTAATAGCTCTTGGGCGGTGTGCCTTTTATCGCCTAGGCTCAGTAGTTTGAGCACCGCCTGCTGTCGCTTAGCGATGGCACTGCTGCTGTGCCTAGAGCTACCGACTGATGGCGCCATGCCCACGGATGGTAATTCGGAGGAGGAGGAGGTGGAGGAGGGGTGGGAGGAGGAGGAGGCATAGTAGGCCTTTGAGACCTGGACCGAGGTAGGCCCCGCAATCCTCGGCGTCGGCAGTATATGAGCAGCCCCAGGGTCAGACTCGGTCCCAGCCTCCACCAAGTTAAATCAATGTGCCGTCAGCGATATATAGTGGCCCTGCCCGGCAGCACTCGTCCACGTGTCTGTGGTCAGGTGGACCTTGTCAGAAACGGCGTTGGTCAGGGCACGGATGATGTTCTCTGACACGTGCTTGTGCAGGGCTGGGACGGCACATCGGGAAAAGTAGTGGCGGCTAAGGACCGAATACCGAGGGGCCGCCGCCGCCATGAGGTTTCGAAAGGCCTCGGTCTCTACCAGCCTATAGGGCAGCATCTCCAGGCTAAGCAACTTGGAGATGTGGACGTTGAGGGCTTGGGCGTGTGGGTGGGTTGCGCTATACTTCCTTTTGTGCTCCAGCGTCTGGGGTATGGAGAGCTGAACGCTGGTGGATGCTGTGGAGGATCGTGGAGGCGAAGATGGGGTTTTTGCACGGGAGGTGTGTGGGCCGTGGTCCTGGGCAGGGGGCTGACTAGCAGATGACACAGGGGAAGGAGCAGTGGTGTGCCCGGCCGGAGGTGAACGGGCTTGGTGCCATTGAGTGGGGTGTTAAGCATTCATATGCCTGCGCATACTGGTGGTAGTTAAGCTAGTAGTGGTGGAACCCCTGCTGATCCTGGTTTGGCAATGGTTGCACACCACAGTCCGTCGGTCATCCGGTGTTTCTTTAAAGAACCTCCAGACTTCTCAAAATCTAGCCCTCGCCACGGGAGCTTGACTACGGGCAACATTCGGCGCTGATGCACCAGCTCTGGCCCTGCCTCTCCGTCTGGCCCCACCACTGCCTCTTCCAACCTGTTCTGCTATAGGACTCGCCTCCGTCTCAGAAGCACTGTGTTCACCCGGCCTATCAACCCAGCTTGGGTCTGTCACCTCATCATCCTCCGATCCCTCAGTCTGCTCCCCCCACGGACTTCCTGCCCTGACAACAACTTCACCACTGTCTGACAACCGTGTCTCCTCATCATTCGACACCTCTTTACACACTTCTTCCACTACGTCAATAATGTCATCATCACCCACAGACTGGTGGAAAACCTGGGCATCGGAAAATAGCTCAGCAGCAACCGGACAAGTGGTTTGTGACTGTGGGAAGGGTCCAGAAAACAGTTCCTCAGAGTATGCCGGTTCAAATGCCAAATTTTGCTGGGAGGGGGCAGACTGGGGGGAAGGAGGCTGAGGTGGAGGAGCTGAAGGAGTGCTGATTTCGGTGACATGGGTGGACTGCGTGGAAGACTGACTGGGGGACAAATGGCTAGAAGCATTGTCCGCAATCCACGACATCACCTCTTCGCACTGTTCTGGCCTCAACAGTGCTCTTCCACGAGTCCCAGGAACTTGAGACATGATGAACCTAGGGAGTGTAGCTCTGCGGCGTTCCCCTGCTCCCTCATCAGCAGGTGGTGTCTCACCCCGCCCAGGACCACGACCTCTGACCCCTGCAGTAGTTGGACGCCCACGTCCACGCCCACGTCCTCTACCCCTAGCCCTCGGGTTAAACATTTTCCAAATTAAAGTGTAAACTTTTAATTTTTTTTATTTTTTTTTTAACAAAACGATGCTATCCTATTGCTATGGCTAGTTTCTAACCTACACTGACAGCACACAACTGGATTTTGTGCTGTGCCTGATGACTTTGAACTATAAATTGGAAAAAAAGGTAAAAAAAAAAAAAAAAATCAGCAGACTAATTCTAATCAAACCCCTAATAAATTGTCCCACTTCAGTGTTTGAGGTGGATATGCGTGTCACTAAGAGCTAAACATAACGGTCCCAGGTCTCCCAGCAAATTCCTCACAATATGGTACTAGCTGCACTACTAATGCCAGCAAGCCCAGCCACAAGCAAACAAAAAAAAAGAAAATATAACGCTATTGTAGGCCTAAGTAAGCCGTTGGGGTTCTCCTATGGCTATTTTGTAGCCTACAATGAAAGCACACTGCTTTGCAAGATGAGTTTGAGCTATAAAATGAAATAAAGGTAAAAAAAAAAAAAATCAGCAGACTCTGCCTAATTCTAATCAAACCCCTAATAAATTGTCCCACTTCGGTGTTTGAGGTGGATATGCGTGTCACTAAGAGCTAAACACAACGGTAGCAAGTCTCCCTGCAAATTCCTCACAATATGGTACTAGCTGCACTACTAATGCCAGCAAGCCCAGCCACAAGCAAACAAAAAAAAGGAAAATATAACGCTATTGTAGGCCTAAGTAAGCCGTTGGGGTTCTCCTATGGCTATTTTGTAGCCTACACTGAAAGCACACTGCTTTGCAAGATGAGTTTGAGCTATAAAATGAAATAAAGGTAAAAAAAAATAAAAAATCAGCAGACTCTGCCTAATTCTAATCAAACCCCTAATAAATTGTCCCACTTCGGTGTTTGAGGTGGATATGTGTGTCACTAAGAGCTAAACACAACGGTAGCAAGTCCCCCTGCAAATTCCTCACAATATGGTACTAGCTGCACTACTAGTGCCAGCAAGCCCAGCCACAAGCAAATAAAAAAAAAAAAAGTATAACGTTATTGTAGCCCTAAGAAGGGCTGTTGGGTTCTTGTAGAATCACTCCTGCCTAACACTATTCTAATAGAACACCCTAACGCTTTCCCTGACCAGCAGCAGCTCTCTCCCTAGCGGCATCCAGACACAGAATGATCCGAGCAGCGCAGGCAGGGGCTAGTCTATTCCAGGGTCACCTGATCTGGCCAGCCAACCACTGCTATCGACGTGTAAGGGTACCATGTCATGCTGGGTGGAGTGCAGAGTCTCCTGGCTTGTGATTGGCTCTGTTTCTGGCCGCCAAAAAGCAAAACGGCGGGAGCTGCCATTTTCTCGAGCGGGCGAAGTATTCGTCCGAGCAACAAGCAGTTTCGAGTACGCTAATGCTCGAACGAGCATCAAGCTCGGACGAGTATGTTCGCTCATCTCTACATAGGACCTGAATCCTCATCGGACAACGCATCGTGGGATCGCGACGGGACTGGGTAAGTAAATCTGCCCCAGTGTGTGCAAACTTGGTCAGCAACAGCAGGAGTAAACAATTACAAAATAGCAATCCAAAAGAGAAGTGACAAATACAGGCTTGACCGACCTTTGACCAGCAGAGTGTAGCCTGTGCTAAACACTTATAGGGAGGCTAGTCCCTGCCGGAGGTGAGTAGAGCAAGCAATCAGAGGCACACAGAGTTAACTCTTGCACGATCAAGGCAGATTTTAGAGTGATGGGTGTGGCAGATAAAAGGTCAGTCAGCCACTAGAGCCCAGTTCAGACTGCCGGTTAAGACAATTGGAGTAAAACTCAAGTATCCTAAACCTATTAGCATGGATAGAGGAGGGCAATGATGCACACATGACAGGTATTTTACAAATTCTAATACAGCAATTGTTTTGCTGATATACCATATTTAACTCATTATACTCATATAGACATTTATTATAGGGAGGAATAGAATTTTTCAAATACAGGCGGTCCCCTATTTAAGAACAAACCTACAGATCTTGTACGTTACCTGGGGACTGCCAGTGGTCCAATGGAGTCATTGGTAGCTATGCTGGTGCTTTGTGTAGAGTTGTCCAAGTTTAAGTAAATGTGATTTGCATGCTGGGATTAAAACCTACTGTGCAATATGACTTGCAATGACTGGAAGTTTTCAACCCACAATATGTAACGCAGAGCTGGAATACAGATGAAGATTCACTGTAGTGAGTGATGGCCAGCGATGGAAATGCAGGAGCATACAGTCTTGTATGGACCTTGACTTATCACAGTTTTATTTACAGCTATTTTAATGCCATTTCCAATTCAAATGCAGAAATTGTTCCAGCATAAAGTATATGGCTATTTGACCAATGAGATTTTTTTTTTTTATTTTTTTTTTTATGAAAAACAACAAGCTTGCAATAGGGATTGAAATGTACTTAGCTTAGCTTACATGGAAGTTCAGTGCAGATGGGAACAGTAAGTAGCAGCAGCTAGGTCTATTACCACAATGATGGCTGCAAAATGATATAGAATCTACTAACTTCAGCTCTTATCATCCTCCGTCCTAGTCTGATTTTCTCTTGGTAATTTCTGCTGAATGCTGTGCTGCTAGTAAGAAGAGCACAAGTTCCATGTAACGGGGAAGGGATAAGTGTGCAGGTGTGTGGAAACAGTCGCTATTACTCAGAGAGGACTGCAAATGATTACAGAGGAAGGGATTGTCCCAAGTTATCCCCTAGGTCAGTGGTGGCGAACCTATGGCACTGGTGCCAGAGGCGGCACTCAGAGCCCTTTCTGTGGGCCATCTCCCCAGCACACCAGACAGAACTCAAAGAATCTTCCTGCAGTTCCAAGCAACTTAAAATATGTTGCTTTCAGTCATATTTGGATACTTACTTCATTACTAGGGACTGTAGGAAGAGGGAGAATGTGCAGACAGGGCCGAATTATCTTTGGAGGACCTGCTGCCGGCCCCACGATTTTCTCTGTACATAGGGACACTGGAAAGAAGCTAAAATTATGAAAAATTTCCATCTTTCTACTGTGTTGCTGTTCTCAGGAGGCCAATATGATTGAAAGTTGTTGAACAGGGAGCAATAAGTTACTGCTTTAATTTTTGGTTGGCAACTCACGATAAATAAGGGGGGTTTGGGGTTGCAGTTTGGGCACTCGGCCACTAAAAGGTTCGCCATCACTGCCCTAGGTACAAGATAGGAAATTAAAAGGTGAATAGCGTGGGTCTATCTACTGAGATCACATCCATCATGAATGTATTTTTAGGCCCTTTTGTTTTTTTGTTTTGACATAAATTGAAACACATACATTTCGATAATTTCGGCATTCATATTTTTGTGTGGTACTGTGTGCTGTGTCCTTTGATTTCTTTTGTTTTTGTTTTGATGTTTCTGCAGATTTTAAAATGTACAGATTTTAAAATGTAATTGAATAAATATGGTTGCGTTGCCTTAAAGTTTCAGCGTTCATACATTGGGGATTTGTTGTAGAATATTTTTTGTTGTAACATTTTTGCAGTAACAGCTAGATGTTACTTTAAGGGTCCTTTCACACTGATAAGTGCCGGGCAAGCTCTCTCGCCAAGAAGATGGTAGCACGCTGGAGAGGAGGAGGGAAACAACGCTCTAACTTTCGACTGCCATGTGAATGCGGCATTGGTCACTAGCATTTTTTGCATTGTATATCTGCCTTTTTTTTGTAGCAGGGCTTGTTATGTGCAGGAAAAATTGTACTTCCTAGTGTCAGTATTTAATATTCCTACTTGGAAGCAGGAAAATTTATAGTGTTCCTATTGTGTTTATTATCTTTTAACCCCTTCCCGACACATGGCGTGCTACTATGGTGCAGCATATTGTGGGTTTATAGAGAGGGCCCAAATTATAAACATGTTAGGTTTGGCTGCATCCGAAAATGCCTGTTCTATTAAAATATTTTTGGCGGTGAACCCCTTAACAGAAAATAGCGCCAAAATGTAATATTTCCCACTTTCACAATTTTGCAACTAATAAATAACAGTCCTCTAAATGGTTGCAGTGGAAATTACACCTAGTTCCACAAAAATTACACCTGGAAAATATTAGCCTCAGAATATGGCGAAATAAAAAAGTTTGTTTTTGTTTACTATCTATTAAAACATAATAAAAACTGTATAAATAAGGTATCCCCGTGATCATACCGACCTAAAGAATAAAGGGGCGTAAATGCGTTGTTCCATCGATTTCACTGTGTTTAGAAATTTTTCATACTTTGGTTTATTGAGCTGAGTAAGATGTAATTTTTTGGGGGGCGGTTGACCTTACATTTCCATTGCTATTTTTGGGGACTGTAGGACCTTTTGATCACATTTTTTCCAATTTTAAAGTGTGACGGGAAAAAAAAGTGATGATTTGGATGCTTTTCTTTGTTTGATTTGTCAGTTGTCACCACATGGGATTATCATTTTTATATGAGTACACAGATCTTCAGAGCTGCGACCTAACACTGTAGCTGTGTATGGTCAAAAGGGCTGGTAGACTCCCTATAAATGTATATCCTTTTGTTCAACCATTGATCCAGGGTTTTTTTCAATTTATAAAGAAGCCTGTGCAGAAAAATGCCTTAAAATGAGATATGTGTAGCATGCTGCAAATGCTTCTCACTCCAAGCTGTCTCTAAGGTTCAACAGTATTAAAACATTACGTATGTCATTTCAGATTTCACTATAGACTTGTAACTTAAAAATGTAAAATCCTAAAGAACAAAAAACAACACTGAAGGAAACAAAGTAAAAATGTCACATAAATTGTGTCATAACATGGTAGAATTGAGTCTAACAATACAATCCTGTGAAAGACAGGTTTTCTACTTTTAACCATTTCATGTTTAATATTTAAGGAGAAATAAACTATTCATGGTTTTATACTTTAGGTATGAGGAGATAAGGGAGTTTAATTCACCGCGGTGCTAAGCAACAGCAAGTTCGTTCATTATAAATCTTGAGAACTTGAGGACTACATCAGGCGATGGGAATCTCCCCATCGTCTGCCAACTAACATATTCATGTTTAACGAGGCAAATGATGAAGCGTAGGCTCTTGTCACCAGTAAATTCACTGGCCTCCTGAGCCGCTGCTGAAATTTTACCAATTAATAAAAAGATCAGGAGCTGCAAATAAATACGGACATTGCCGGATAATGGACTTTTCCAAATGCTGTATCTCCTGCTTGTTTATTTGTTGAAAATCTGAGACATTAATCAGGTCTAATTGGAATTAGAGGTGGGACTCATCCTTTAGATATTGATGACCTATCCATAGGATAAGTCGTCAATATCAGTCTGGTGGGGATTGACATTCAGATTAGTGATGAGCGAATCTATTTGTTGGTTGCTTAATTTCACTAAAGGTCTATTCCACTAATCTAATATCCTCTCTCTCTAACAACCGCAAAAGGCCCTTACTCCTTACTCCTTACTAACACCAAAGGTGCCGCCACCTGTCACGGGTCTTGGGGCTGAAGATCTGGCCACCTACTTTAAAGAAAACATTGATTGCTTTCCTCAGGATATAATTTCTCAATCCACTCAGTCCATTAATTCCCTTCATCCTGTACCTCACCCTGTTCACTCTCTTCCTTTGAGCACAGAGGAAGAAGTGTCTAGGCTCCTTTCTCTCTGACCATACCTTCAGTGTCTGCTTCTCTGGATTTTGCCCATTTCTTACAATTGAAACCTCTAAAATAGTAATTGTCACTGTGATTCGCTCTCAACTATACTTCTGTCACTCCCTACTTAACAGTCTTCCACTCACTAAACTCTCTCCTCTCCACTCTTATTCTTAATGCAGGAGCCAGATTTGTCTTTCAGATTAAACACTACAGACTGTCAGTCACTGCACTGGATGCCCATCTCCTTCTGAATACAGTTTAAAATAATCACCCTCAACCACAAAGCTATGTATATCGCTGCACTTCCCTAGTTCCCCTCTCTCATTTCAGTCTATCACCCAACCCATGCTCTTTGATCTGCCAGTGATCATAGATTGACCTCTACCTTAATTCAAACATTTCACTTAGGACTTCTCCTGAGCTGCACCAATTCTCTGGAATGTCCTTCCCTGGACTAACAGACCAATTCCCAACCTCCAAAGTTTCAAATGTGCTCCTATCAAATTACCTCCAAGAGCAATTGCATAGGGTCGGCACAGTCCACAGACAGCAATATCTTACAGGACAGCTACAAATGGAGGCACAATTCTATCACATTCCTGTTATCTGACACCAGATAGATACCCAGATCCAGCCTTCTCTGCAGTTACATTGACTTTGTCTTTATATATAATTTTATCTGTTCTCTTGTAAAGAATTTCTGGACCATTATACAAGCTCTTATACCTATTGTGTCACCCCCTAATCCTCAGATTGTAAGCTCTTGTGAGCAGGGCCATCACTCCTTTTGTTCCATATGGCTGTACTCTGTAATGTCTTATTTTATTTGTATATGTTCCCTATGATTTGTAATGTGCTACGGAAAATGATGATGCAATATAAATAAAGATTATTATTATTAGGTGGTAAACTCCTTAAAATATATATTTTGCTGAAAGTATTTATCAATCATACACTGGATAGGTGATATTTGGTAGATCTGTGGAGGTACTGGATGACTGTTGGAAACCTCAAAGATTGCAAAAAGTTTCCCACCCCATTAGCAAATAGAGACCTAAATAACGTTTGAAATTAGTGCTGTAGAACATTTTCCATGCTGTTCCATTCATACTGCTCTAATGATAGATGATAATTACTTCCCAAAAAGGGAGTTTACCGGCCCCCACATTATTGCCACATATGGGTCTTTCCTTTATGGTTTTGCATTATCTCTGGATTGAGAAACACTGTAGTTGATTTGTTTATTCTTATACAATGTTTAGTCTTTACTCTAGAATGATCTACTGTATAGCACTTATCATAGAGTTCAGAATATAAGCAGTTTTAAAAACATTTATTTATCTAAAATGTTCTTTTTGTGCTCACCTTGAACATATATATATAAAGCATGTTGTATCCACTATCGTGAATAAATACATTAAGCAGTACATCCATTATGAAAGTGACCTCATGGATAAAATGCATGTTGGTCCCTACTCACTGCTCAGTATTCTTTCTCCCAGTGCTGTATCATTTCTTTGTTGTTCTACCTTTTATCCTCAGCCATACATGATAGTCTCCAGTAATCATCGACTTTATTGTACCAATTGATGCCTTGAAGTATTTGTATTGTCTGACAGATGCTGGATACAGTTTACATTTTCCTACTGAAAAGGGGAACATCTACTGCCTTGCTACCCATGGTAAATGCAGCACTTTCACAATCCTGATCGATTAGATTCTCAGCAACTGGAGGAACTCTTTGAGGATAAAGAGGAGCGTACCCAAATTACAAAGTTTGTTTTGTTGCTGAATTTTGTCGGTTAGGATCCGGCTCAACTGGCACCACTGATAACGCCAACGATCAATGCTGGTACTGATCGCTGGCATTATAGGCAACCTGTCAAGCACATCTAGCCCTCCAAACCCAAACTACTACCTCATTTTCTATTGTAAGTTGCTCTGGGGGAGCACGGAAGGAAAGTTGATTTTTCAAGCTAGGCTGTCTATAAATGAAGCCTGCTCCTTTAGGATATATACAGCTCATTCAGCTCCAGTTTTCATTTCATTACGAAAAGTCTTACTCAGGAATACTTAAAATGGGGCACATGTGTACTAAGTTTTCTGTCTGTTTTTGGGACTTTTCTTGGCATTTCTGCTGGTCAAATGTATTTTAGTGGTTTTTCCTTATTGATACATGTGGTGTAAAATCTTTAGAGAAAAACGTCCCCAAAAGCTGTAAATCAATTTTAAGCTAATTTCTATGCCTGGTAAGGGGGAGCCAAAGATTTGAACTAGAATTTGCGACTTTTTTTGTAACTTTTTAAAAAAGTCTCAACTTTCACATCTGGATTTGGTTAATAAAATATAGATCTGTGTTAGACAACTGGTAAAATGATTAGAGCTGGACTATTGTAAATGCAGAATTGCAGCAGGACTAGCAAACTAAATAATTCCTCACTGTCTTCATAGTATATTTGAGACATTTACGTCCTAAACTTCACGTTTGTGATTTTTTTTCCTTGCCTAATGGGTTCTTAAAACTCAAGAAATATGCTATTAGTCCAAAAGGATATAGATTTTCAGACAAGCAATGTCACAATGCTGTCACCACATTTGCTTTTATTTGACAACTCTCAACAAGGGTTTTAGGAGTAATAAGTTAGTGGGGAGAATTCATCATCCTGCCATTGTCTGTAGTCACTTTAGCTACAGACAGCTTTGGCTTAAAGGGGTATGTACACATACACACACATATATATTAATATACATTTCCCCCATGGCTCAGATTAAACATAATAAAAATAATAATGTGCCTTATTTCCCGTTAGGTGATCCAGACCTCTCTGGCTTTATTAATCTCTTGGCTACCAAATCACAATAAGTTGTGTTCATCTTCATGTATTCTATACATTTTCAAGGCATAAACTTGGAACCTATTTCATTGTAATCTTTTGGATGTTTCAAGGGAAAACAATTGTTGGTGATCTGTCAGCCAATTTGGGACCACTAAACCTCCAGAATTCCTATATACATCTGGGGTTTAGGGCTCCAAACATATTCATCTCCTATTTGTCCGTTGCTTTTAATAGCAGAATTCAGATATGAAGTAACTATGGGTCTGATGAGATGGGTTCACGTGAGTTCTGGCATTCTGGTTACTGGCTAGCTGTACCGTTTAGCAAAATATACAGCTCTCAGCTTCACCCATCACTCTGCCCATCCAACGCATGGCTAATGATCTTGGGCTTTGTATATAAGATGGCGGCTGAGGGCTGGTTCAAGCAGAAGCATTTTTATTAAATTATTTCATTTTGTTCCCTTATAAAGAATGACAGAACTTTTACAGGTGGTCTCCAATTTAAGGACTTCCGACTTACAGATGAACCCTAGTTAGAGCGACCTCACTTCCCAATGTGACCTCTGGTGAAGCTCTCTGGTTGCATTACTTTAGTTCCAGGCTGCAATGATCAGCTGTAAGGTGTTTGTAAAGAAGCTTTATTCATAATCCTTATTCCCATAACAGCACAAAATGTAATAAATCCAATTGTCACTGGGACAAAAAAATTTTTGTCTGGAGTTACAGTTATAAAATATATTAGTTCCGATTTGCATACAAATTGAACTTAAGAACAAACCTAAAGGATCTATCATGTACATAACCTGGGAACTGCCTGTATATAAGCTCTTATACCTCTTGTGTCACCCCCCTCATCCTCATAGACTGTAAGCTCTTGTGTCCCCCCTCATCCTCATAGACTGTAAGCTCTTGTGTCACCCCTCATCCTAATAGACTGTAAGCTCTTGTGTCACCCCCTCATTCTCATAGACTGTTAGCTCTTGTGTCACCCCCTTATCCTCATAGACTGTAAGCTCTTGTGCCCCCCCTCCCTCATCCTCATAGACTGTAAGCTCTTGTATCACCCCCTCATCCTCATAGACTGTAAGCTCTTGTGTCACTCCCTCATCCTCATAGACTGTAAGCTCTTGTGATCAGGGCCCTCACTCCTATTATTCCATATGACTGTTTGTACTCTGTAATGTCTTATTTTTTTTGTATATGTCCCCCATGATTTGCAAATCGCTACAGAATATGAATATGCTATAGAAATATATATTATTATTATTATTACTTTCCCCAAAGATTTCTCTTCCTGACGGTATTGGACAGAAATGAGCTAAATATGTTTGGAGCCCTAAACCTCAACAATTGATGGTTTAACTGGCTGATTATCTTTTAGGTCTGAAACCCGTTTTATGTAGCCATAGAAGCCAATGCAAGCTATTTTTCATTATTTTACTTTGAATCGAGAAATATTTCTGTTTGCGAAGGAAAGAAAGGAAGACTCATTTTTCATAAATTATTAGCCAGCATTGTTCTGTTTCACATCCTAATGAGAAGTGTGGGCGCTAGTTTACTCTACAATCCATAACGCTGCCTTTCAAAAGTACTTAAAACCCAATGTTTTGTAGAAACATTGCATACGTATAAAAAGCAGCGGCGCTCCTTTAAGTGACATTATGTCTTCCATTAGCTGTGTACATTGCATTTTATGAGCAGCTGTTTGCCAATCCTATTTCCTGAAGTGAAGGACAGATAGTTGAATAGTTCAGAGCTGTTTTAGCGCAGCGTTAATCTCGTTCATCCGGTGAACAGAGTAAGATTGACAAAGTTTATTTTCTTTGCACAATCTCAAATGTGATGCAAAGATGTTTGGTTAATTTGTTTCAATAGTGTGAATATTGCCTAGGGCTCATAACACGCTATAATCTAAATCTATCCAATAATGTAACGCAATCAACATCAGCTATAAAACCAGAGTGTCCTTCTGAATGAATACAGCCACCCCAATCACTTGCTAAAGCATTCACACTTTATTTCCCTCCGGGCTCCCTGCAGATATATTTTCAGCTCAGAATATTAATATGATGTAATAAAAGCAGGCAGGAGCCACAAGCAAGTGACTGAAAGCAACCAAAAAGAGCTTTTAAGATGACCTGGAAGGAAGTTTCTCAGAAGTGACCTCTGTCTTCCCTCTGCTGGCTTTTTCTGACTTTGTGACCAGAGAAGCATTGGAAAAAAAGGGAAGAATAATAATGGCTATAAAGTTCAACTGTGCAGTATATTGTCTTTGAATTATGTTCTACTTATCCCTAAAGATGTATCTCCTTTTACTATCATATATCATCGCACATCACAAGACCTTAACGTGGCTTTGACCAAGTTAGAAAGTTTTCACTTAACCATTAGACAGATAATACATTGCTAATCAATTAGAGTCTGTCAGTTCGGACCCCAAACAACCACAGTAATGGGGGTCCATGAACTTTTCAAGAATGATTACCTGAAGGGGCAGGTCTGGCAAATGCATTGTTTCTTCTTTATTCATATCTGCGGGACTATGGGACAGGTACGTGCTTTACTAAACTATCCACAAGAATTTAATTTTTATCTTGCTAAACTACCAGCATCCTTAGGTAGGGACGTTCTCTTTTATGTTAAAACTTGTTCAATTCCCTGTATTAATCTCCTCCAAGGTCATATGCAAAGCAGCTGAAAAGAGCTGAAGAGAACCTGACATGAGCCACTTTTAAAGGCTGAAGGATGAACGTCAATTCAGCTGCCCATATCTTGTACTTTGAAGCATGCTTTTGGTGTCATACTAAATTTTAGATATGATACAATAAAAATCTTCTCTTTGAAATCTAAAAGGAACGTTTGGAATTGGCTTCTCAAAGGTGACTTTAGTCGACCATATCTCTGGGGAAGAGGTGCAATCCCTGTGTTTCCCACAACCTCCCTCCCTAACTTGCCGCTTCCTACCCTGTGTACGTAGACAGAACAGTGAGGAAAGCATGCAATAGGGACAAGACAGATAAATAACAAAGTCAGACAAAACCAATAGAGTGGTGAGGTACAAAAGCAAAACCACAGTAGACAATACAGATCACCAAGAACCAGAAGGCACTGAATAAAGTCATAGGTAAGTTTAAATGGACGCTGCCCCAGCAGCTGATTGGTTCGGCTGTCCATCACTCCAATTGGCACCTGTGATACACTCCAATCCCAGAGAGGCAGCAAGATGTGGAGTGTACACCTGGGTGTGGTATTCAGCTAGAAGAACTTAAACAGCAGAACTGGACAGTTCTGACACCTGCAGTCAGACAACAGTAAATCAGTCCCAGACAAGACAAATAATAATCCAGACTTCAGACAAAAAATAATAATGCAGACCACAGGTCCAGTGTGTTAAGACTTCTAATCACTTTGTAAAGAATGAATGAGAGCATATTTGTTCTTGAGTGCATATATACTAGTATCATAGGCAGGGGCATAGGGTCACAAAAGATTGGAGCCACGTCCTCCAATGCATATGTACTAAATTCTCTTTTGCGTCCACTTCTATTCACACTCTCACTTAATAATCTCCCCACACACAGCATTATCCTGGTATACAATGTTCCAATTGTTGCCTTCACACTTTGTAATATACCCCTTTTTACTCATTTTACAATTAAGCCCCAATTATGACCCCACACAGTGTAGGGGACCATACTTTATATCGCATCCCTCTCTTGTGGCCCTCACATTGTACCACATACCTCAAAATGAACCCTAAATGTGGCCTGATATGTAATAATGACCAATAACAAGAAATGTGAATAGTAAAAAAAGTTTGTATGCAGCTCACCCGCTCATCACGCTTCTTAGGAACGATTCACATCGGGAGGTTACATTCAAACACGTGTGGCTGGCACGTGTGGGAGTGCAATCGCGTTCTGCCGCTTGGACTGCGGGCGAAATTCTTGGACTTCAAAAAGGTGAGAAGACACGGCACATCCTTTTAAAATGTTGAAATTTTATTGAAGATTCTTTAAAACATCACGGGTGGTAGTGAAATCGCCTACGCGTTTCGAGCACGTCTGTGCTCTTAGTCATGGCATACACTTCAATACACAGGTAAAATATTTAAAACCATAAACCACCAATCACCGTGGAGGGGGTGTGTGCACATACGTAACAGGTGACGTCACCGGAGGTGTGAACTTCCTGCGGTGGTGCCGCACTTGTGTGGATCTCCTAGATGTCAGCATGACAAAGTAGGGAGAAAAAAACACCCACGTGACGAATGACCTCACCGGAGGTGTGGACTTCCTGCGGCGGTGCTACACGTATGTGATTTACCTAAATATCAAAAAAATGACATAATAACAACATTTGCAAAATAGACACGTTAATCTAAAACCTTGGGAGATAATAGTTATTAGTGTAGAAAACAAAAGAAGGAATGACATACAAAAAATGATAATGTCACAGAATGTTGTGTTGTAATGTCTGCCAAAAATATGTAAGGATATATGGAGAACAGCAAGAGAAGAATATAAGTTGAAAAAATAATAATAAATGGTCAAGTTCTCTAATAGAGAAACGAAAGATCTGATCTCAGGTTCAAACCTCCAGGAGCCCTAGTGCCCAATTTAAAAATCCAGAAGGCTTCTCGTTTCAAAAGGATTTTATGTCTGTCGCCTCCTCTCTTGCCCTTATGAATTTTTTCAAGACCAAAGAAACGAAAAGTAGAAACATCCCCCGTATGGATAGTGGCAAAATGCCTGGATGCTCCCGACATGTTACTTTCAATGTTTTTGGAGCAATCCCGGAGGTGTTCTGCAATACGTGTCTTCAATTTTCTTGTGGTGCATCCTACATAGGATACATCACATATTTCACATCTGATAACATAGACTACAAATTTAGAATCACAATTGATAAACGTTTTTATGATGTGTGGTCTGTCATCACTATCAAGTGCTAAAGAGTTTGTCTGTATGGCATATGGGCATATGTTACATCTCGTAGAGCCACAATGGTGGAAGCCTTTTGTGCTTAACCAAGTATTTTTGCTATCACTATTGGCATAATTTTGAAAAAGGCTAGGAGATAATCTCGTGCCCAGGGTGGGGCCTTTCTTGGACACAAAGTTGCAGCCGTTTTTGAGTATGGTATTCAGTCTATCATCTTGACACAAAATGGGTAGATTACTTTTCAGAATACTCACAATGTGGGGGAAGTCCACACTGTATTGGGTGGAGAAGGTGACCTTGGGGTTATGAACTTTACGTATGGTAGATCTACTTTTGCTCTTTAAAAGACTTTGTCGGTCCTTCGATGAGGCTATATTAAATGCCCTATTGATGGACCATTGAGGATAGTCCCTAGACAAAAGTCTCGCACTCAGGAATTTGGCTTGATCTAAGAAGTCTGTATATGTGTAATAATGACACATATACTCAATTACTCAATAGACCCCACAGTCAGGAAGAGCCTAACCAAACTCATAAATATCCCTCCACCTCCCACACTTAGCATTAGCCCCTAAAACTCACATATTTATATACGTATTTACATATAGCCATCCAATCACTAATAGACCCCACATTTACCAATAGCCCCCAAACTCACTATTAGCCACCCACATCTACTAATAGTCACCCACTCACTAATAGGCCCCAAACACACTATTAGCCACCCACATCTACTTATAGTCACCCGCTCACAAATAGCCGCCACACTCACTATTAGCCCCCCCAAACTCACTATTAGCTCCCCACACTCACTAATGGCCACTCACAAATAGCCCCCCTAACACTCACTATTAGCCCCCTCACACATAGTATTAGCACCTATTTCCTACCTAATAGCCCCTACATTCAGAAATATCCCCCACACACTCACTAATAGCCCCCACTCGTTCAGTAATAGGCAATCACTGGATCTTTTGACCTAGCGACACCCTTGATCCTGGGCAATGTTTTCTGAGCCAATTATCCTGAGCTGCTAAAGGAAAACTTCTAGAGCAACTTGTCCAGTTGCTGCCATTGTATATAACTTATGCATCATTGCTTAGGCTTTAAATAATTTGGTTTACATAAAATCCTTTTTGGTTAGAAGCTGATCTAGTTGTTGACCATTAAAACCACATTGTCCTCATTAATTAATGGTAATATTCTGAGACATTATAAAAAGTATCCTTCAACCTGGAAGATTGGCCTTGCCCCGCAATACACAAAATCCAAACATGTGAA
Source organism: Engystomops pustulosus (assembly GCF_040894005.1). Lineage (NCBI taxonomy): Eukaryota > Metazoa > Chordata > Amphibia > Anura > Leptodactylidae > Engystomops > Engystomops pustulosus. The sequence continues at coordinate 170,816,246 of NC_092414.1, forward strand.
ATGCCTAATGCTGCAGAAACAGTTGGTTGCTCAGGTCAACTTAGTGTCAAGGGATGGCCCAGGGCTGAGAACCCCTTTGGTCAAATTTAAGGTTGATCTTCTTTGCCTGGAGTAAAGGTAGGCTTGTACCAAATATTTGTTTTATCCACTATACACAGTATATGGGATAACAAGCTGGGACCCCAAATGCTCACGAGAACAGGATTCCATTCTCAAAAATTAAATGAAGCAGTAGGTTCAGCAAGGTTTCACCACTGGAGTGTCATATAATAGCAGAGAGCAGCGGTCAGCTACCTCCAGCACTCCCATTCACTGTCTATAAGTGTGCCAAAGATATCAAAGTTATTTGCACAGCAATTTTAGTTGCTTTCATAGTATGAATGGAGGGATAGTGCCCATGCTCAACCTGACACTCCATCAATTAGTGAGAACAGGACCCCCATTTTCAAGAATGGGGCAGGTTCCTGTATTCAGACTTGATCCTATGGATCTATCCCAAGGATAAAGAATAACATTTAATACTTGATAAAAACCCCTGTAAGGTATATCTCAGGAGACTAAAACAATGTGGATTCTGGTTAAAACATTAAAAGTTTTGTAAACAATTGCTCTGAAAAATATATTTCCTAATAAAAAACATAGCATAATTTTCACACCCCTGTTGCTCTCACTATGTTACCTCAATCAAGGTCAGTGACCATGATTAAAACGATTGTGGATTTGGAAGGCATCCAGTGCTCATATTAATATATACTCAGTCAGATCCCATTCTAGTTTCCTTGAATTTACTTTGCCAGGACTAATTAGTCACTTCATTTTGTAAATCCAGATTATTTCATCTTGTGACAGAAGTTATTATTATTATTTTCTATAATAGAAAATTTAGGTTAAAAGCTTTTAAGGATTCTAAGCCTATGGAGGATATATTCCGCCTCTTGATGTATCCGGGGGGGGGGGGGGGGGGGCTTGCGCAGCGTTTATGTCTACGCCAGGCCCAGGCCAGGCTACGTGTGAAAAGTCAACAAATGCAGCCAGTGCACAGGCGTGGGGACACTAACACCCCGCTCCGGCCCACTCCTGGTCAGCCGTGCCCCTCTCCAGGTGGTGGATAGGGGAGAATAATCACAAGTGCTGGCAATAAGTGAGCATTTGCGATTATTTCAGGACTTCTATGCCACTGAAGTGGTGCAGAGGCCCTGATAAATATTCCCATATGCCTTCTTTTCCCCTAACCAGTATTTCTGACATTCCTTTCTGTGTGTTATTCACCAATAGTTATTTTTTCGGCCAGGGAAAGACGACTCACAGGTTTTCATTTAAAAGTTTTTTGTAGTCAGTAAGTTTATTTGGATGAGGATGTCCACTTTGTTTCATAACATATTTCTGGCACTCAAAGCTCCATACTGAAGTATAAAGATGGCCATTCATCCCTACTATTGAAACAGCTTTTAACAGAAAACTATTGCATAGTATTCAAAAAACACATCTGCTGACAGTCTACGAGTATGTCTAAGCTCAGCGCTTTTGTCCCAGGAGACTTGGAGACATATAAGATATGCCAGGATACCTCATCTTTATGATAAAATGGCTTATCTCATATAAACGTATTAGGGCAAATTAATAACATACACATTCTACATTTATGCGGCACTCACTGTGGAGAAGGAACTGTAAGAGTAGATGGAAGCCTCCCACAGACATGACAGCTACCAAGGACAGAAATTCTCAACACGTGAGGGAAATCCAGAATTACATATGGATTGCTTGTTCCCCAGCAGGGGAGATGTGGAGGAAAAATCCACTTTCTCAGGAGCAAATCCGTTAAAAGGAATATCTTTTTTATTCTACTTTGTATAAAAAACATATACTGTACATAAAATCATCTAGGATCACATATAATGATCAATACAACAATAAATAGTTTAAAGAAGTTCAAGGAGACACATTTCAAGCCTAAACTTGGCTGGTCATCAGGTTCGTGCTCGAACAACGTCTCCTGCTGGGGAACAAGCAGTGCACTCAGGGCCGGCGCTATGGGTAGGCAAAGTGGGCAATTGCCCAGGGCCCGCTGAAAGGGCAGAATCTCTTCTTTCAAATGAATCTTGAACTTTGTTTCTAGGTGCCATGGATCCAAAGATATTCAGGTTTAACCCCTTAACGCTCTGCGCCGTAGCTCTACGGCGCAGAGGTATAAGGGATGTATGAAGAGGGCTCACGGGCTGAGTCCTCTTCATACAGAGGTGGGGGTTTTTGCATTTTACACAAAACCCCCACCGCTAATAACCGCGGGCGGTGCTTGCACCGATCGCGGCTATTAACCCTCTAAACGCCGCCGGCAAAGTCGACGGCGGCGTTTAAAAGACGGCAGCGCGCGGGCGCCGCCATCTTTTTTTGATCGCCACGCCCTCGAACGTCATCGGGGGGCGGTGATCGGTTACCATGGTAGCCTCGGGTCTTCTTTTGACACGAGGCTACATGGTTTATGCAGGTTCGTTACAATGAGCCAGTGGCTCATTGTAATGTATGACCTGCAAAAATGCCATATATTGCAATACTGTAGTATTGCAGTATATGGTAGGAGCGATCTGACCATCTAGGGTTAATGTACCCTAGATGGTCTAAAAAATAGTGAAAAAAAAAAGAAAAAATAAAGTTTAAAAAAGAAAAAAAATTCATAAAATTTTAAAAGTTCAAATTACCCCCCTTTCCCTAGAACGGATATAAAACATAACAAACAGTAAAAATCACAGACATATTAGGTATCGCCGCGTCCCAAAATGCACGATCTATCAAAATATAAAAATGGTTATGGGCGGCGGTGATCTCCGAGGCAGGAAATGGCGCCCAAATGTCCAAAATGCGACTTTTACACCTTTTTACATAACATAAAAAATGAAATAAAAAATGATCAAAATGTCGCACAGACCTCAAAATGGTAGCAATGAAAACGTCGCCTCATTTCGCAAAAAATGACCCCTCACACATCTCCGTGCGCCAAAGTATGAAAAAGTTATTAGCCTCAGAAGATGGCAAAAATTTTTTTTTCTTTTTTGTACACATTTGTTTAATTTTTGAAAATGTATTAAAACACAATAAAACCTATATAAATTTGGTATCACCGCGATCGCACCGCACCAAAGAATAAAGTAGGCATGTTATTTGGAGCGAAAAGTGAAAGTCGTAAAAACTGAGCCCACAAGAACGTGCGTTTTTTTTTCAATTTTCCCACATTTGGAATTTTTTTTCAGCTTCGCAGTACACGGCATGTTAAAATAAATAACATTACGGGAAAGTAAAATTTGTTACGCACAAAATAAGCCCTCACACAGGTCTGTACACGTAAAAATGAAAAAGTTATGGATTTTTGAAGTTGGAGAGCGAGAAATTAGCCGAAACACCCTCCGTCCTTAAGGGGTTAAAGTGAGAATATCAGGTGCCATTTTTATATATAAAAATCACTCCTGATGGCAGTTTAACAGTTAATAGCTCGGTTTTCCTGACAATTAGAAACACATATTTAGATTCATAAGAGGAGGAGACTCTCTTCTTTCGTAGGAAAAAGAAGTGAGGTTCTATGTGTCACAGAGCCAGAGATACAGCCCCCTGAAGTGTCCCCCCCCCCCCCCCGCCAGATTCTTAGCCGACAGCTACAGGGAGAATTTGCTGGACACAGGAGCTGCTGCACCTCACAGATAATGGAAATATGAACTTTATATGTTACCACATTTTGAGAAGGGATAATATCAACTAATATTCCTGTTTTTAACCCTTCTCTATGCAGAACTATCTAAGAACACACTTTCTCTCGCATTGCCTTTTATTTCATGCTAGATTTTTTTTTTCTCGAAAATTGACTGATACAATGAACATTCAATCCTCTTCCCCTAATGTTGCTGTTATATATTAACAACCGCGACCCAGAATATGTCCATAAAGTTATATGTAACACCAAAAACATGCACATGTTCTGGAATAAAGTTTTTATTTCACACTATCCTCCATTATTTACACCTATGTTCTCACTCAAATTCTTATGAAGCGTGGAGGGTTCTGTTATTGTTTGGCGCCCATCTAAACGTGACTTTTATTATGTCATTAGCTTTGTTTATGGATATATAGTTATTTATTTGGGTGACCATTTTGTAAGGAAGCATAAAATAATAGATCTGCGTGACGCTCAGTGCAATTTTCTGCAAAAATTGTTTGGTGTCCCCTGTAGATTTAAGGTTCCTTTTGCTGCATATTTTGGTGAATATATCGGTGTGGGGTATGTATGACCTCCTTAAATCTTACTGTTTTAGGAAAGTATATTTTCTTTATATTAAGTATTATGGATTTTAGAGGAAATTTTGAATGTTAATTGGCAAATGCATCGTCTGGGCCCATGGGGCTCACAATCTATTCAGCCTACCAGTAATTTTTTGGAGTCTGGGAGGAAATCGGAGAACCCAGGGGAAACCCATGCAAACACTTTACAGATGTTGGGCCCCACTTTTTGTTTTGCCCAGGGCCCCACTTTGTCTACAACCGGCCCTAAGTGCACTAAATACCCAACCTGGAGTTTCACATAGGGTCCTCCACAGGCAGCCTCTGTATGATTAAAAGGGCCGATAAACTGTGGTTGCAACAGGTCTGTACTATACTGGATATCTACTTAGAAAGCCGGAAACTGTGCTACTGCTGTGGAAAAGAGCTATTTCTGTGTATAATGCTGGGTGCTGCGATTCACTAAGAACTTGCGCCAGAAATCATGAATTTGTCGCTTCCCCACAGTGGCCCAACAGAGGTTACCATCTTTTTTGTAGTGCACCTTTAACATAGGGAGTGCAACACAATTTGCAAGTTAAATACTGCGGTCGGTCTGAATCAGTGGGGCCACAAATTTGTGTTGCATGAAGGCCAGTGCAGCTGCGCCACAAAAGGGTCGCGTGCAACACCTTCTTAAATACCTGTGCAAGCCATTTTAGCCTAGAAGAATGAGCAAAGTCTGACAGATGTGCGGCGCAAAGCCTTGAGTAAATGAGCCCCTATGTGCACCTTTTTTGTCTTACTCTGTTCTCCTTTTTTATTTGCAATATAAGACATGGATCACTCTTGCTGGGGATTTAATGTGCACTTAAAGGGGTACTCCCTCAAAGACAAGTTTATTAAATTTACTCAGGATAACAAAATAACACATTCTCTAATTCAATGTTATAAACAAAAATATAGCATTTGACAGATATAATTCCAACCTGTCTCTATCAGTCCTGGTGTACACAATTTCAGTTGCCCCTGGGTTCGGACCCTCTGCTCCATGCAGCGGCCCTTCCCCCCTGCATTCCAGGACAGCTGTCACACAGAGGCACAAACACTAACTTCCTTCCGGAATATACACATCATAGCATGAGGATAGTGTGTGTAGCTGAGATGTAGAAGTGCTGACAATGTTAAATGCATGTCATCGATCTCATCATCTCAGATCTGTCTCCTCTCTCTTGCTATGAGTCTGATACTAGTGCAATGTTCAGAAGGTAAATAAAAGTGTATATAAACCTGTATCTAACCACATTGTCAGCTCACAGAACTAGATGGATCATGAAGTGTCTGCTTAGAGAGACACCTTGGGATTTTACACAGACCATCACTGAGTGATAGGAGCTAAAACAGCAATAAACTGAGTAAAATTGTAAAGTAAGGAGTTAAAAATGATATTTAATGTGTAAAAATCACTAGGGGATTGAAATTTGAGAATTTTCTTTGATGGATAAATCCCTCTAATAAGTCACATGCCAATGTAACTGCAGTGCAGTTTCTTGAGCTGCAGAATTACACTTTAGATGTTATCTTTAGCGAAGGGTAAAATCAGTAGGATATGATGTACATTGCAATCTCCATAAGAATTACCAGAGTTTTTGGACACAGTTTCGACAAAGCCACTGCTGATGTTTTCTCCTGACCTGTCCCGTGTGTCCTCATCCTTAGTGAGTTGTTGCTTGATAAACACGGTATAGTGACATATACATCTTTCTTTAGCTTCCCTGCATGAAATGTATCAAACCGTATAAAAACTTTACTCTGCAGCAGATGTTAAAGTAGGAGGCAGTAAATCACCAGCCCTGCATGGTGTTAATACAGCCAGCTTGATACCTAGTCTCTGCATAACTTCAATTCCAGACTGCTTCCACCGATTTGTGCATCAAAGCAAACTGGTCTCTTATCACTAAGCCATAGCCACTCGGCATAGCAGTAAATAAGAATACGGCTTTGCCAAGCCTACCCTACCAACAAATAAACCAGTGGCACTTCATTCCAAAATCAATCTTTATAGATTCATTTCAGTTGCAAGACATAAGCCCTTTGTGCAGATATACAGATCTGCCTCGGGTGCCGGAGAGGATGGCATTTCATTGTGCAGCCTTTTAGTGGTTAAGCCAGCAGGAGTCGGGATGTCTTCATCTCTCGCCGTAATTTTATTTTAAATGTGGGCCGAGTCGTTTTCATAATAAGTAGCTCGAAACAAAAGATTCTTCTCATTAAGAAATTTCATTTGAAAAGTTAGACTTCTCCCAGGAGGATTAGACACATCTTTTCATTTATCCCGCTAATGGAACTCGATTTTTTATATCACTAGATAAGGTTTCAATCCCATAGAGAAATAACAGAAGCCTACATTATGTGGATCGTGTTTGGAGCTTCTATTAACACATGCTAGGCAGTCGCTCAACTCCTAGAAATAGAAATACAAGGCAATGTACACATGGATATTGCTGAATTCGGGAATTTATCATCTAATGTGTTGACTTAATGCCATTCAATTAGATAAGAAGATCATTCACTTAGCTTGGAAGCTCATATCAGAAATTGGTAAACAGACAGAAAACCAGTGGGACTTGCTTTATATAAGTGTCAGGTCAGCATCATTGCACTTTCATTAGTAAACCCCATAGGCAATATTATGCCTGCATGTGCATTTGGCTAATTTTAACTACAATCAGCAAGTATCACTGAAAATCATTACTATTTCTACATGTAAATGATTACATTTTGCATGTACCTGTTGTACTTATATTTATAAATATAATAATATAACAGATAGACAGATAGCTAGATATATAATTACTTCTTGATTCATCTACTGGGTTATATGTGCCATAGGTGTTATCAACTAATCTCCCTAGAGTAGATTGGGATACAGCGTTGTTTGCTCCGTAGGGCAAAAAGTGAACAGCCCATGAGACTACTGGAAACCCCAGTCAGTCCCAACATGAAATCTGATTTTGCAAAAGTGAATACAGTAGCAATAAAAGTGTTCTTTGTGTTTGTTTCTTACAGCTACTATCCTTTATACAAAGTGTGGGTACAACACATTACTGCTACTATTATGATGTATATATGGGCAGTGATCCTGGTCCACAGACAACAGAACTAAAAGTCTCTAAGGGAAGATGGAGAGAGTACTAGCCGCAACTTAGGACCTAAGTGGCAACTGGTCTTCACCAGAGGTGCCACCAGGTCCTTCCACGGGTGCGACTAGGCCCAAGGTGGCAGCCAGGGATGACAGGGATATAGGACACAGTCCGAGCCTGGGACGACAGCAGGTATACAGCTTGACAGGATGACCTGGAACTCACGGCAGGCAAGCAGGCAGAAGCTGGCACAGGACCCAGTCAGACCGGAACGGAGAGGTCCTTGGAGGAGAGCTGGTGGCTTGAAGGCATCTGGAAATGCTGGAAACACAGGAGCCAGCAGGAACATTTGGGAATGCTGTAGACAGGAAACACGGAGGCGTCTGGAAATGCTGGAGGAACACAGGGAACACAGAGGCATCTGGAAATGCTGGAAGACATACAGTAAACACGGAGGCGCCTGGAAACACTGGAGGACAGGAGTGTCTGGAAACGCTGATGGGCAATCACTTCAACAGGAATCGCTGTGGGAAGTGAGGCATGGAAACCTTGAAAGTTCCATGAAGAATGCTGAAGATCCAGCCAGGAAGGAAGGGAGGTGCCGGATTATAAGGGTAACAAGCTCCAATCAGGAGGACGATGGCCCTAGCCTGGAGCGAGGATGTGGCCAGTGGCGTAACTACAGCCGTAGCGCTTGCTACGGGGCCCGGGAGGTCCAGGGGCCCGCGCTCCCGTGCCTGACTCTGCCGCAACTTCACTTTGGGATCCACCACAGAGAGAAGGGAGTGCTCCACCTCTAGCCTCAGGCAGAGGTGGATGATGGTCCCTGCCCTGCTACATACATTGGCACAGGTCCGGCGGTCCCTACGCCGGAAGTCCCCGTGAGTTCTTGCAGCCGGCTCTTCTCCCTAGAGTACTGTTCTCCCGGCCAGTGCTCATACAGCAGCAGCGAGGCCCGGGCTGCTCCCTGCTGTACTGTATGCACACAGTGCTGCTGTACTGCATAGGTACAGGGCTGCTGAGCCTCTGGGGCCTCGAGGAAGCAGCAGCCCCAGGGAGACAGCATGCAGCACAGGCCGGGCAGAGAACTATGGGCTCCCGGATAGTGAGGAGCAGAGAGACCAGGCTCCAGGAGGAGGGAGTTCCCCAGCACCACAAACTATCATCGGAGGAGGCTGCAGAGAGGAAACTGGTAAGTATATTTATAAGTGTGTGTCTGTATATGCTGTATATGTGTGTGTAAATTATGTATGATGTGTATATACTGTATGTATCTGTGTGTAAATGATGCATGATGTGTATATACTGAATGTATCTGTGTGTAAATGATGTATGATGTGTATATACTGTATCTGTGTCTGTATCTGTGTGTGTAAATGATACATGATGTGTATATACTGTATGTATCTGTGTGTAAATGATGTATGATGTGTATATACTGTATGTATCTGTGTGTAAATGATGTATGATGTGTATATGCTGTTTGTGTGTCTGTATCTGTGTGTGTAAATGATGTATGATGTGTATATGCTGTTTGTGTGTCTGTATCTGTGTGTGTAAATGGTGTATGATGTGTATATACTGTATGTGTGTCTGTATCTGTGTGTAAATGATGTATGATGTGTATATACTGTATGAGTGTCTGTATCTGTGTGTGTAAGTGATGTATGATGTGTATATACTGTATGAGTGTCTGTATCTGTGTGTAAATAATGTATGATGTGTAAATACTGTATGAGTGTCTGTATCTGTGTGTAAATAATGTATGATGTGTATATACTGTATGAGTGTCTGTATCTGTGTGTAAATAATGTATGATGTGTATATGCTGTATGTGTGTCTGTATCTGTGTGTGTAAGTGATGTATGATGTGTATATGCTGTATGTGTGTCTGTATTAGAGATGAGCGAGCACTAAAATGCTCGGGTACTCGTTATTCGAGACGAACTTTTCCCGATGCTCGAGTGCTCGTTTCGAGTAACGAGCCCCATTGAAGTCAATGGGAGACTCGAGCATTTTTCAAGGGGACCAAGGCTCTGCACAGGGAAGCTTGGCCAAACACCTGGGAACCTCAGAAAAGGATGGAAACACCACGGAAATGGACAGGAAACAGCAGGGGCAGCATGCATGGATGCCTCTGAGGCTGCTTAATCGCACCATTATGCCAAAATTATGGGCAACAGCATGGCCATGACAGAGTGACCGAATGAGGCTAGATAGCATCTAAAACATCCAATAATTGACCCTGACACTATAGGGGACGGCATGCAGAGGCAGCGGCAGCAGCGGCAGGCTAGAGAGTGGCATGGCAACATACCCTAAATGGACTCAGGCTTCAAACCAATGGGTGGCAGAGAGGAACCAAAGGAGGTGAGCAAGAAGCGCTCAAATAATATCGGTACATGATAAAAGTTTGCCAGTATATTTTGTGGATTACACAGCAGGGTGGCGTCAAAGTTAACATGGAAGCCATGAAAACAATCCAAAATTCTGCCTGACACAGCTCGTTTGATAAGGGGACCATGTATGGAGGCAGTGAACTAGTAGTAGATTAAAGGTGCTGCAGTTAAAACAATGTTAGTTGGATCTTGGCATGGAGCTGGCGCTCCGCTGCCAGGCGAGCTTTTGCCAATCCAAGCCCCTGTCTCTAGGCTACTCCCCAAACAGCACTTCTAAGAACCTTTTGTATAAGATCAAGTGTAGTAGCGTTCTTATAAGTTTGGGATATGGCGGGTGAGGGGAATGTAAACATCTGCGCAAGAAGCGCTGAAATAATATCCGTAAATGAAAAAAGTTTTCCAGTATATTTTGTGGCTTACACAGCACGGTGGCGACAAAGTTAACAAGTTTGATGCGGAATGCCCTGTAATAGCTCTTGGGCGGTGTGCCTTTTATCACCTAGGCTCAGCAGTTTGAGCACCGCCTGCTGTCGCTTAGCGACGGCACTGCTGCTGTGCCTAGAGCTACCGACTGATGGCGCCATGCCCACGGATGGTAATTCGGAGGAGGAGGAGGAGGTGGAGGAGGGGTGGGAGGAGGAGGAGGCATAGTAGGCCTGAAACACCTGGACCGAGGTAGGCCCCGCAATCCTCTGCGTCGGCAGTATATGACCAGCCCCAGGGTCAGACTCGGTCCCAGCCTGCACCAAGTTAAGTGTAGTAGCGTTTTTATAAGTTTGGAATATGGCGGGTGAGGGGAATGTAAACAGATGCGCAAGAAGCGCTGAAATAATATCCGTAAATGGTAAAAGTTTGCCAGTATATTTTGAGGATTACACAGCAGGGTGGTGACAAAGTTAACAAGTTTGTTGTGGAAGCCATGAAAACAACCCAAAATTCTGCCTGACACAGCACGTTTGATAAGGCGGCCATGTATGGAGGCAGTGAACTAGTAGTAGATTAAAGGTGCTGCAGTTAAAACTATGTTAGTTGGTTCTTGGCATGGAGCTGGCGCTCCGCTGCCAGGCGAGCTTTCGCCAATCCAAGCCCCTGTCTCTAGGCTACTCCCCAAACAGCACTTCTAAGAACCTTTTGTATAAGATCAAGTGTAGTAGCGTTCTTATAAGTTTAGGATATGGCGGGTGAGAGGAATGTAAACAGATGCGCAAGAAGCGCTGAAATAATATCCGTAAATGGTAAAAGTTTGCCAGTGTATTTTGTGGATAACACAGCAGGGTGGCGACAAAGTTAACAACTTTGATGTGGAATCCATGAAAACAACCCAAATTTCGGCCTGACACACCTCGTTTGATAAAGGGACGATGTATGGAGGCAGCTATATGGACGACTTTTGGAGGTAGCAATGGAGACAACGTGTGGAGGCTGCTATGGAGACAATTCAATTTGGATAGTGCCTGTATGTGGCAGTCCAAAAAAGTTTTCAAACCAGAGGAGCAGGTAGGTGGCCCTCCAGAAAAATGGAATAGATTGAGTGCCTGTATGTGGCAGTCCAAAAAAGTTTTCAAACCAGAGGAGCAGGTAGGTGGCCCTGCAGTAAAATGGAATAGATTGAGTGCCTGTATGTGGCAGTCCAAAAAAGTTTTCAAACCAGAGGAGCAGGTAGGTGGCCCTCCATAAAAATGGAATAGATTGAGTGCCTGTATGTCCTGTATGTGGCAGTCCAAAAAAGTTTTCAAACCAGAGGAGCAGGTAGGTGGCCCTCCATAAAAATGGAATAGATTGAGTGCCTGTATGTGGCAGTCCAAAAAAGTTTTCAAACCAGAAGAGCAGGTAGGTGGCCCTCCATAAAAATGGAATAGATTGAGTGCCTGTATGTGGCAGTCCAAAAAAGTTTTCAAACCAGAGGAGCAGGTAGGTGGCCCTCCATAAAAATGGAATAGATTGAGTGCCTGTATGTGGCAGTCCAAAAAAGTTTTCAAACCAGAGGAGCAGGTAGGTGGCCCTCCAGAAAAATTGAATAGATTGAGTGCCTGTATGTGGCACTCCCAAAAATTGTTTAAAACAGAGGACCGGGTCGGTGGCCCTCCATAAAAATTAAATGCATAAAGTACTATAGCTAGAGCCAGTGGGCCCTGTAAAAAAAATAGCCAGTTTCCTCTGCTTTACTGTACAAAGAGGAGGAGAAGGAGGAAAATGAGGAGAAGGAGGAGTGGATAAATTATTCAGGTTGAGCTTCCTTCACCTGGTGGAGATTGGAAATTAGGAGAAATCCAGGCTTTATTCATCTTGATAAGCGTCAGCCTGTCAGCGCTGTCAGTCGACAGGCATGTACGCTTATCGGTGATGATGCCACCAGCTGCACTGAAAACCCGCTCGGACAAGACGCTAGCGGCAGGGCAGGCAAGAACCTCCAAGGCGTACAGCGCCAGTTCGTGCTACATGTCCAGCTTTGAAACCCAGTAGTTGTAGGGAGCTGTGTGATCATTTAGGACGATGGTATGGTCAGCTACGTACTCCCTCACCATCTTTCTGTAAAGATCAGCCCTACTCTGCCGAGACTGGGGACAGGTGACAGTGTCTTGCTGGGGTGACATAAAGCTGGCAAAAGCCTTGTAAAGCGTACCCTTGCCAGTGCTGGACAAGCTGCCTGCTCGCCTACTCTCCCTCGCTACTTGTCCCGCAGAACTACGCACTCTGCCGCTAGCGCTGTCAGAAGGGAAATACTGTTTCAGCTTGTGCACCAGGGCCTGCTGGTATTCATGCATTCTCACACTCCTTTCCTCTCCAGGGATGAGAGTGGAAAGATTTTGCTTGTACCGTGGGTCCAGGAGAGTGAACACCCAGTAATCGGTGCTGGAATAAATTCTTTGAACGCGAGGGTCACGGGATAGGCAGCCTAGCATGAAATCTGCCATATGCGCCAGAGTACCAACGCGTAAGAATTCACTCCCCTCACTGGCCTGACTGTCCATTTCCTCCTCCTCCAACTCCTCCAACTCCTCTTCTTCTGCCCATACACGCTCAACAGTGAAGGACTCAACAATGGTCCCCTCTTGTGTCTCGCCAACATTCTCCTCCTCTTCCTCCTCATCCTCCTCCACCTCCTCCGATATGCGCTGAGAAACAGACCTAAGGGTGCTTTGGCTATCAACAAGGGAATCTTCTTCCCCCGTCTCTTGTGAGGAGCGCAAAGCTTCCGACTTCATGCTGACCAGAGAGTTTTTCAACAGGCCAAGCAGCGGGATGGTGAGGCTGATGATGGCGGCATCGCCACTGACCATCTGTGTTGACTCCTCAAAGTTACTCAGCACCTGACAGATATCAGACATCCACGTCCACTCCTCATTGTAGACTTGAGGAAGCTGACTGACCTGACTACCAGTTCTGGTGGAAGTTGACATCTGGCAGTCTACAATCGCTCGGCGCTGCTGGTAAACTCTGGATAACATGGTCAGTGTTGAATTCCACCTCGTGGGCACGTCGCACAACAGTCGGTGAGCGGGCAGTTGGAGGCGGCGCTGCGCTGCCCTGAGAGTGGCAGCATCTGTGCTGGACTTCCTGAAATGCGCACAGATGCGGCGCACCTTCGTGAGCAAATCAGACAGATTGGGGTATGTCTTGAGGAAACGCTGAACTATCAGATTTAACACATGGGCCAGGCATGGCACATGTGTCAGTCTGCCGAGTTGCAGAGCCGCCACCAGGTTACGGCCGTTGTCACACACAACCATGCCTGGCTTCAGGTTCAGCGGTGCCAGCCACAGATCAGTCTGCGCCGTGATGCCCTGTAATAGTTCTTGGACGGTATGCCTTTTATCGCCTAGGCTCAGCAGTTTCAGCACCGCCTGCTGTCGCTTAGCGACTGCACTGCTGCTGTGCCTAGAGCTACCGACTGATGGCGCCATGCCCACGGATGGTCGTTCGGAGGAGGAGGTGGAGGAGGGGTGGGAGGAGGAGGAGGCATAGTAGGCCTGAAACACCTGGACCGAGGTAGGCCCCGCAATCCTCGGCGTCGGCAGTATATGACCAGCCGCAGGGTCAGACTCGGTCCCAGCCTCCACCAAGTTAACCCAATGTGCCGTCAGCGATATATAGTGGCCCTGCCCGGCAGCACTCGTCCACGTGTCCGTGGTCAGGTGGACCTTGTCAGAAACGGCGTTGGTCAGGGCACGGATTATGTTGTCTGACACGTGCTGGTGCAGGGCTGGGACAGCACATCGGGAAAAGTAGTGGCGGCTGGGGACCGAATACCGAGGGGTGGCCGCCGCCATGAGGCTGCGAAAGGCCTCGGTCTCTACTAGCCTATAGGGCAGCATCTCCAGGCTTAGCAATCTGGAGATGTGCACATTAAGGGCTTGGGCGTGCGGGTGGGTTGCACTATATTTGCGTTTCCGCTCCAGCGTCTGGGGTATGGAGAGCTGAACGCTGGTGGATGCTGTGGAGGATCGTGGAGGCGACGATGGGGTTTTTGTGGCAGGGTCCTGGGCAGGGGGCTGACTATCAGCTGACACAGGGGAAGGAGCAGTGGTGTGCACGGCCGGAGGTGAACGCGCTTGTTGCCACTGAGTGGGGTGTTTAGCATTCATATGCCTGCGCATACTGGTGGTAGTTAAGCTAGTAGTGGTGGAACCCCTGCTGATCCTGGTTTGGCAAATGTGGCACACCACAGTCCGTCGGTCATCCGGTGTTTCCTTAAAGAACCTCCAGACTTCTGAAAATCTAGCCCTCGCCGCAGGAGCCCTCGCCACGGGAGCTTCACTAGTTGACACATTTGGCGCTGATGCACCAGCTCTGGCCCTGCCTCTCCGTCTGGCCCCACCACTGCCTCTTCCAACCTGTTCTGGTCGAGGACTCTCCTCCGTCTCAGAAGCACTGTGTTCACCCGGCCTCTCAACCCAGCTTGGGTCTGTCACCTCATCATCCTCCGATCCCTCAGTCTGCTCCCCCCTCGGACTTCCTGCCCTGACAACAACTTCCCCACTGTCTGACAACCGTGTCTCCTCATCGTCGGACACCTCTTTACACACTTCTTCCACTACGTCAAGAAGGTCATCATCACCCACAGACTGCGACTGGTGGAAAACCTGGGCATCGGAAAATTGCTCATCAGCAACCGGACAAGTGGTTTGTGACTGTGGGAAGGGTCCAGAAAACAGTTCCTCAGAGTATGCCAGTTCAAATGGCAAATTTTGCTGGGAGGGGGCAGACTGGGGGGGAGGAGGCTGAGGTGCAGGAGCTGGAGGAGTGGCGATTTCGGTGACATGTGTGGACTGCGTGGAAGACTGACTGGTGGACAAATTGCTCGAAGCATTGTCGGCAATCCACGACATCACCTGTTCGCACTGTTCTGGCCTCAACAGTGCTCTACCACGAGTCCCAGTAACTTCAGACATGAACCTAGGGAGTGTAGCTCTGCGGCGTTCCCCTGCTCCCTCATCAGCAGGTGGTGTCTCACCCCGCCCAGGACCACCTCTGACCCCTGCAGTAGTTGGACGCCCACGTCCCCGCCCTCGTCCTCTACCCCTAGCCCTCGGGTTAAACATTTTGAAAATGAGAGTTATAACTTAAATTTTTTTTTTATCTTTTTTTTGTGTTTTTTTTTTTTTGTGTGTTTTTTAATTTTTAAAACCAAACGATGCTATCCTATTGCTATGGCTATTTTCTAGCCAAGTATGAAAGCACACTGCTATGCCAGATGAGATGACGCTGAGTTATGAAAAAAATAAACGTAAAATAAAAAAGGAAATGGCAGACTGTGCCTAATTGAAATCCAACCCCGGGCCCTAATAAATTTTCCCACTTCGGTCTTTGCGATGGATATGTGCGTCACTAAGCGCAAAACACAGTGGTCGCAAGTCTCACTCCAAATTGCTCACAATTTGCTAGTAGATGCACTGCAACAACTACAGCCACCAGCAGATCAACCAGAAATCAAATATATATAACGCTACTGTAGGCGTAAGTAAGCCGTTTGGATTCTCCTATGGCTATTTTCTAGCCAAGTATTAAAGCACACTACTATGCCAGATGAGATGACGTTGAGTTATGAAAAAAATAAACGTAAAATAAAAAAGGAAATGGCAGACTGTGCCTAATTGAAATCCAACCCCGGGCCCTAATAAATTTTCCCACTTCGGTCTTTTCGATGGATATGTGCGTCACTAAGCGCAAAACACAGTGGTCGCAAGTCTCACTCCAAATTGCTCACAATTTGCTAGTAGATGCACTGCAACAACTACAGCCACCAGCAGATCAACCAGAAATCAAATATATATAACGCTACTGTAGGCGTAAGTAAGCCGTTTGGATTCTCCTATGGCTATTTTCTAGCCAAGTATTAAAGCACACTACTATGCCAGATGATATGACGCTGAGTTATGAAAAAAATAAACGTAAAATAAAAAAGGAAATGGCAGACTGTGCCTAATTGAAATCCAACCCCGGGCCCTAATAAATTTTCCCACTTCGGTCTTTGCGATGGATATGTGCGTCACTAAGCGCAAAACACAGTGGTCGCAAGTCTCACTCCAAATTGCTCACAATTTGCTAGTAGATGCACTGTAACAACTACAGCCACCAGCAGATCAACCAGAAATCAAATATATATAACGCTACTGTAGGCGTAAGTAAGCCGTTTGGATTCTCCTATGGCTATTTTCTAGCCAAGTATTAAAGCACACTACTATGCCAGATGAGATGACGCTGAGTTATGAAAAAAATAAACGTAAAATAAAAAAGGAAATGGCAGACTGTGCCTAATTGAAATCCAACCCCGGGCCCTAATAAATTTTCCCACTTCGGTCTTTGCGATGTATATGTGCGTCACTAAGCGCAAAACACAGTGGTCGCAAGTCTCACTCCAAATTGCTCACAATTTGCTAGTAGATGCACTGCAACAACTACAGCCACCAGCAGATCAACCAGAAATCAAATATATATAACGCTACTGTAGGCGTAAGTAAGCCGTTTGGATTCTCCTATGGCTATTTTCTAGCCAAGTATTAAAGCACACTACTATGCCAGATGAGATGACGCTGAGTTATGAAAAAAATAAACGTAAAATAAAAAAGGAAATGGCAGACTGTGCCTAATTGAAATCCAACCCCGGGCCCTAATAAATTTTCCCACTTCGGTCTTTGCGATGGATATGTGCGTCACTAAGTGCAAAACACAGTGGTCGCAAGTCTCACTCCAAATTGCTCACAATTTGCTAGTAGATGCACTGCAACAACTACAGCCACCAGCAGATCAACCAGAAATCAAATATATATAACGCTACTGTAGGCGTAAGTAAGCCGTTTGGATTCTCCTATGGCTATTTTCTAGCCAAGTATTAAAGCACACTACTATGCCAGATGAGATGACGCTGAGTTATGAAAAAAATAAACGTAAAATAAAAAGAAACTGGCAGACTGTGCCTAATTGAAATCAAACCCCTAATAAATTTTCCCACTTTGGTGTTTGAGGTGGATATGTGTGTCACTAAGAGCTAAACACAACGGTAGCAAGTCCCCCTGCTAATTCCTCACAATATGGTACTACTACCACACTACTAGTGCCAGCAAGCCCAGCCACAAGCAAATAAAAAAAAAAGGATAACGTTATTGTAGCCCTAAGAAGGGCTGTTGTAGAATCACTCCTGCCTAACAGTAAGCTAATAGAACACCCTAACGCTTTCCCTGACCAGCAGCAGCTCTCTCCCTAGTGGCATCCAGACAGAGAATGATCCGAGCAGCGCGGGCAGCGGCTAGTCTATCCCAGGGTCACCTGATCTGGCCAGCCAACCACTGCTGTCGACGTGTAAGGGTACCACGTCATGCTGGGTGGAGTGCAGAGTCTCCTGGCTTGTGATTGGCTCTGTTTCTGGCCGCCAAAAAGCAAAACGGCGGGAGCTGCCATTTTCTCGAGCGGGCGAAATACTCGTCCGAGCAACGAGCAGTTACGAGTACGCTAATGCTCGATCGAGCATCAAGCTCGGACGAGTATGTTCGCTCATCTCTAGTCTGTATCTCTGTGTGTAAGTGATGTATGGTGTGTATATGCTGTATGTGTGTCTGTATCTGTGTAAATGATGTATGATGTGTATATACTGTATGCATGTCTATATCTGTGTGTAAATGATGTATGATGTGTATATACTGTATGTGTATCTGTATCTGTGTGTGTAAATGATGTATGATGTGTATATACTGTATGAGTGTCTGTATCTGTGTGTGTAAGTGATGTATGATGTGTATATACTGTATCAGTGTCTGTATCTGCGTGTAAATGATGTATGATGTGTATATACTGTATGTGTGTCTGTATCTGTGTGTGTAAGTGATGTATGGTGTGTATATACTGTATGAGTGTCTGTATCTGTGTAAATGATGTATGATGTGTATATACTGTATGTGTGTCTGTATCTGTGTGTAAATGATGTATGATGTGTATATACTGTATGAGTGTCTGTATCTGTGTGTGTAAGTGATGTATGATGTGTAAATACTGTATGAGTGTCTGTATCTGTGTGTAAATAATGTATGATGTGTATATACTGTATGAGTGTCTGTATCTGTGTGTAAATAATGTATGATGTGTATATGCTGTATGTGTGTCTGTATCTGTGTGTGTAAGTGATGTATGGTGTGTATATGCTGTATGTGTGTCTGTATCTGTGTAAATGATGTATGGTGTGTATATACTGTATGAGTGTCTGTATCTGTGTAAATGATGTATGATGTGTATATACTGTATGTGTATCTGTATCTGTGTGTGTAAATGATGTATGATGTGTATATACTGTATGAGTGTCTGTATCTGTGTGTGTAAGTGATGTATGATGTGTATATACTGTATCCGTGTCTGTATCTGCGTGTAAATGATGTATGATGTGTATATACTGTATGTGTGTCTGTATCTGTGTGTGTAAGTGATGTATGGTGTGTATATACTGTATGAGTGTCTGTATCTGTGTAAATGATGTATGATGTGTATATACTGTATGTGTGTCTGTATCTGTGTAAATGATGTATGATGTGTATATACTGTATCTGTGTATATATCTGTGTGTGTAAGTGATGTATGGTGTGCATATACTGTATGAGTGTCTGTATCTGTGTAAATGATGTATGATGTGTATATACTGTATGCATGTCTATATCTGTGTGTAAATAATGTATGATGTGTATATACTGTATGAATGTCTGTATCTGTGTAAATGATGTATGATGTGTATATACTGTATGCATGTCTAAATCTGTGTGTAAATAATGTATGATGTGTATATACTGTATGAGTGTCTGTATCTGTGTAAATGATGTATGATGTGTGTATGCTGTATGTGTGTCTGTATCTGTGTGTAAATGATGTATGATGTGTATATACTGTATGAGTGTCTGTATCTGTGTAAATGATGTATGATGTGTATATACTGTATGTGTATCTGTATCTGTGTGTGTAAATGATGTATGATGTGTATATACTGTATGAGTGTCTGTATCTGTGTGTGTAAGTGATGTATGATGTGTAAATACTGTATGAGTGTCTGTATCTGTGTGTAAATAATGTATGATGTGTATATACTGTATGAGTGTCTGTATCTGTGTGTAAATAATGTATGATGTGTATATGCTGTATGTGTGTCTGTATCTGTGTGTGTAAGTGATGTATGGTGTGTATATGCTGTATGTGTGTCTGTATCTGTGTAAATGATGTATGGTGTGTATATACTGTATGAGTGTCTGTATCTGTGTAAATGATGTATGATGTGTATATACTGTATGTGTATCTGTATCTGTGTGTGTAAATGATGTATGATGTGTATATACTGTATGAGTGTCTGTATCTGTGTGTGTAAGTGATGTATGATGTGTATATACTGTATCCGTGTCTGTATCTGCGTGTAAATGATGTATGATGTGTATATACTGTATGTGTGTCTGTATCTGTGTGTGTAAGTGATGTATGGTGTGTATATACTGTATGAGTGTCTGTATCTGTGTAAATGATGTATGATGTGTATATACTGTATGTGTGTCTGTATCTGTGTAAATGATGTATGATGTGTATATACTGTATCTGTGTATATATCTGTGTGTGTAAGTGATGTATGGTGTGCATATACTGTATGAGTGTCTGTATCTGTGTAAATGATGTATGATGTGTATATACTGTATGCATGTCTATATCTGTGTGTAAATAATGTATGATGTGTATATACTGTATGAATGTCTGTATCTGTGTAAATGATGTATGATGTGTATATACTGTATGCATGTCTAAATCTGTGTGTAAATAATGTATGATGTGTATATACTGTATGAGTGTCTGTATCTGTGTAAATGATGTATGATGTGTGTATGCTGTATGTGTGTCTGTATCTGTGTGAGTAAATGATGTGTGATGTGTATATGCTGTATGTGTGTCTGTATATGCTGTATATGTGTGTGTGTATACGATGTATGATGTGTATATACTATATGCATGATTTCTATGCTACATGTATGTTTATGCAGTATGTGTGTATATGGTGTGTTTATACTGTATGTATGTGTATATATAGGGTTTGTATATATTTTATGTATAAGTATATCATGTACATAAATTCTATATGGGGGAGATTTATCACAGCTTCTATGCCAATTTTCTGGTGTAGAAGCAGTGACATAATTGTGAATTCTTGCACAAAGCAAGAATTTGCAATTAAAATCATGAATATGCCACCTGGCGCCAAATATGTATATATTTTTTTTAAGGAGAAGGGGGCCCCATGCAGAAATCTGCTGTGGGGCCCAGACTCTCCTAGTTACGCCACTGGATGTGGCCTAGTCAGGAAGCAGGAGCACTGGAGGGGTAAGTCCGGGCTGGTGGTGCTGCGCCACATGGAAGGGCATGGGTGTACCGAGGATCGCAGGTGCGGCCATGACACCCTTGTGCACAATGTAACCATTGTACCCTGGCCCATCAGTATGATAAAATATACCTGTTTGGATAACTATAAGACCAGGATACCAGTATAGTCAATTTAAAGCTATTGTAGTGTCAAAAAAGGAGGTTCACAATGTTTGACCAATATTCAAATTGGTAGAAGAATTTTCATAGTCTGACATCACAACACCTGACACAGGGGCGATAGTACTCAAGTTCTCCAGGAGCACTTATTCTCTACCACTTGCAAAAGGAGGTCCATGCACCCGGAGACACCCTGTGTTGTCAGAATACAAATAAACTCAGCTAATTTGAATGTTAATCAGACATTGTACACCTGATTTGTCTATGCTTCCTGCATTATCTCTGATTCAATTGATAAATAAACTAAAATGTTGATATTTTTGCTAATGTTTTAAAAACAAGAAAAACTGAAGTATCACATGGTCATAAGTATTTAGATCCTTTCCTGTGACACTCATATTTAATTCACATGCTGTCCATTTTCTCCTTGGGATGGTTCTACTTCTTTATTGGAGACCAGATGTGTTTAATTAAAAAGATTGGACTTGATTAGGAAAGGCACATACATTTCTATATAAGACCTCACAGCTCACAGTGCAAATCAGAGCACATGAGAATCATGAGGTTTAAGGAATTGCCCAAGGAGCTCAGAGACAGAATTGTAGCAAGTCACAGATCTGACCAAGGGTACAAAATTTTCTATAGCACTCATGGTTCCTGAGAAGATAGTGGCCTCCATAATCCTTAAATGGAAGACGTTTGGGACAACCACAACTTTTGCACTACCTGAATGTCCAGCCAAACTAAGCAATCATGGGAAAAAAGCCTTTGTGAGAGAGGTAAAGAAGAACCCCAACATCACTGTGATTGAACTCCAGAGATACAGTAGGAAGAGGCTGGAAAAAGATCTACAAAGTCAAGTATCGCTGCAGACCTCCACCAGTCGGGGCTTTATGGCATGCAGACAGTAGAAGAGTATACAATAGAAGAGTATGCAGACAGAAGCCTCTCCTCAATGCAAGACATATGAAAGTAGTGGCTTCAGAACACCTCTGTGAACATTCTTGACTGGTGCGGCAAGAGTCTTGACCTAAACCCAATTGAGCATCTCTGGAGAGACTTTAAAATGGCTTCCACCAACCTTCACCATCCAACCTGTGGGAACTGGAGAGGATCTGCAAGGAAAAGGCAGAGGATCCCCAAATCCAGGTGTGAAAAACTTGTAGTATCATTCCCAAGTAGACTCCTGGCTGTACTAGCTCAAAGGGTGCTTCTACTCAATACTGAGCGAAGGGACTGAATACTTATGACCATGTAATTTTTTCAATCTCTTATGTATGGAAAGGGAAAGTAGAAGGGAATAGATGGCAGATAAAATATAACTTCTTTAATTGTAAATACAAGGTTGTAACGATTTTGTATTTAGATCTATAATGTGAAATATGGTTTATGCCTTGTATTTACAAATAAAGAAGTGTAAACTAAACCCATTCACAACCAGAATCTATACTCTCCTACACTCCCTCAGTATAAGGGATTACATGCAGAACAATAAAGAATAAGGGGTCTATATCTGCATGTAGGAGGATACCACTTCCATTTCTTCCTATTAGTCTGTATTCAGATTTTAGCGTCTATTGTGCTGATTTTAATTAATAAGAGTAAAAGTTATATTTTATCTTCCCTCTATTCCCTTCTACTTTCCCTTTACACACATAAGATAATAAGTCATTATTGATGGTGCACACCTGGCAGAAGACAAACAATAATTCTTTTGGACCTTACTTATACATGTAATTTTTGCTTGTTTAACCCCTTTTTCGTTTTAGCGTTTTCATTTTTCCCTCCCCACCTTCAGAAATCTATAACTTTATTTTTTTCCACATACAGAGCTGTGTTATGGCTTATTTTCTGCGTATCAAATTATCCTTCAAAATGTTGGCATTTAATATTCCATGCTGTGTACTGGGAAGCGGGAAAAAAATTCCAAATGCAGTGAAATCGGTAAAAAAACACATTTGTGCCATATTCTTGAGGGCTTGGATTTTACGGATTTCACTGTATGCACCAAATGACATGTCTACTTTATTCTTTGGGTTGGTACAATTACGGGGATACCAAATTTGTATTTATTTTTTAATGCTTTCATACATTTACAAAAATTAAAACCTCCTGTACAAAATCGATCGCAGGTGTGTGAGCCCTCTCCATGCAAAAGCACCCGGCATATGATGTAGTATTACATCACATGTCGGTAAGGGGTTAATAAATTACCAAAATATCTACATTTCATTTTTTTTTTCTGTAAATATGGTGTGCAGAGTGTACATTAATGAGCAAAAAAAGACCTTTTTTGATCGTACCATTTGGCTGCAATGAAACAAAGAGTGAAAATTTAAAGGGGGTTTGAATACTTTCATTTCCCTCTGTATATGGCATCTGTCAGCTCCCGGTCACATATAAATTGAATATAGGGAAGTGTCCCGAATCATAAGGCTACCATTAAAAATAACTATTAATTTAATAGTGCTAATGAGCGCTTTGGTGCACTGTGGGTTTCGCTATAAAGTCTGGGGTCAGTCTTTTTTTTGCTTTTGTGCATAACCTTAATGGGCTTGACACTCTCTCTGTACAATGCTTTAACATTTTCATACCATATGTAAGGCTATTAGAAAATCCCTGATTTCGTCTGCTCCATGTATTTCAGGGTAGTGAATGTGGAACTGCCTTATCTAGGAGAGATTTTGCTACCATCAGACATAATATATGTTGGTCTCAGTGTCTTTCACATTACCCTTAATCTCCTTCAACATCACATTGCTACTTATGCCTAATTCTGCCTCACTGAGCAGGGCATTAGCTCACTGTAAATGTAGCCATACATATAAAACATACCATAATCATTATCATAACTGTTATAGAAGTGTTACATTTATGCCAGTCAGCTAATTCTGAGAAACTCTTAGCCTTAGTCTCTTAGTCTTTATAGTGTCATAATATGTTAAGATGTGAAAAGTAATACTGCTTTGTGCCGCCACGTTTCTGGAACTACTACACGGGCCAAAAATGGAGCTGATTTGTATTGTTTGGAGCATTCAATATTCCATAAACATAATGAATATGGGTAATGACTGCCAGTGGTATTTGGATTATTAAAAAGATATATTATGTACCCAGCTTAATGATATAATATGAATACATTTCTAAGCTTTCTTAAAGGGCTATAATATTTAGATAACATTTTTTTCATTGGAAGGAAACTGAGGCACCTGTAATAAGCTGCTAAGTATCTGGTTTTATATCCCCTTGCGGTGCCATCATGGGGGAGGCAAAGTATTACCCAGTCACCCACTTTTGTGCAGGATCTTCAGGATTTACTCTGTTAATCTCATAATATGGTATTACAAATAGAGTAGGTGAAAAATGTGGCCATAATGGGGCAGATTTACTTAGCCGGTCCATTCACGATCCAGTGGTGCGTTCTCTGCGGTGGATTCGGGTCCGGACGGGATTCACTAAGGCAGTTCCTCCGAAGCCCACCAGGTGTCGCTGCTGCTGCGCTGAAGACCATCGAATTGCATCGGAGTTCACCGTCCTACCCTGGGTGCAGGAAAGTGCGTGTCCAGCGACACTTTTTTTTAAAAAATTCGGCAGTTTTTCCGAATCCGTCGGGTTTTCGTTCGGCCCCGCCCCCAATTTCCGTTGCGTGCATGCCGGCGCCGATGCGGCACAATACGATTGTGTGCGCCAAAATCCCAGGGCAATTCAGGAAAAAACGGCGCTTATCGGAAATATTTGGGTAACACGTCGGGAAAACGAGAATTGGGCCCTTAGTAAATGACCCCCAATATGTATAGTAGGGCAATAGAGCAAACAGAATGTAATCTATTTCTTATATTTCTGATATGGAGGGGTTGGCAGAGTATGACAAAAACAATATGGAAAAGAACTTTCTTTCATCTATTACATAGCTGAACAGGCATGCCAATTAAAAGAATTACCAGCTATTCTGCAATATGGAGGCAAAAACAATTAACCCTGACTTGTAGATACTCCTTTCTGGGCTATTTCAGAGCATGCAGTTCAATAAACAAGTACTTAATGGACATCTACCACATGGTAGCTTCCCCATCCGGGCAGAAGCTGCATCCTGTTTTTCGCTAATCCAGGGACGCAGCTACTGCATAAAAATAAAGTTTAATTTGTCAATATGCAAATCTGAGGTAACTGGGGACGGGAGTAGCCTTAAACAGCTCTGGGGGTCTCAGGCTACTCCACGCCCCTAGTAGCCACCAATGCCTTGCCTCTACCCTCCCGTCTCTAACATTTGGCCCATCTCCAACATTATTTGAGCTGTGTGCAAGTACAACAGCTCGCTGACGGTGCACCATCAGTAAATGAATGGGAGCTACTGCCCACACGCAAAGTTCCCCTTCAGCAGGGGCAGCAGATACTGCCTTTGTGCACAGAACAAATAATGCTGGAGATGGGCGGAATACCAGATGCGGGAGAGTAGAGGCGGTCAGTAGTGGTTATTGGGGGCATGGAGTAGCCAGCAATCCCCAGAGCTGTTTTGGGCTAAAACACGCCCCCCCCCCCCAGTAGCCTTAGAAATTAATTTGCATATTTATGAAGTAAACTTTATTTCTACAGCAGCTGAATCCATGGATATGTGAAAAACGGGATGCAGCTGCTTCCCGGATGAGGAATCTACTATTGGAAATTGCTCAGAAAGTAGATTCCCCATGGTAGATTCTTCTGGCATTTTAGAATCGCCAGCCTTAGAGCTGTTATCCAGGATAACCTTGATGCACCCTATGAAAATAAACTCAAATTACAAGCAATTTACTAATGTAAGTTCAAGTTTTTTGAATACAGTCCAGTTTTGCACCAGATCTAACAAGATTGTTATATGACATTGATTACTGGTTTTGGTCTGTTGGTTATTGGAAGCCATTTTGTTGCTAGTTACAATGGTTACAATGGTATCTTGACCCCACATCATGTGACCACAAGACAGAAAATGAGCTATTCATTTGTCCCAGTGTCAGATAATAACAGGCACATCATGGTTACATTGTAATTTCCAAGCCTATTCAGTGCCCTTCGATTTCAGAGGGGAGGAGGGAGTGGCTGTGCTTCAGGACTATGCTCTCTTGTCTGGAGCTGGCACTTGGCTTTCTTTGCCATCTCATACCCAACAGCTTTCAATCATGTGCCTGGACGTGGCACTGTACACTGTACAAACTAGGGAACTCTATTCATTCCTTCAAAGGCAATGAATTTTTTTATTTTTTCAAATCTCTGGATAACATCTTTTAGTCTATGCAGAAGAACAGAAGTATACACTGTGATAAAAAGGACAGAATAATTCTGTATGAAGCAGAGGCAGACAGAAAATAAGGATTGCCTTGAGGACCATATCTGAAACACAGCCATTGTCTTGCTGCCATTTTTTTTTATAAACACTTGACGCATGCTCCAATTAATTTATCACTTTAATTTACTTTTTTGTGTTTTTTTTCAATAATAGATTTTATTACGCCATCCATTTCATACATAAATCCCAAATCACTCTGTCAAAAAGCAACTAATATTTTCATTACAATTACTTTCTGCAGGTTTGGATTATTATATCACAAGCCATCTGTGATTTTATTGCCCTCTTATGTTGTACTAACAAAATTAAAACTTCTCCTGCTGTTCTTTTCCCCCTTACATCATTAATATGATTTTTTTCTTAGACAGGATCTGTTTGCTTGGGGCAGTGCACAAAAAAGTAAAGGGCAAGTTAAACAGCAAATGACATTGGTGCTTGTACAATAGTGAGGAGATTGTGTTAAGAGGGAGATTAGCCTGATATCATTTCTCCATGCTCCAACAGTGAGGTAAGTCGCTGGTTGCTCCGTTCTCCAAATACCTCCAAATATATTTAATCCTTCATAAAGTCTCCTCTGGTAGACGCTGGGTGTAAGATGTTGTTTTCCCCACTTTATATCCTTCATGTCATTCGAGCCATTGATACTTTTATTTTAAGTTTACGACTAAAAGACAAGAACACCCACAGCTCCGGCGCCTAGAATAAAGGAAAACTTTGTTATAGATTTTACAAATGTTGTTCCAGCTTATTCCTTCTCATCATGTCTTATAATAAAAGAAAAAAAATATTGTATTGTATTCTGTGTGCTTCGGATATAGACATTCATAACTTGGACATAATACCGCACTGTAAAAGCCTGTGAAGTCAATGTAAGAGAGGCTGCTGCGGTGGCAGCATGCCAACGGCAAGTAACTGCTTTAGCCTATCTGTGGCCCCAGTAGAATTTTTTTTGAGGCCAGCTCTTTGCTGCAGAAAACAGGTCAGTTCAGCTTACCAAACATTTCAAAGAAGACTCCCAGTGCATAGGAACTGGTTCACAGGCCTGGAACAACGGTTGGACAACTGCAAGGAGAACCGGCACATCACGGTCTTCAAAATTCCCTTACTTCATTGAAACAAATAGTAAAAGCCATATATCACAGCAATACACAAGGAAACAACATCTTACCAACACGTTTCAATTGTTGAGTCTTTGTCAAGTTTGACATTAGCATTAGGCTGCCGACACTGCTTGGCGTCAATGTGATGTCACTGCTACAATCTTTGTGGATGACTTGATGTATAAACTGTTGATACAGGTATTATATGCCATTGTACTACAGGCGGTCCCCTACTTAAGGACACCCGACTTACAGACATCCCATAGTTACAGACAGACCCCTCTGACCTCTGGTGAAGCTCTTTGAATGCTTGACTTTAGTCCCAGACTGCAATGATCAGCTGTAAGGTGTCTGTAATGAAGCTTTATTGATAATCCTTGGTCCCATTACAGCAAAATATGTTTAAACTCCAATTGTCACTGGGGCTAAAAAAATTTTATGTCTGGATCTACAATTATAAAATATACAGTTTCGACTTACATACAAATTCAACTTAAGAACAAACCTCCGGACCCTATCTTGTACATAACCCGGGGACTGCCTGTATATGGTAGATGTATTGAATTCTGTATTAGAAATGTTGCATTCCAATTTAATATATTTCCACTTGGAAATGTGGATCCAATATGCTTGGCATATCCCCTAGCATTAGAACTGAAATCAACACCACCTATATGTTACATTCAATACAGTTCATCCATGCCTTACAAGCAATTCTTAGATCTGTATTTTTTTTAATTCATTTTCCTAGAGTCACCACAAAACTAAAGCAGAAGGAATTTCATTAACCTAAGGTCTAATAAACGAAGCATCCTGCTAATTCATTCTTCAACATTTTGTTTAAAGGAGGTCATGTAAAATCATGACATTGTCATTATACGATATCCTGTAACTTCTATTCATCTGGGATATTATTAGTTGTTCTATAATAAAACACTAACAAAAATGATACATGTATCACCTGAATACACAAATGTATTACTAAAAGTCACCTTGAATTTCCCTGTGTGAACGTTGCATTGCATGCTCTAAAATACTCAGTTCACACTAACAAATGATCTCCTCATATTCACAGAATGTGTACCAAGGTATAATAGGGCATTCTACCATGAACGGGAAGCCAAGATCAGCTCCATTCATTATTATTAGAGAGCTGGAAATTACTGACACAGCACCCAGCAATTTCCATCACTCTCTTATACAGCAAATTTGTCGGGCTCCAGGGGTAGTGGACTCACTGAACCACCATGGACAATGACATAAGCCGACACCTGGGAGTGGAATCTAAGAGGCACCCGCAAAGAGCCCGCCTCAAAGCGGGTTGGACTTGCGTGGTACCACCAGATCACCATCAGATTGTATGCTGGCAGATTGTATGTACAATCAGGCAAGTACTTTTTGAAGGGTTTATCCCAAATGTAATTGGTATCCCCTATCCCGGTGGTATAATAGAGAGAGGAAGATATATATACAATAGCTCCAAGGGGATCACTGTAATCTGGCACTCTCATCGAATAGGAATGGGAGCTCTAGAGATACCCCAGCTCTATGCTCACCAATAGAATTTAATGAAGAGGCAGGACGCTAAATGTAACTGCTGCTTAATTAAATTAGTGAAAATGGAGGACTACTTTCGCAAACTGCTGGGGTCCACTCTCATGATTCGTGATCTCGTGCAGGTCTTTGAATAGGGGATGGCAATCAAACCTGGAACAACCCTTTTAAAGGTTTACAGTTATAGGACAGAGAAAAAAGGCGGCGATGAGTGGAAGTTTAACCTACTTTATCATGCAGAAGATGTGAACTAGATCTTAGGAAATATTGTGAGTTTGTATAATGCTTAATAATCTACTCAAAAGAAGAAAATCTGTAAATACACATAAATAAAGTTACCAAGTTTCATCATGAATGTCAGAAACATAACAGAAATAGCTGAAATGTGATGGAGGATTTCCCATGACCTTGTAATCTTACAGCCTTGAAAAGCTGTTTATTAAAGCATCTTTGAATTTATGCCCAAGCCTAAAAAAAGTTGACATAGAAAAATGCTATAGACAGCAGAAAATACAGAGATTCCAGGAAAGAGCATCTTCTGATGTGAGCATTATACTGTGACATGTCTCATGTGCTGCTGTCAAACATTTGGCCAAGGATTCTTCACTCAATCTTTTACATATTTTTTTTTTCCATTTTTGACTATTATATAATGTTAACATATAGTAAAACATAAAACAATACTGATACCTTAGTGTTGAGAAAAATAATTGTCCTCCGATCCCCAATATTTTTGTGACAAGTTTCATGAACAGATGTCAGATTTGTCCAAAGATTCTTTGTTCGATCGCTTCAGTCCTTCCTTGTCATTTTTTTATTTACACACAGAAAATATAACGTTATCCTTATATTCTGGTAAATTATTAACTTCTGTTTTACAAAGGTTCTCAGGTAAATAGAGACAAATCTCACAATGCAGACTCTATTAAATATTAGAAAGTATTCTGAGATTGCCTCTAATAGAGAATCAATCATTATACCTGAAGGTGAAAAAATATTTCATACTGTAATACTGTATTTAACATTACAATATATGGAATCTCGTAGTAAGGCCGCATTCACACGACAGTAGGGGGGCGTATGTATGGCCACATACTTGCAGCCATACTTATGTTTCCCATAGACCATTGCCTCATGGAGCTATGCAATGCCATACACATGTGGCACTGTACCGCTCCGTACATGGGAAAAAAGATAGGACATGTCCTATGTATGCCTAATGCTGATACGTTTGCACCAGGAATTAAATCTGGGAAGTGTACATTGTAACTGTAAGGCTATATTCACACTGCCGTTGCCCGCCCGTACCGTACCGTAGCGGGCAACGGCAGTGTACGGGGAGAGGACGAGGAGGTGAGCGCAGCTCACCCCCGCCCCTCTCCATAGCAACCTATGGCGCATGGCGCCGTATTACGGGAAAAGAAAGGACATGTCCTATCTTTTTCCCGGGTACGGAACGGTAGGGTGCCGCACGTGTGCTGCACCGTACCGCTCCCGTAGGGTGCCGTGCGCCCATAGAAGTGTATGGGGGACGTATATCGGCCGTATATACGGCGGCCGTATATACGTCCCCCATACGTTCGTGTGAATATAGCCTAACCTGAAATAGTTTTCTGGCTGTATATACGTCCCTGATACGTTCATGTGAATGTAGCCTAAATCTGGCAGGCCAATGTGTCCCACAGTGTCTCACCATATCTTCTTTAGAAGCAGTGCTGCTCTTTGATTTAACAGCAGGTGTGCATAGGAGCGCCATTCTTATGAAAGCAGGGTGACCAGCCCAGCCTATTAAACGCTAGCAGATCCCTCAGGTGGTACAGCTTATCCCCCATCACTACTTTACAAAATATATTTTTACCAAAACATCACGCAATTTATTTGTTCTGCAATAATTTGCCTTGATAATTTTGGATCATACCAGTTTTTTTTCAAAAAGGCAGGAGGCTTTACGTTACTTATTAATAAAGCAGTGCAGAACTAGTAATAGATATTAGGCATATTGGTAAATTACCTAATATCCTGCCCCCCTCCCCCCACCCACACACACACTTACAAGTACAAGTACAAACAACACAAGGAACCCCTTCAAGGGAAAAAGCATTTCTGGTGCACACCATACATTAGCCCTATTATCGGATCTGTATAGCAGCATTTGCAATCTGGTATGTTTATGTTACTTTCATTCTGTACACAATAATCTCTATTATTAAACTCTTTTTTCAGCTAATATTCAATAACAGCAAAACATTCCTGTGAATAAAAATGAGCATAATATACAGATAAATAGGTTACCTTGCTTTTGATTTGGGCTTAATCTGCAGCTTGTAAACCAAATCTATGGAATAAAACTAATTGCAATGACCACAGCCTGAAGAATCTTTTAACTTTTTCTTGGAATTTAATCAAAAATACCATTGATTTTATTTTGCATTTTTGAGAGGAGCAAGATCAATGTAATAAACAGTTTTTCATATATTTGGTAGCTAGATTATTGAAGGCAGTGCTGAAGGATTCCTACTTTCCTTACTGATTTAATGTGGATGTATTGATTATATTGTAAAATATAAGATAATTATCAAGGAATACGTACATCAGAGCTGTCACAATACAGTTAGAAGGTTTTTCCACTCAAAATCTCTGCTAATTGTTGATATATTAGTTTATTATGTTTTCACTGTGGCCTTATTTATGAAACGACAAGTAGGATTTTTTGCCTGAAAATCACTTTATTCCCTGCCTAGTGTTTATGTTTCTATTGTCAAGTAGGTGGAAAGAAATCAAGTAGACCATTCATTATCCTATCCAGCCGGACTGGATTGATGCCCTTGTTTTAATCTAAAGGCTAAATTGCTACGACCTTTGCTGAGACAATTCTCGGCAGATTTGCATGCCCTTTGTATCCTTGTGTCTGTTATTAAAATTTTACTGTTAGAGTGTATCTTGGCAACCATCGGTATGTCATAAATAGAACTTGGTTACCATCTGAGTGTCATCCTTTTCTGTCAATGAGGGAATTGCCTTACTTTTTAATGGAACCAATGCACATTCCGTAAAAAAAAAACTTGACCATTTTTCCATGTTGTGGAGACCTACATTTTATGGTCAATCCAAAACCCCATTGGAGTTTAAAAAATCAGTGCTATGGCCCTCATTCCTTCCACTCCTGGTCTCCCCGGGCCCCTTTTACTTTATTTAAACAAATCATCATATACAAAATACATGAAATTAATAGTTACCATAACAGCAATAAACACAGCGAATATATACATTTCATTACAGAATCACTACATAATTTAGCTTTCCTTAACAATTCAAGAGCTGTCGTGATACAGATTAGTATAAAATATTATTTATTTAAATAAAGTAAAGTTCATTTTAAATTCCTCCTTAACCATTACCTTTGACTCAAGCAAACTCCATACCCCAAGCCCTTTCAAATAATTATATCTTTCCCTTAACGTGTAATAGATATTCTCTATATTACAATCCCTTATATTTAGCAGTTGTGTTGCCAGAAAGTATTTCCTAAAATCAGGGAGGCCTAACCCTCCTTCTTCCACCGGTGCATACAATTTCTTTAAACTTATCCGTGCCCTTTTTCCTCCCCATACTAATTCTCTTATTATACTTCTAATCATTTAAAACAACCTTTGGGTATTATCACTGGACAATTTTGAAAAAGAAAAAGAATTTGTGGCAAAAATATCATTTTACATAATACTACTCTTGAGGCTACGGACAAATTTAATTTCTTCCAGATATCAACTTTTAATCTCAACTTACGTAGTAAAGGTATGACATTCAAAGCTATATAATCCTGCGGATCTTTACTAATACAAACACCTAAATATTTCATCACTGACACCCTTTGGAGCTGGCCAAGAGCCTGAACCTCCTCCGACAGTGACAGCAGTAGACAATGTAATTTGTAAGCTAGTAGAGTCTATTTCGTGGGAGATGTTAAAGGCCCACAGAATTTTATCTCCCCAGGAACCTCAGTCCATCACTGCTTCTATATTTAAAAAAACACCCAGACCAATAGTAGGTTTTCTGGTTAGCCCCAAAACACATTTGGAACTGTTCAAAATTTGTGAATACAACCTTTAACTCTTAATTTTGATGAATGGGCAGTAAATGCGGGTGCATTTTCACTGGCTTTCAATGTCTGCATCAGTTTATTTCAGAAAGGTAATTAGCATATGACATGTGCAAGGATTAAAGGGCCTTTTTTTGCATAATTCTACTTCTATTATTGCAAATAAGGACATCTGGATGCAAGTTTAGCTCCGATTTCCAGATTTCTGGCCACTGTCTTGCATTCAGCTCAAGCAAGAAATATCTTAGAACATTATGGAAATGATTGGTATATTTCACTGCAAGTCACATAAAAGGAGTCAGCTGCTTGGTCATATATGAATATGTATTCAGACAAATTAACATTTCAGTTCACGATGGGTGAGGTGGTAAAGTCCATGTCCCCCCTCTTGCTCTGTTTCATGGGAGGGGCTCAATCAAGCCTGGGATGGAGCTGCTGGGTGGAAGTTCGGACCAGACAATGGCACACTGGACTTTGAGGCTGTACCTATGTGGCACAAAATATTATTGATAAAATATGTAAATGTGAAGAATTTCCTCATTCAGACCACACATATTTTGGAAGAATACATGATGATGATAGGGGGCACTGCTCGTAGAAAGCCAGGTCATATTTCTTTCAGTTGAGTTCTCTTTATAGGATGATACACAGATGATGTTACATTTGGCATCCAATGGGTAATGTGACAGGAAAATGTGACATAATATTGTGAACTGAGGAATTGGACATATGACTATGCAGATATAAAGACAGTAAAATAGGGTAAGATAAAAGCCTGACAATACTCATATATTAATTGTCCCTCACTGTATGGGGGTAGTGTTCCTCACTGTATGGCGGTAGTGTCCCTCACTGTATGGCGGTAGTGTCCCTCACTGTATGGCGGTAGTGTCCCTCACTGTATGGCGGTAGTGTCCCTCACTGTATAGCGGTAGTGTCCCTCACTGTATGTAGGTAGTGTTCCTCACTGCATGTGGGCAGTGTTCCTCACTGAATGGCTGTATTCCTCACTGTGTGGAGGTAGAGTCCCTCACTGTATGGCTCTATTCCTCAGTGTATGGCGGTAGTGTTCCTTACTGTATGGCGGTAGTGTCCCTCACTGTATAGGGGTAGTGTTCCTAACTGTATGAAGGTAGTGTCCCTCACTGTGTGGCGGTAGTATTCCTCATTGTATGGGGGTAGTGTTCCTCACTGTATGGGGCTAGTGTTCCTCACTGTATGGCGGTAGTGTTCCTCACTGTATGGCGGAAGTGTCCTTCACTGTATTGTGGTAGTGTTCCTCACTGTATGGGGGTAGTGTTCCTCACTGTATGGGGGTAGTGTTCCTCACTGTATGGCGGTAGTGTCCCTCACTGTATGGGGGTAGTGTTCCTCACTGTATGACGGTAATGTTCCTCATTGTATGGAGGAAGTGTTCCTCAATGTATAGCGGTAGTGTCCCTCACTGTATAGGGGTAGTGTTCCTAACTGTATGAAGGTAGTGTCCCTCACTGTGTGGCGGTAGTATTTCTCATTGTATGGGGGTAGTGTTCCTCACTGTATGGCGGAAGTGTCCTTCACTGTATAGTGGTAGTGTTCCTCACTGTATGGGGGTAGTGTTCCTCACTGTATGGGGGTAGTGTTCCTCACTGTATGGGGGTAGTGTTCCTCACTGTATGGGGGTAGTGTTCCTCACTGTATGGGGGTAGTGTTCCTCACTGTATGGCGATGGTGTCCCTCACTGTATGGGGGTAGTGTTCCTCACTGTATGACAGTAATGTTCCTCATTGTATGGAGGAAGTGTTCCTCACTGTATGGCGGTAGAGTTCCTCACTGTGTGGAGGTAGTGTCCCTCACTGTAAAGCAGTAGTGTTCCTCACTGTATGTGGGCACTGTTCCTCAGTGTATGGCGGTAGTGTTTCTCACTGTTTGGGGGTAGTGTTCCTTACTGTATGGCGGTAGTGTTCCTCAACTGTACGGCGATAGTGTTCCTCACTGTATGCATAGTTTGGTGTATGGGTCAATCCCATCATATACTTCCCTATTACAGTATAGCAGTATATGGGAATTCCCCTCTTTATTCATTACAATTGCACATTGTAATAATGGGGTTAAACCAAGGCAGCCTTGGGTTTTCGGTAGATTTCCCCGATGACTTCACGGGGGAGCGACGATCCTTGGCAAGATGGCAACGCACATGCTGCGCCATTTTTTGAAGCCGACGGCCCTGATCTGCTGGTTAACACCCGCGATCCATGCTAGCACCGACCGCAGGTGTTACCGGTAAGCCTTTGCTACAATATGCAGCATAGACTTACCGGCTATAGAGAGGGCTCAGCCCTTGAGCCCTCTCCATGAACCCATGCCCGGCATATGACGTATTGTTATGTCACATGTCGTGATTTGTTTCGATTCAATTCGGTTCTAAACAATTTTCTTCTGAAAATTCGGTAAACCGGGTCGAATCGAATTTAGGAAAATTCGCCTATCTCTATCTTCTTTGTAAACTGGCTTTCACACTAGACATCACAATGGTACAGTATGTACAGGATATGGATTTATTCTTTTAATAAAGTGATGGATTTGCTATGTAGGGAATACAGTCTTTATGCAATTGTCTCTTAAAATGAAAGATCATTCCATTTTACATGTTATTTCTATTCTTCCCACTCGACACAATTTACTATTATTTCAGTTACTAGCTCTTTACAGAAATGAGCTCCCCGTATCTGTGTGATTAGCAGGAGTCTGTGGGGAAGAAGATTCCTTACTACAAGGGATGTCCATCACACGGCACAGCGAGTCTGTTTCATACATTCAGTATGTTACGACAGATGCTTTACTCTGCAATCCCAGATGTTTCTTTATCTCCCGCATGCAGACGTCATACACCCAGCAAACCCTACTGTATACTACTATTGCCTATTCATTATATTCAGCTTCTGATGATTTTCATACAGCATGCATTCACTTTTATACAAAAAGCTTTTTTTCCACTGTTGCATAGCTTTCTAGCTTCATTGGAAACCTTACACAGTATATGGCTATGGATATTTGTTAAACATGTTCAACAAAACAAAAAAATTAGCGGAGATGTATCAGAAGTGTCTGAGAGCAGATCTGTTCTAGGCACCCTAACCAATCAGAGCTTAGCTTTCATTTTCCCAAAGTTGTTTATCAATTTAAAGCTGAGCCCTTATTGGTTTCCACTGTTAACTAGAACAGTTTTACCCCAGACGCTTCTGATAAATCTCCCCCAACATTATGCTTAAATTTTAGATATTAGTAGGTTATGTTCTGACCTTTGAGTCCTGAGCCAGGGCTGTAGTCAAGAGAAAGTATAGATGATAGTTCACATGCTAAAAATATTCAACAAAACTGAAAAAATTAGGGGACATTTAAAACAGAAGTTTCTGAGAGCAGAACTGTTCTAGACACTATAACCAATAAGAGAGTCCCGTGTAATGGGAGTGTTGGTGCATGTAATCAACCAGTTCTCCTTTCACTTAATTGTGTAAGGCTATGTTCATATTGCGTTTTTAGCCCTCTGCTGAAAGGCAAATATGTCCTTACAAGGGTTGTGCGATGCATCGAAATCTCAGTACTTAACAGCCAGAATGGTTCAATACCAGGTTTCTGTTACTTGCGGTACTGAATGACTTCCACAGAGCAGACATAAGGCAGTGAATCCTTTATGTAGATGTGTTGTGTTAGCAGCAGAGAAGTGACCACATCATCAGGGTAATACCACCATCAGTCCATATATGGAGTCTCTACTTCCCCCAGGGCTTCCCCTGACACAAGGGGGCATATTTATCAGGGGCGTAGGGGCCCTGAAATAATCGAAAATGCTAGCGTATTGCTAGCACTTGTGATTATTTGCCCAAATCCGCCAGTGGGGCATGAAGGGGCTTGAAGGACGGGGGGAAGGGGGGTCAGTTGGCTTGGAGTGGGCCACCGTGGAATAGTTAAAATTATTTAGAATTGTTGTTTCCTAAATATATTATATTTATGATTACATAAATATTTGAAATATATTATATTACTGTATGGGTTTTTGCACCAACAGACATATGTGATGATATATATTTTTAGATCCTCTTAAAACAATTTCAAGTTAAATACTGGCCATAAATTTTGACTGAAAATTTGTTGTTTGAATATCAAGGGAACTACCGCTAATGGAATCTGTAAATTTTGAAATAAAATTTATGGATTAGAGATGAGCGAATCATCCAATATTCACTTACAAAAGACTTGTCACCAAAATTTTACACCTTCACAATAGTAATACCTGCGGGTAAAACTCGCCATATCACATAAAATTATCTTGTCAATTTCTGAATGGAAGAGTCATGTTTTTTCCATGCTGCCTGCTAACCACAACTCCTTTTTTTGATTGACAGTTCAGTGTCTCTACAGACCTAAGCCTTAGCAGACAGGAAGTCCTCTCACTGTCCACTTCCTGTCCTTACCAGAATGCTGCCCCTCTCAATTCATGGAATATACAGCAGTGAGTACTGCATGGGAAACTGCAGATCTTCTCACCATTTCACAAATCCTGTGATGGGTGGAGCCAAGTGAAGATGGGAAGGGCGAACCTAAAGGAAGGCAGAAAAGTTTTGGAGAACGATTTTACTATTTTACTAATGCACTGTACTTTTCAACAAAGGCACAAGTGGGGGGATGAATAAGGTTTATTGTACCTGTTCTTGATGACAGGTTCTGTGAATTTTTCATAAGATTCGATTCAGGCCTTATTCTATTCAGTACAAACCAAAGTTGTTCCATTTGTTTTGTATATAGTACCTCTAGTCTGATTTATCATGAAAAGCTCTGAATTATAGCAATAGCTAGCCACCATATTGAAAGATTAATTTGTAGCAGAGCGGATTAGATTTGGTGCAGGAAGAAATGGCAGATTCATACCTAATCCACGAACCAATGAATAGATTCACTCATCTCTAATATGGTTGTAAAATATATAAAACTATATAATTCAATACCACAGACCTACAAAGTGGTTTCTTGCAGGAACATTTTTCCTAGCCTCCCCTAGTCCGTGAAGCTCACTTACTGCAGATCATCACTGAATATGTCCTCATTTTATAAATAGCTGCTCCACACCAGTTACATTATATGTCCGATCAAATTGGTCTGGGCCTTGCTGAATCGGAAAGACAGAGCATGCATTTAAAAGATACAAAGAACCCTGGCAGATAATGTATCACAGTATATAATGGATGGTGTTACGCGCAATCTCTACACCAAATTGTAGCTCCGAATGCATCCAAGTAAATATTTCTACACACCCATGGTTCTATCTTCCCTTTTTGGGCCAATACAATAGCGTGAAACATAAATCATGTTGGAAATTTTCCACTTATATTGTGTGGTGTCGGCCTTGTAGAGTATTAGGTTTTTTTTCACCGGCAAGGTATTTCAGGTCAACAGCTTACCATTCCAGTTGTTCCATTAACATATTGAAATGAAAAAGGGACACAATGCTGTAATTGCTTTAAAATAGCAGGACTCAAGCCTGACCCGTTCTGTCTTGTGCTTATATTAATCATTGTTGACTCCAGCTCAATTAAATCTGCATAACAATAGCCAATTTCTGTTGTGTGTGGAGGTTGGTGCTTCATTACATTTTATTCTAAAAGTTTTTATTCTGTGTGATGGCTACTTGCCTTTAATTTATATTGGACTAATGGATTTTGTATATTTGCTACACATATATGCATCTTTATGTATAATATTAGTATTGAATTCTTTTTCTTTACATTATTTATGGTAAATAATTCTATATGTGATACAATGGGGCACATTTATTTACCCAATCCCTGCGCGATCCCCGAAGTGCATTGTCCGACGAGAATGAAGTCTGCCGCAATTCAACAAGATTGTGCGCCCGAGATCCTGCATGTGTCGCTGCCCCGCTCAGGTCACTTTCTTCTTCCCGGTGTATGTGAGTGCATTTCTTGCGACACAATTTGAATTTTAGATCCCGTGCTTAGTCCGAATCAGTCAGGTTGTGCGACAGCTACGCCCCCCGATGTGTATTGCATGAAAGTTGGCGCATGCGCCAAAAATGCGGCGCAAAATGGAAATAGTTGGGAAACACAACGGAAATACGGTGTGCGAATCCTTAGTAAATGTGCCCCAATATATTATTTGAAGAAAGTTTAAGTTTAAATGCATTTTTGTTTTAAATTTTGTTACTTATGGTAAACTATTATATATATATATTTTTTATCTCATTCTGAGAATGTCATTTACATTTTTTGTATGTTTTTTTTTTCAATTTTCTTTACTTAAGGGAAATTACACTAGTGAGCCCTTGTATGAGGGCACTGCTTAGACCTGTTATAAGAATGGGCATAGTGTTGCCTAGTAACTGCTCTAGCTGGCTACCTTTTTAATTCACTTGCAACCCGTATATAATAGCAAAATCCCAAAGAATGTTTTATTAAAATAGGAACTGTCTGTAATGTAGAGATTCATTGAAAGGCGATGTTGGACGTCTTTTTTGCATGAACATTAGTCCAAATAGATCAGTCTGGGGCCATCACATTTTCTTTGATGAATAGACATTCTGTTTTTAACTGGTTCACAGTCTCTCCACTTTATTTTTATTTTTTTTGCAGTATTTTTTACTTCTAAAGATGGTTTATAGTTTTTTTAAATAAAATAAAATTTCTTTACTATGTAAAAATATAATTTTTTTTAGCGTTTCTTTTGACTATTGATTGGTTCCATTATTTTACTTTTCTGTGCTATAAAAGATTATACTTGGAACACAAATTACCTTTGTTTGTAACTGGTAATTTTTGCATCAATAATATGTATTAGTACAAAATATTTTGTCATGTCACTTAATGACCACTATGGGGGACATTTATTAATGCTTCTACACATTCCTGCCCTGTGCCTGGGCACTTTCTAAACCTGTGAACATTCACTGCAGATTCTTTTGAAAACTGTTCTGAGCCTTGTGATGTATCCATTGCGACAGGAAGGGGGATGCTGAGGCGGGGTGGATGGTGCATGGTTGTGGCTGGCAAAAGAGTGATAGCTCATGATAAATAACCCCTTATGAGGGTTTCTTTACCCCAGCTGCAAGCCGAAACAAGGCAAATGGCTTGTTGTTGATATGGATGCCTAGACCATTCTGCCATGTCCGGTGGATGGAGATCAACCTTATTGCCATAAAGGGATTTACCACAAGGTAATTCTGCACAGCAAATCTGCAGGTATTCTGCAATGTTGTGCAGATAACCTAATACAACCATCTATTGCATCTAGAAAATGCTGTCAGTAGTAGCAGAGAAAAGTAGGAGAAAAAAGTTGTGCAAAGGAATAGGTGAGAAGTGCAGTGTCTCCCTTCCCCCACTCAGACTATGCCACTTTTGTACATGATCCTCCATTTTCTAGCCAACCCCTCTACTTCTCACTCTCACAACTGTGTCGGTATCAGATCCAGTCGCTTCCCAACAGTAGGGAGCCTTATGTGTGTGTGTGTGTGTGGGGGGGGGGGGTGCTGTTCTACAGCTGTATTATACTGTTGTACTGTTGGCTTGGGACCACTTAGCTAGGCTGTCATCCAGCACTCAGAACAGCAATAGTACTCAGCCTGGCAGGAGAAGAGTTAATGGGGTACTCTATTCTCTTAAAGCAGAAGAACATTGTGCCACCTCTGCTGTGAAGGAGACTGACACATAGTGCCAGTAGTGCCAAATTTTACTTTGGCAAGAGTATACACATTTGTGGAACATGCTTTAGTTGGTTCCGTATTAATGGAACGAGGAAGATAAACATAGGGGCACATTTACTTACCCGTCCTGCGCGATCCCCGAAAGTGCATTGTCCGACCTGAATGCACATCTGCCGTGATTCACTAAGATAGTGCGCCCAATATTCTGCATGTGTTGCCTCCCCGCTCAGGTCCAACAGAGTTCACCTTCTTCTTCCTGGTATATGTAGGTGCATTATCTTGTGACGCAAATTGAATCTTAAATCCTGTGCTCAGTCCAAATCAGTTGGTCCGCCCTCCGATTGTTGTCGCATGAAAAACAGCGCCACAATCCCATCACGTGGGACACAATCCAGAGTTAAATACCTGTCCCAGCGGTGCAAATCCCCAAAATTTCGAAAATCTGACAAATGTGTGATCCGCGGACCCTTAGTTAATAAGCCCCATAAACTTTCTTCTGTGACATTGTAAATTAGAATATGTTATGTGAGATTTTTAGCCACAATCCCATGTAGGGCGCAGGCTTTAGTAAATCTGATACAATGATAGCAGTATCAGAAAGGTCTACAACCCCAAGTAGTTTCTGGGCGCATTCACACATGGTGCTAGCATTGCATTTTCAAACGCAACACTAGTATCCGGGGGGACCACATGTGAACAGAGCTGGACCCTCATTGATATTGATAGCGAAATTTACCAATTTCATAAAAAGGGCTGGTTAACCACCCTTGAATTATAATTTCATTGGGTATACCCAACTAATAAAGTGATGGAATATAATACAGCCCCGCTCCTTTGTCTACTGTTACAAAGTGATGGCATATTCATTTAGAAGATGACAATACCACCTTAAAGTATATTCCTATAAGGTTGCAATTGCATCTGTGTGCACAATATAAATATAGTACTATAAATCAGGATAGTGTATCGTTTGATTAGTGGCACCTCTATGAAGACACTTTAAGAGGAGCAGTTGTTGCCTTGAGTAATGACACAATTTTGTTAGCCATAAATTGGATATTTTCATTGGCCAGGTTTGATTTATAATCCATTATATAGCAAACAGGTACATACCACATCAATACTGAACTGGCTTTGCTGAACTCATGCTGATGAAAAAATCTTCTCGAAAGGCAAAGCAAATCACATTCACTACAAATTCACAATACATGTGTTAACAAGCATTACCGAGTTAAAAAGCAGAACACTGACAGGGAAGTACACAAATAATATAGATTGTACAATATGCGCTGATTTTATGGCCGCCTTTTCAGATGCTCACATTTAATTGAGGAAATAAGTCTGCAGAATGCCCACAGTTGCCATAATGAATAAGA
This sequence comes from Engystomops pustulosus, assembly GCF_040894005.1. Taxonomy (NCBI): domain Eukaryota; kingdom Metazoa; phylum Chordata; class Amphibia; order Anura; family Leptodactylidae; genus Engystomops; species Engystomops pustulosus. The sequence goes on from NC_092414.1 coordinate 170,858,164, forward strand.
CTGAGCATTTGTAATTTAGGCAGCAAGTAAAAATCAACATTTAAACACATTTCATGCTAGGAATAGCCAAGAGTATGTACTATTTCAAAACAAACGTATGCAAGGATTGGTTTTAAGAAAAAGGACAAATCCATATCTGGCAAAATCTTTTACTGCTTGCAAAAAAGTCTAGATTTACCAAGATTTGTTTTACCTTTACCAAAACAGGTGTGTAATACATTACCAATGGGAACCAATGAATAAGGCCCACAAACTGCCACCAACCACCTATTAACCGGACAATGACTGCTTCACAATGATGTCCTTCTAACACTAAAATATCACATTTCAATGCATGAAATATTGCAGTTGCAATTTTTTATTCATAACATAGTTGAATTATTTTTTAAAAATAATTAAACACAAAATTGATCAATAAAACTGAATATCCCATGAATGTCAACATTTGGAATGTTACTCAAAATCAAAGTGGAAAAACAAATTTTAGGCTGATCCAACTTCAGAAGAAATTCCTCAAGAGAAGGCTCAGTAGCGTGTGTGGGCTCCATACAATGACTGGGCATGCTCCTGATGAGGTGGTGTATGTTCTCCAGACCTGACCTATAGCATTAGTCAACTCCTGGAAATTTCCAACACAATACAGCCACATAAGACCTAGTCTTGTCATACAACCCAGGGCCCTTTGCACCTGCATATGGTCTTACAATGGGGTCTGAGGATCCCTTTCCTAATGGCAGTCAGGAATAATGTGTGGCCCTCCAAAGAAATGCCTACCCACACCTTCACTGACCCACTGCCAAACAGGTTGAGCTGGAGGATGTTGCAGGCAGCAGAATTTTCCACGGGATCTCGAGACTCTAGGAACGTCTGTCATATGTGCTCAGTGTGATCCTGCTCTAATTTGTGAAGAGCACTGGTGCCAATGTAGAATCTCCCAATTTAGGTGCTTTTTGCAAATGCCAATTGCCCTGCACAGTTTTGGGCTTTAAAGGGGTATTCCAGGAATCAGCATAATTCATATACAAGTGGGCAATCAAAATATAAGCTAATGTGTAATTAGTTGTTATTTAAAATTTTGCTCCCCTCAGCAGAAAATGCTGGTGACATAGACAGTAATGAAGAATTAAAATGCTACTGGCCCTTTAATCAGTCCATTAATTTCCTCCGTGCGGTCCGTTGCAGGACAGAAGATGGCCGCCGGTCACATGTTCACATCACATGTCCTGTACCTGCCTGGGCAGGTCATGTGATCACCACTATGTTTGGCTGTTGTTGGTTGGTTGGTTGCAGTGCATCCAGTATGGCCAGTGTTGTGGTGATGGCAGTTACACATCATTACTATGGTAACAGAGCAAGAAAGTTTGTTACATCAACACCTGGAGCAGAGCATAAGAGGGAGGAGGAGTTACTGAGAACTAAAGGATCATGGAACTTGTAGTTTCCAGTGGCGGCCATCTTAGTGATAACTCCACCTACTTTAGAGAGGCCATAAACTTTATAAATCATAAAATCATATTATTTAAGCTCAATTTTGTGACTAATGACATTGAGTATTGTTGTATTCATTTAGTTATATCATCATGGGTTTTTGTGTCAGATGTTGACATGTTGTCAATGCCTAACATTGACTTGTGGACATCATGCTCTCATACCACTATCATAGAGTCTTTCTGACAGTTTGAACAGACACATGGATATTAGTGGCCTGCTGGAGGTCATTTTGCAGGGCTCTGGTACTTCTCTTTCTGTTCTTCCTTGCACGGAGAAGGAGATATTGGTCCTGTTGCTGGATTGTTTCCCTCCTACGGCCTCCTTCATATCTCTGAGAGATTTAGTATTAGGGTGAAGAATGATCTGGGTTAAATGAGATATGCTGAGATGTCGCTGCCTGGCTTCATTGGGGTCTCATAGGCCAGAAACATCATAACTGGGTGGCAGCTATGGAAGGTATCTTATAATGATGTACTGGTTCTGTCGTTTATCTTAAAATTCTCTAACACCAGAGTCTCATCTCCACCCCTGTGACTCCTTACAAGAATATTTAACACAACAAAGTTATTTTGCTGCATAACAGTGTGTGTCATGGAATAAAGGACATTATAAATAATTTGTCATTGTCCTCATGAAATTAAAGAATACAGCTACAGTCAGATTGAACACATTGGGGGTCATTTACTAAGGGCCCGATTCGCGTTTTCCCGACGTGTTACCCGAATATTTCCGATTTGCGCCGCTTGTACATGAATTGCCCCGGGTTTTTGGCGCACGCGATCGGATTGTGGCGCATCGGGGCCGGCATGCGCGCGACAGAAATCGGGGGGGGCGTGGCCGAACGAAAACCCGACGTATTCGGAAAAACCGCCGCATTTAAAAACCGAAAATGTGTCGCTTGGGGAGCGCTCACCTTCACCTTCTATGGGATGGTGCATTCCGGGGCGTTAAGATTATTTTCGGCGCTGCAGCGCCACCTGGTGGACGGCGGAGGAACTACCATCTTAAATCCCAGCCGGACCCGAATCCTGTGCAGAGAACGCGCCGCTGGATCGCGAATGGGCCGGGTAAGTAAATGTGCCCCATTATGTAGAGTTGTGTAGAAGTAATCTTTCCATTACCTGAGAAATAACAGAATTGGATGTTCTTATTGTCAAATTCCTCTATAATTCCAAGTACCCTTCATGAAGGGTTTTTGTACAACTATTTATTAATTTTACAGTATATCGATTTAGCTGTGGTTCATAACTAAGTACTGTTGGATGCAGTTAGAGAAATATGAACAGTGTCTGACTGTACAATATGGATGTAGCCCATGGACAAAGGGAGTTGTCAAGTTATTCATATTATTGCAAGAGTTATGGCACAATAAAAGTTCTAAGAAAGAGATCCCATAGGTAATACAAGAATTGACTGAAATAGACACCTTCTCATGCCATTGATTTGCACGCAACACCAAAAACAATAGCATATCACTTTTTGCCACTGTGCCAACACACCAACAGAAATAATATAAGTTTACTACTCTGTAAACTTCATGAAATATCTGTGCCACCATCATCTACAGCCTACAAGATGCAGTGGAGGACAGAATCTTTATCCTATCAGTGTTGAAACCAGGATTCTGACATCACATACAAGGTCCTATGAATCTAACCTAAGTGCTTTTTACAGTTCACACTTGCATTTATTCTGTCTGCTCACATGTGGTATCTTCTCACCCCTTGGCTTGTTCATTGTCTTCTAGGTTTCTGACTTATTTTATTATTTTATCTTGTCCTCCTCTGTTGTTATCACTTAAGCAGGGGCTGTCATTCAGTTACTGGCCACCGCCTAGAGTGGTTTTTCGAATAATTAGGTAGGGACCTTCTGGTGGATTCAGTTTTAGACCCTAACCCACAGCTTGCGTCTCTCTCTCTCTCTGGTCCCAGTCTGCCAATTTTCCGAGAGCAAAAAAAAAAAAATAAAAAAATAACTTGGACACAAAATAAGGTAATATGTCATGTAGCATTTTGTTATTCCAAAATAGCAAAATCTGCCCTTTTGTCTATTTACTTTCGGTTCTGTGTATCAGCAATCTCTACATTAAGTTTTATCACTGGATATTTGTTTTAAGATTTCCTAATTTACAGTGGTAGAGCAAATGTTACAACCAGCATTTCAGGTATTAGCTCATGTTCTACTTTGCTTACTAACCGTAGTTCTTTGCTTCATATGGTAGACTGCTTTCAGGAGATAACTCCTGAACCACTTAGTTTTTTTTTGTTTTGGCAATGATTTTTGTTAAATACCTTTAAGGGTATGCTAGGAAAAAGTATCTCAAATATTTTCCAGCTCACTTTTCTTCCTCCTAGTAAGTGCTGACTGGTCCTATATCAGAGCCAGCAGAAGATCCAAGAAAAAAGGTTTAAAGTCCAGCTTACAGGCTTCCCAAAGAAATCATGTGAGATGAAAAAATGTATTTAATGACTTAAAAACATCAAAGCCCCTCTATACAGTGAGCTGTCGCGTTTCCAACCTTACATTGTTCCAAGTCAAAGGTTCATAGTACTAGATTTTTTTTTTTCTACAATTAAGAGCCATGTTGGGTTTGAAATGTGTCAGGCTGACTGTAAAGTGACGCTTTGATGTTTTTCATTCTCATTAAATAAAGCATTTGTTTTATGTTACATGATTTTCTTGCCTGGAATCTGCAGTGTAACCCCTTAATGACCAGGCCCCATTTCGTTTTTGTATTTTTCACTCCCCACCTTCAAAAATCCAAAAAACATTTTTATTTTTATTTATTTATTTTTTTAATGTAAAGAGTTGTGTCAGGGCTTGTTTTATGCGTAACAAATTGCACTTCATACTGACAGTATTTAATATTCCATGCCATGTACTGGGAAGCCTGAAAAAAATTCCAAATGTAATGAAATTGGTGAAAAAATGCATTTGTGCATTTTTGTGGGCTTGGATTTTATGGTTTTCCATGAATACTCCACACAATCTTTGGGTCGGTACAATCACATGAATACAAAATTTATGTAGGTTTTATATGAACAAATTTACTAAGGACTTTTCGCCAGTTTTCTGATGGACTTTGCACGTTCTTTCAGGTATAAACTGCTTGCACAGGTATTTAAGAAGTGTCTACACCACAAATGTGTTGCACGCAACCGCACTGTTTCACAGCTGCACTAGGCACCATGCAGCACAATTTAGGGGGTGTTCCGGCGCTCACTCAAACTGTGCACCTGATTTAACATGCAAAGTCTGTTGCACGCCCTATGTTAAAGGTGCACCACAATAAAGTTGATAGGCTCTGTCGAGCCAGTGCAGGGAAGTGACAGATGATTTCTGGCACGCGTTCTTAATAATTCTGTTGAACCAAGTGTTATACACAGGCAGAGCACTTTTAGTGCCATTTTCCACATTCTTTGTAAATGTGCCCCATTATGTTTTCATACATTTCTAGAAAATACTGGTACAAAATAGAAATTCATCATTATGCCATTTTCTGGCGGTAATAACTTTTTCATAGTTCGGTGTACGGAGATGTGGGGGGTGTCATTTGTTTGCGACTTTTGATGATATTTGATGATGTTTTCAATGCTACCATTTTTAGGACTGTATGGCCACTTTTTATTGAATTTTTGATATTTTTCAGAATGGCAAAGAAAGTGGCACCAATCGTGGGTGTTGCCTCTTCAAGCACCCACAGCCGACGTGTGACGTACAGAAATGTCATGCATCAGTAAGGGCTTAAACCTTCTTCTCTTGGACGCTATGGGTGTGTTCACACTGCATTTTTTAAATTTGAGAATGTGTTACAGGCATGCCTTGTGGTAGAACAGCTGCTGTAGCATAAATGATTCTGAAACCATGATGGGATGTGCACACATACCATTGTATTGTTTTTGGATTGAACTTGGTGGCAGATGACCGCCCATTTTAAATGCTATGTGAACCTGACATATAATAGCATTGCTATTTTGTGGAATTCCCTAATATTTTTTTTTTTGTGGCTCTAAACTTCATTAATTAATTCATTCATTCATAAATTGGGTTAAACTTTAATAATATTAAAATTGCTGCTGAGGTCATCTTGCCATATAAAATTTCATAGTGATATCTTAGTGCAACTGCATGTGATCAAAACCCCAAGCTACTGAAGCAGGACAATAGCCATAAGATGTAACGAGTATAGCAAGGTAAATATATGGTGAACTATCACCCTAAGGCCCCTTTAACGCAAACATATGATTTCTCCAGTCCTGTTTTTCTGTACCATATGAATCACTATACATATGACGTTTTTCATCTGTATGGGCACATGTCACTTTATCCATACAGTATCCGTTTCCGTATTTTCTTAGGCACATGTCACTTTATCTGTACGTATCCATATAAAATACACTGGACTGTCTGATGGATGGTTCTCTATTGGTTGGCAGACAGAATCCAACTCCCACCGGTTCTGGTCCCCCTGGATATTGTACATATTTACAGCAGCATGTGGTGCACAACCATATGCGGCACGTATGCAACACTTATTTTAAATGTACCCATAGACTTATATAGGGCATACAGAATGAAGGTACTGGAGAAAATAGCACTTTATTTTTTTTACATCTCCCTAACAATGCCATTTGGTTGACAATACGACCATGTAAATGAATGTCCGTATTGCCCACTGAAATGAATGTGGCTGTATGCTACCCATATGAAAACGGTAAGCTACGGGTAGCATACAGTGTTTTCATACGTTCGTGTGAAAGGGGCCTTAGAATGTAGTGTTATTTCACGCAGTGCCAGAAGTCAATGCCAAATTAAATTGAATTAAAACAATATGGTTAAACAGCTCCAGTCTCTTGTGTGATACATACCAAGTGCCGAACAGATGTTACTGTCTTTGTGTGGAAGAAATAGAGCCATGCGATTTGTAGTGAAATACCACAACAATTAGCAATAATAGCATATTGGTGGCAAAAACTGACAGTGACAGTGTAAATTGTGCTCATGGAAGCAGACATTTAAACAGACATTTGTTCATCGTCAGCTCAAGGGGAGGAAGCTCATTTAAATTGTATTGGCATGGAGAGAGCAATTTCTACTTGTGCACACAAGCGTGACTTTAAAATTCTGTGTGATAAAACTGAAATGGCATTTCATCCATGCTGGGGAAGTCTTCTTAAATAACTTTAGAGCGACTACACTCAACCTTTCTTGAAGCAGATACAAATACATCAGCTAAAATCTAAATATAGCGAGAGAAAGAAGGAAGAAGGTTGTTCTGCCCAATTTATATGTAGTTTATCCAACACCTCAGAATAATATACACATCAAAAATAATTTAATCTCTTCTATATAGGAAATATGAGATTAGAGTAAACAAAACATGGCTGATTTCTTCTAGACACTCAGCCGCTCTTGTCTATAGGCTGCATGTTGCAGTTCAGCAATATTATGTAGATTTTTCCCTTTTTGTTTAATATAAAGTAGCCATCTTTTTTCCATAAAACCCCAAAGTTTGGACAACAGTATTATGAGGTCAAAGTTTGACTTCATAATGGATATTGTTATTGTTCATTAATTTGACGCTATCATGGCATGAAATGCTGCCTAAAAACATACCGTATATACTCGAGTATAAGCCGACCCGAGTATAAGCCGACCCCCCTAATTTCAACACAAAAAATGGGAAAACCTATTGACTCGAGTATAAGCCGAGGGTGGGAAATGCATTGGTTACGGCCTCCCAGTATATAATTTGCCAGCCCCTGTAGCATACAGCCTGCCCAGCCCCTGTAGCATACAGCCTGCCCAGCCCCTGTAGTAGGAAAAAAATAACACTGTACTCATCTTTCCGACGTCCCCCATAGGTCCTCTTCTGTCTCAGACTGTCTCAGACAGAAGAGGACCTACAGGTGATGTCAGAAAGGTGAGTTTTGACGTTATTTTTTTAGTTGACTCGAGTATAAGCCGAGTTAGGGTTTTGAGCACAAATTTTGTGTTGAAAAACTAGGCTTATACTCGAGTATATAAGGTAATTAGCAAAATGCCAATGTCTTTTAGTAATTGGTAGGGCACTAAACCTCCAGCTTGTCCCAAATATGCCAATAGCAATATTGTACATGTTGGGGGTGTTTTTTTTTTTTTTTAAAGTCCTAAGGCTCCTTTAACATGATGTGTGCTCGCACGGCAGTGCACTGGAGAGGAGGAGAAGCCTGCTGTATCAACGGTGCGGTACAGGTTGCATTCAGCCATTTACACACGTGTGAAAGCGGTTTAATACCTATAGAAATAACTTCTCCCAACATAATCTGAGATATTTCAAGGAAATTTACCATAAAAATCAAGCATGGGCAAACCAGGGACACATACTATTATACCCTGGCACAGTGACTGTCGTAATATTGTTATATCTGTTATCCATGATCGCCATCCTTCTAAAATAAACTTTTAAAATCATGTTAATGAGCCTGAAGGGCTACCAGGGCAGTTCCCAGAGGCCCTCCATGCTGGAGATCCACAGGCTGTTAGCCTGCCTTCTACTCCTGCTCCTGATCGGTTTTTAATAGCCACTAATGGTTTGTGCAGACCTTTAAATTGTAAGGCCATCCCCCGCCATCACAACTTCAGCGGTATAATTCTGTATGATGATAACAACTAGAGATATCAGAATTAAATTTGACAAAGCAGAGTTCAATCCTAATTGGAAAATCAATCATGAAGCCCAGAATAGTGCTTCCACAACTTCCCAGGCTTGCCATGGAGCCCAAAACTGGTCCCATATCCCTCACCGAGTTTCCAAAAGTCCCTGAGCATGGACTTGGTGAGAGAAATGGGACATCCTGAGCATAGATTTAACAGGAGAAAAAGAGTGGGACTTCATGATGGGACCACAAGGTTGTGAAAGCCCTTTCTGACCTCCTGGAGCTCTAGCGCATGGCCCTGCTTGCAACAGAATTTCTGCAAATACTGGGAGGCTAATAAAAAGTAGCCACCCATCTGCAGCCCTGACTTGGCCCGGAGGGACTGGGTCCTCCCACACCTAGACTTCAAGGTAGGGCCCTGAATTGTGGATGCTCTCTGGAATCTGTATCACTACTCTGAACCACGAGGACAAATCATCAACCATGGCTTCTATCCTGGATCCCTATCCAACTACTTTTTGAGTTGTTCCCAGTCTTTGCAGATATTCCTCTGTGATGGGGAAAAGTAACTGGGCTCCAGGAGTTCAGTCACATATTTCACAACCTCTTATTTATCAAAAGATAAAATTCTGACCTGAAATTGGCAAATTGGTCAAAATTGGCAAAATTTGTACATCTCTAAAAACAACAAAATTCTCAAAATTTTACTGCAAAATTTTGTAGTTTTGGCACTCCCATGGAGTTAAAAACTATATTCCACAATGTCAAATTAAAGTTTGAGCTTTAATGGGCTCAATACAGCGCATGTAATGATTTATTGATTCTTTGTGTGCTAGGACATGACTTTTGGATATGGGATGGACCCTCACTTCGTCATAACAGCTCAAAAGAAAAGGGGAACACTGTGTCGGGTATAAATAAACACAAAACACTTCATTGTATGGTGTCAAATAGGCCACAGCTTTATTTAAATCACAAGACTAAAACAGTTAAAGGAGGAGTTGGGTGAATTGCTAGGAATGGGATTCACCTATACTGTGAGATCCCCAGCTGCCTGACATACAGCCCACCGGCCAGGCAGCAATAAAGGGGCGGCACGCTCTGGCTTGCCATTCTAGCAGAGCCAGTCCACTTAAGGGGCACCAATGACCCTTGTGAAGATCCTCACTCCTGTGCTTCACCACCGTGCCCGCCCCTGGATGACATTACCATTAAGACATCCTTCAGGCTGGCCACTTCCAAAGCTCAGCCTGTTCACCACCATGAGGTTTAACATCCTCTATGAGTTAAAATTAAGTCCACCTGCAACTTCCACCCAACTCCTCCACCGCCATTTTCAAAGCTGTGACAGATAGCAAAACCTGCTAATCTTTATTACTTAAAATTGACTCCCTTTTTTTTTTTTATAAATATATGTTTCCATTTGTATGTTTCTTTTTTAAACTAAAGCCATGAACATATACATATGAATTAATGTCCAGGCAACCATAAAAACTGGCTAACCTCCGACTCACAAAGAGTCATCCCACAGCACTCAGGAGAGGAAAAACCCCCTGTGGAGGAAACCTCTAGGGAACCCATGGCTGAAGGATCGCCCTTCCTCTGGGCTTAGAAGGATAAAACCAACTTTATCTCATCATTATGCAGTACAAAGCAATATTACATGGTACAAAATACACAATGTCACGATCCAGCAAATAATGTACAATAAAGTTTTCTTAATTACACATAAAGTAGGTAAACAGTTGTAGAGTAGTAATGGTACAGGGCGGGTGGGAGGGACATGTTTCTCCATGGTCTTCTGGTGAGAGAAAGAGGAAGAGAGACCCAGGACAGGAAGTGATATCTACTGCTGGGTCCCACCCTCTCATAGTACCACCCTACCCTACACTCTGCCCTCTCAAAGCAGAACCCACCTATATTAAATGAATACAACTACATAAAAACTTCCAGCGTTCTGGGTCCCCCCATGCCAAAGTCATGTCCCCCTTTGCTTATGGCTCCGGGGGTTTCTTTAGGGAAGACTCTGAGGACATTGAATATCATTTTACCTGTGTGAGTGGAATTTTTTTCCTTTTTATGACCCTTTCATATTGGAGATAAAATAGACAGAGGAATGCATTGATGATGACAACTGTTGTCTGGGAAGGTTATGAGGAATCTCTCAATGAGAATCTAGCTGTAATAGAAATCTGATCTTCACAGGGTGGCTTAGAGGTTTAATGACTTCTTCATTTTACATTTCTCAGTTCATGATTGAAAATTTTCTTACAGCTCCTTATAGGAAAAAGATGATACCTAATTTGTTTCAGAGGAGAAGTAGGTTTTATCCAGCACATTGCCCTATGGACAATCACTTTTCTTTAGTGATCGCTGAGGGTTATACTATTTTTATATTTGAAAAATAATTAAACATGTCTTAGGACATCTGGATTATCTCAGGGATATTCCTTCATTAAAAGTTTTATGAAAATAAATTTATTTCTGGAATGTATGATCTCAGAGACTATGTCAGATGACTGGAGAAGTAGAATGTTGCGGATAAAGGGAAGAATGAGCAGAAAGTTGTGTCAAAAATAAAAACAGTATTTAAAAGCTGCATATTTTATTATATAATACATAAAGACTATTGGCATTTGAAAAAGCTATATATAAGGAAATCCTGAACGAAATTTTTACATGGTTTGTCTTTCCCTTCTCAATTTTTTAGACTGTGGACATGTAATTGGTTTACCCTGGTTCAATGATTTATAAACAATTTCTGCAAAACACCATAAGAACCAGACTAGGTGAGTTAATTCCAATTTTTTCCCCCTTTTTGTCCTCTTTATTTCTCTTCTCTAACTGTAAAAGAAGCAAAAATGGCTCCTAAAGCAAGAAGATCTGTAAACCCTATGCGAAAGGCTAAAAATGGGACAAAACATAATGAATCTGATCAAGAAGTAGGTATAAAAGTGTGAAAATTAGGAAAAGATAAATCCCTAATAAGAGCAGAATTAAGTAAAGTTTCAGAGAGATGCATAGAGATGGAAGGTAGAGTCAGTTCAATGGAGGACAGTATAATTCACTTACAGAATGAAGTGTTACAGCCCCTGAAAGAGAAAATATTACTTCAGGACAAAGTTATTGATTTAGAAGATAGGTCCAGGAGATATTATTTGAGAATTATTGGGTTCCTAGAGGGAACAGAAAAAAAAAATTACCCAGAGGGATTTATTTATGCCTGGTTAAAAAAGACTATTGGAGAATAGTACCATCCAAGATGTTTGTGGTAGAAAGAGCTCCTCGGCTTTTAAGGAGCCTTTTAAGGAGGACAGCAGACAATGTCCTATGTTAGACCCTTTGTTCAAAATATCGAGATATCTTTTGATAGAGATTTAGAGGATTTAAAGTATAATAATAATAAAATCATATCTTATTTTTTCTCTACTCTGGCGGAGGCAGTTGTATGGAATGAAGGAATGGGAATTGCTATAGAGAAAAATGTTTTGGGGCACATTTACAAAGGCCCTTGTGCCAGTTTTCTGGACTTTGAAGTTCTTTTATGTGCAAACTGCTTGCAAAGGTATTTAAGAAGTGTCCATGCCACATATGTGTCACATGCGACCCTTTTGTGTCACAACTGCACTATACTTCAGTTGATAACAATGTCATCCTTGAAATGGGCTTTCAGGTGCACAGTCAGACTATTTAACCGTATAGGTGACATAGTAAAACAGTGAATGCCAGTTAGGATAGCATGTTTGAATATAAGAGGGCTTTGAGATTTTTTTGAGAGTAAAAACATAAAAAGTAATTGATTTACTAAAGAAATTAACACAAGATATTTAGGGTTTGGCACTCAAATATGGGTACGAAGGATAGGTCCAATAAGTGTTTGGTGATTAAATATTATCACTTATTCCATACATCCTAATCCAGAGGGATTAGTGTATTAAGTAGAAAGGGTTTACAATTTGTAGAAATAGAGAAATGTAAGGGAAATTTATATTTTTGTATAGTAAAATTGAACAAAATGCATTTATATTGGTGTTTATTTACAACCTGACTCCATTCTTGCCCGTTCTTTTTGAGAGGTTGTTTAGGGAAGGAAAATTGTCCACTGATGGTGACAGATGATATAAATAAAGTTTGCACACCAATTAGTAGAAGTAGAAATCAAGGTAATATTAACCCACTAGCTACAATTTGCACTGAAATGGGATTGGTGTATTCATGGAGAGTAAAAACCCTAAAAATAACCCTATATACCTGCCATAGTAAATCTCATAAAACTGTATCTCAAATTGATCTAGTTTTATGTTCAGTCAAATGTATGAATTTAATAGAGCAAGTCAGTTTTGCAGTAGGATGTATCTCTGAGCATAGTTCTATATTTATAAAATTAGGTGGTAAGGAACAAAACAAAAATATAATATTAAGATAAATCCTTATTGGTTTGTTGCTCTAGGAATAATAGAAGGGAGGAAAAGATAACGCATAACATTTTTTGGGGGCTCAGGAGAAATACTGTGAAGGTGGTGAATAACATATAAAAGTAAGAACTGTTATTTAAAATCAGAAGGACTCCTCTAGAATAGAAGTGGTTGAGGATGAAAAATTACTAGTAATCCAGCAATAATAGAAAAATAATTTCTTGATTTTTATTTATATTAACATGATAAACAAAAAAATTATTAAGCATTTTCATACAACAGAATTTACCAAACTGACAGACAAAAAAAGAATTACCTTATATACTCGAGTATAAGCCTAGTTTTTCAGCACAAAATTTGTGCTCAAAAACTCTAACTCGGCTTATACGCGAGTCAACTAAAAAAATAAAGACAAAACTCACCTTTCTGACATCCCCCATAGGTCCTCTTCTGTCTGAGACAGAAGAGGACCTATGGGGGACATCGGAAAGATGAGTACAGTGTTATTTTTTTTCCTACTACAGGGGTTGGGCAGGCTGTATGCTACAGGGGCTGGCAGACTATATACTGGGAGGCTGTAACCAATGCATTTCCCACCCTCGGCTTATACTCGAGTCAATAGGTTTTTCCAGTTTTTTGTGTTGAAATTAGGGGTCTCGGCTTATACTCGGGTCGGCTTATACTCGAGTATATACGGTATGTTAGATAATCAAATTCAAATTGGAGAGGTAGAAGCGATTCTGAAGGGAATAAAAAAAACCCCATCACTTGGGAAAGATGGTCTGCCATTTGATTTTTATAAAAGATAAAAATGGGTTCCCATACTGTTTAGATTTTTTTCAGCAACAATTATGCTAATAAAAAACAGATAAAGATTAGACATGAGCGAGCGTGCTGCTGCCCCAATGTCTCTCCGTGCTGCTGCCCCGATGTCTCTCCGTGCTGCTGCCCCGATGTCTCTCCGTGCTGCTGCCCCGATGTCTCTCCGTGCTGCTGCCCCGATGTCTCTCCGTGCTGCTGCCCCGATGTCTCTCCGTGATGCTGCCCCGATGTCTCTCCGTGCTGCTGCCCCGATGTCTCTCCGTGCTGCTGCCCCGATGTCTCTCCGTGCTGCTGTCCCAGTGGCTCTGTGCTGCTTCCCGGTGTCTTTGTGCTGCTCCCCGGTGTCTCTGTGCTGCTCCCCATGTTCTTCAATGTGTTCTTCACACATATATATTGTTCTTCACATACTATTTTGTTCGCACCGTTCCGCGCGTATCTCCCGACAAGTAAGCAGATGTGCCGAACATCTTTAATCTATTCTTCACTGTGTTTTTCACTTAAATGATCCTGTGTTCACTGTGTTCACTGTTTTTATTCTATTCTTCACTGTTCTTCACTGTGTTTTTTTAATTAAATGCTCGATCTCGAGCAGGGGAAATACTTGTCCGAGCAACGAGCCGTTTCGAGTACCTTAATACTCGAACGAGCATCAAGCTCGGACGAGTATACTCGCTCATCTCTAATAAAGATCCCTTGTTGATTCCTTGTTGATCCCTGGACTCCATTGGCCTATTTCCCTGTTTAACACTGACATTAACATTGTAAGTGCTGTTAGGGAGATTGGCAAAAGTTTTGGGTGAGATAATACATAATGGATTTATTCCAGGAAAAGACACTACTCAAGTGCTGGGCAATATACAGTTTGTCCTGGAAGGGCCCCTACTCCTTTCTATTTCTGGATGCAGTCAAAGCATTGACAGAGTGGGTCTATCTTTGGATGGTAATGGGTCAGTTTGGGATGGGGAAAATTATATTAAAGGGGTTCTCTGGAGGTGGAAAAACATGGCTGCAGTCTTCCAAAAACAGCGCCTCTCCTGACCATGGGTAGTTTGTGGTATTGCAACTAAGCTCCATTCATTTCTATACAGCTGAGCTGCAATACCAGCACTAACCATGGTCAGGTGTGGTGCTGTTTTTGGAAGACTGCAGCCATGTTTTTCCACCTCCTGAGAACCCCTTTAAAATTGTATGTTTATTGTGTGCACACCTGGAAGCTAGACTGAAAATGAATGGGAAAAGTTCAGAAAAGTTCACATTATCAAGAAGCACAAGACAAGGTTGTGCTGTCTCCCCCCTGCTTGGTCACTGGCACTTAAAGGGGTTGTCCACTTTCAGCAAATATTTGATATGGTTTGTGTAAGGAAAAGAAATCCAAAAATTTATCTCACTCAAAAGCTGAAAATATATCTTTAATAAAAGCTGTTATTTTACCTAAAATAACATATTTGTTTTTGGTTCCATCTAAATGGATAGAAGAGGCCTATTTTAGGAGAATAACAACTTTGCTCAACAAGTTGATATGGGTTGTCAGAGGGTAAGGTTGAAGCAGGATTATCTAATGACTATTTCTTACTGCTACAACTGCCAATTAGATATTACGATTTAAAGTTAAGCAAACTTTTTGAAAGAAAGCAGTCAGACATGTCAGAAATCTTATGACATCATTTTGACTATGAGCCAAACCATCAAAACTCTTCCAGACCCATCTCTTTGACCTCTCACCTACACAAAGCAGTTTCCAGCTCTGAACTTATATGGAGAAAACTCTAAACAGCTGTATGAAGTTAGGAGTTTTTTCCCTTTTAGAAATGATCTACCAGTTTGGCTCATAGCCAAGTCAAGTAATGCCACAAGGTTTCTTGAATGCTAGGTTTTGATTTAAAGGAACCTACCTCCATTTGATGCTAACAAGGGGCTTTAAAGGGACCTGTCATACACATCTAGCCCCCAAACAGATGGCTGTTTTCTGTAGTGAGTTTCTTTTTTTGGGTAAAAGAAATATAAAAGGAAAATACAAACTGCAGATATTGCCATGGAAATGAACCTTCAGTCATCTTGACCTAGCTATTAGGAAGTAGACTATACTACATAGGGACTTAGAGTAAATCTCAGAAACAATCTCATTACAAGTTAAATAAAGATTTACTTTAAAAAATAAATACCAGGGCCAACGAGTAACATTGAAACATATTTCTTCACTGATATGATAAAAGGTAACAATGCGAGCTAATACATCTTAGGAGAAATCAATAAAATAAAACCTTAGCAAAATACATGTAATCATAAGAAGAAACTGAGCTCCAGGGCCAAACAGTGACATTGCCAGAAAATCAGGGCATAAATCACAAAGGTTTAATGAGTGTTGGGTTTAGAGTAAAGCAGCGATGGGGAAGTTATAGAGCGAACATAAAGACAGTGACAGATTGCTCTAAGTCTTCTCTTAACAAACCAAATGAAGTGGCTACACGAAGAAAAAAACTTTTCATGCTGTTGAGGCTGGAAGGCTATAAATAAGGATCATGCTGCTGAAATCATTGCAAGCTATGGTAGAGTCATGATACATTAACCAGTTCAGTAGACAGCATGACCTAAAATAGTGTTATTGATGCTTACAGTAGGTGAGGTACTTGGAAAAGATGAGAGACATTGATCGCTTATTTGATGGCTATTAATAGATTAAAAGAAAGTATATTCTTGGAAATCACTCCCTTATTTGTGGAATATAATGGAAAACAACCCTGAATATCATATAATGTACACTAATATACACCTAAGGGAAAAACATTGAATGAACCCTCATCAGAAATGAATCTCAAAGACAACCTGTTGTGAGAATTTGGGGACAGAGACAGGGTCACAATGATGTGCTCCTATATTCTGGAATACTCAACAGAATCCGGAAGAAGAACCTGAATATATAACCTGGTTATATACGTATGTTGCTGTCCAGTGTTATCCAGTCCTGAAGTTGGCTGGAAAGTGGATACAGTTGTAATTAATTTAAAGATCTCTTTATCCCAGTTATCAGTGTCAATAGTTTAGGATATCCAGTTTATTCCATGAGAACCCACCTGTCAGCAAAGAGCCTAATTTACATAAGTTCAATGTACTTTCAGCACCTAATATGCTAATTTGTCTCTTTTCTTTCAGATAGGTCACCCTGGACACAGCAGATACTATGTCCCCACCCATCGTGAAGAACTGAAATAATCTCACTGATTGCTTTGAAATGGGTTGGAGAAACAGAGAAAGTTCTAGATGTGTTGAAATCAGTGAAATGGCCAATTCTATAGGATGTATTGAGATGGAATAGATAGAAGTAATGAAAGGTCCACTTTAAGGCCCCTTCCACACTAGCGAGTGTGATGCGATGAACTCGCATCACACTCGCAACGCAAGCTGCCGGGAATGCACGGCCCGAACGCTGCACCGCGGGAGTGAACTCAGCATGTCAGTTCACTCCCGCGGTGCAGCGTTCGGGCCGTGCGTTCCCGGCAGCTTGCGTTGCGAGTGTGATGCGAGTTCATCGCATCACACTCGCTAGTGTGGAAGGGGCCTAAGCAATACAATGTGAGCTATATAAAACAATAAGCAAGTAGCTGTGCAGATATCACCAATTTGCAATGTTTTGCTTTTTATCCAATTCTGTGTAACACTCTGTTACTGATATGACATATAGTAAAAAATATGATGTAAATGGGTATCATTTATGGCACAGATCTAGGTTAAAAGTCAAGTGTACAAGTCTGCAAAAGGAGTGGGAGGAATTTGAAAGTTCTAAGAGGGAGATTTATCATAAGCTGGTGCTCTGTTCACCATTGCATGACAATACCCCATCCCCCACCCACCCGGCCACCATGGCAAATACATATAAGTATTTGCCGGCTGTTCTGGCTGGCGGAGAAAACTACGCCAGGTTTGACCTGGCATAGATTTGAGTAAAAACCTGTTTTTTTTTTTTTAAACTGCACAGACATAGGGCAGGAGTGCCCCATGCCAGCCCACTCTGCTGGAGACCGCTCCCCTCCATGACCACATGTCACCAAGGAATTTCTGTCATGCACAAGAAATTGCAATAACAACACTCCTTCTACACCAGGAAACTGGTATACATGCCATAATGACCCCTCTAAATTATGAAATTGAGAATACTCCAAGGCAAAATGTAAGTCAAAAGTAGCTTTTCAACAATTTTGGACAAATGAATTGTAGAAATGGACACAATGGGGCTTATTTACTAAGGGTCTGCGGAGCACATTTTCGTCCGGTTTCCCAGTGATTTCCGAGTTGTGCCGCATTTAACAGGGGACTTTGGCGCACGCGATCAGATTTCCTTGCGAAACAAATCGGGGGGGCGGGCCGTCGGACAACCCGACAGATTCGGAATACGCATGGGATTTAACATTTCAAATTGTGTTGCAAGACACACACTTACAAGCACCGGGAAGAAGAAGGTGAACTCCGGCGGACCTCAGCGGGGAAGCGACGGATGCAGGAACTCGGGCGCACGAGCTACGTGAATCGTGCCGGACTTCATCTTTGTTGGACCGTATCTTCCTATGTCTCCGTTCTGCTGCTCCCCGATGTCTCAGTTCTGCTGCTCCCCTATGTCTCCGTTCTGCTGCTCCCCGATGTCTCCGTTCTGCTGCCCCATATCTCCGTTCTGCTGCTCCCCGATGTCTCCGTTCTGCTGCTCTCCGATGTCTCCGTTCTGCTGCTCCCCGATGTCTCCGTTCTGCCGCCCCATGTCTCCGTTCTGCTGCTCCCCTATGTCTCCGTTCTGCTGCTCCCCTATGTCTCCGTTCTGCCGCCCCATGTCTCCGTTCTGCTGCTCCCCTATGTCTCCGTTCTGCTGCTCCCCGATGTCTCCGTTCTGCTGTCGGTGCGAACAAAATAGTATGTGAAGAACAATATATATGTGTGAAGAACACATTGAAGAACACGGTGAGCAGCACAGAGACATCGGGGAGCAGCAGAACGGAGACATCGGGGAGCAGCAGAACGGAGACATCGGGGAGCAGCAGAACGGAGACATCGGGGAGCAGCAGAACGGAGACATCGGGGAGCAGCAGAACGGAGACATCGGGGAGCAGCAGAACGGAGACATGGGGCGGCAGAACGGAGACATAGGGGAGCAGCAGAACGGAGACATAGGGGAGCAGCAGAACGGAGACATGGGGCAGCAGAACGGAGACATCGGGGAGCAGCAGAACGGAGACATCGGGGAGCAGCAGAACAGAGACATCGGGGAGCAGCAGAACGGAGACATCGGGGAGCAGCAGAACGGAGACATCGGGGAGCAGCAGAACGGAGACATGGGGCGGCAGAACGGAGACATAGGGGAGCAGCAGAACGGAGACATAGGGGAGCAGCAGAACGGAGACATGGGGCGGCAGAACGGAGACATCGGGGAGCAGCAGAACGGAGACATCGGGGAGCAGCAGAACAGAGACATGGGGCGGCAGAACGGAGACATCGGGGAGCAGCAGAACGGAGACATAGGGGAGCAGAACGGAGACATCGGGGAGCAGCAGAACGGAGACATCGGGGAGCAGCAGAACGGAGACATGGGGCGGCAGAACGGAGACATAGGGGAGCAGCAGAACGGAGACATCGGGGAGCAGCAGAACGGAGACATAGGGGAGCAGCAGAACGGAGACATCGGGGAGCAGCAGAACGGAGACATAGGGGAGCAGCAGAACGGAGACATGGGGCGGCAGAACGAAAATAGGGGAGCAGCAGAACGGAGACATAGGGGAGCAGCAGAACGGAGACATGGGGCGGCAGAACGGAGATATCGGGGAGCAGCAGAACGGAGACATAGGGGAGCAGCAGAACGTAGACATCGGGGAGCAGCAGAACGGAGACATAGGGGTGCCGAACGGAGATCGGGGAGACTTCAGTGAAAGAAGAGCAGCGGATCCCGGGACATCAAATCTCCCGACAAGTAAGCAGATGTGCCGAACATCTGCAATCTATTCTTCACTGTGTTTTTCACTTAAATGATCCTGTGTTCACTGTATTTATTCTATTCTTCACTGTTCTTCACATCTGCTAACTTGTCGGGAGATAATATACGCGCGGAACAGTGAAGAATAGATTGCAGATGTTTGTATACATCTGATAACTTATCAGAAGACATTCTTTTTCAATTAAATAACACATTTTATTCCCGAACCATGGTCCCTTTGAAAAATGCTCGAGTCTCCCATTGACTTCAATGGGGCTCGTTATTCGAGACGAGCACTCGAGCATCAGCAAAAGTTCGTCTCGAATAACGAGCACTCGAGCATTTTAGTGCTCGCTCATCTCTAATTTACACCAAAGGCAAGAGGATCGTTCTATCCCTGTGCATGGCCATATTTCTATACATATTAGTGATATCAGTTCTAAACATGTCATTGCTGAAAGATCATGTATCGGTAAACCTTTCATGGGAATAGAACTTTTAGCCATACTTTGTGAGTACACGAATATATATATATATATATATATATATATATACACAAATGTACAATGCTCAGCAATCCTGTAATTTCTGCCAACTGTTCCAGGACAGCCAGACTCACAGCAGGTACAATCTTTTTAATGATGTTTAATCATTGGGACTGACTCAGTTGCAGTATTTTTACTTTGGAGAGTCTTTGTGAAGACACCATGGTAGAGATCAGATGTCCAAGTGATTTCACTAATGTCCCTTGATCATTGTAGTAATTAGCATTTGAACAGGGCAGTAATTAGAGAGAGAATCTGTTGGCAGTGCGTGTTCACACTACCCATGGCGCTTACATATGTTCCTTTGATTAGTGTATGAATAGGGCAATGATTAAAGAGGGTACTGCCATTTAGCGCCCTTTGTGCATGGTGTCTAAATTGAAGTTTGTTTGTGAACAGGAATATGTAAATGTTTGGTAAATGTGCAGCTCAGCTCCAAGCTGATTTCTGCTGCTCAGAATAAAAACTTTGTGACTTTTACTGTAGTTAAAGCAAAACTGTTGCAGAATTATATCAAGCAGACAGTTAAATATACAGAATAATGTATAAGACCTTACATTTTATTTTCACCTTATATCCTATGTATATTTCTTTGAGAAGACCTCACCACCAGAAGGTACAGAAACTTTTGAGTAATCATCTTGAACAGTTTTAGTGTACATTTAGGAAAGCAAAACCATTGTTAACTTTTACAGGACTTCGGTAGTGATCCAGACTTAGGATTCTTTCACACAAAGGAAGCAACACTGACGTAAAACAGACAAAAAAACCGAAGCAAAACTGAGACAAAACGCAACGGATCTGCAATAGACACACATGCCAATGTGAAACCTTCCTTACCTGTAATTGCAGCTGTAGAAATCCCCTATAGCTATTCTTGATCAAGGGTGCAAGCAATGTCATTGTAACAGACCTATTGTACCACCAGAGTGTTTTGGCACTATTGGTGGCTGGCAAAGATGATTTGCTAATATTTAGGACAGTGAGTAGTGCAGGGATATGGTCAGTGAGCAAACTTAGGTCATTGGAGAAGCATTAGTTCAATAAACCGGTTGAGAGTAACAACAGGAACATAGATAAATAGTAATCACTTTGGTAGAACGCTAGTAAGCTAAAAGCCTTTGCTCGGGCATCTTCCTGTGGACGAATCTGCATTTTGTATCTCACAGATGCAGAAGAATACAATGACCTCAAAACTTTAAAGAGTCAATTTATCCGACAAGCAGAGATAACAATGAACTAAAAACTGTACTGTAAAGTTTATAGAGAATTACTGGATCAAACAGGCATATGATAAACTAGCACCATAAAAAGACTACAATAAAGGCAAATGTAAAAGGAAACTATTTGAGAACGCTTCTGTAAAAAAATCATAGACACTTGCTTGCAATTATTTAACCCCTTGATGTCTTACATATGAAGTAATTGTCCAGAAATGACTCCAAACAAACAAAACGGTAGCAGATGACTCAGAAGGACCATTTTTTTTCTGGATTTACAATTATAAAATTTTCCAGTTCCGACTTACATACAAATTCATTTTAAGTACACACCTAAAGAAACTATCTTGTATGTAACCTGGGGACTGCCTGTATTTACTTACGCATCTATACTTTTTAACAATTTGAATCTCTTCAGGCTCTACTGAAAGTCACAATAAAAATGCTGGTGGGTACAAGTAAAGACTCTTCTCTGTGAGTAACAGGAAAACCAAGCATCCTCATGCTATGACCTACTAATGTAGTGACTTACTAACAGAGTAGTAATAGACCAATAAGTAAAATAGAGTCCCCCGGAGGAGACAAATGCTATCTCACCCCTCACCTTCATTGGTACCTGAGACTGTATTTCCCCTCACACTTTACTTTCCATAATTGTGAAATGTTATTAACTCCCCAGAAAGATCCAAATTATCAGAACAAAGAACGCTACATGCTGGGAGATTTTCATAGGGAGCTTAGTGCTGTTAATGAAGGATAATTGATTCATTAATTAAATACATTATCATTTTACAATCATGCCCATCAATTCTCTTGTTGGTATGATTATTTTTTGTAATTTATTGTAGACAATGATTTTTAACAACATTGTACCTTGGAGAATTACAATAATTACACTGAAATTACACACTTAAGCAAAGGTTCTGTAGACATAAAGGTGGCAGAGATCAATGGAGACTTTTTAAAGGTTAAACTTGACAATCTATTCATGTTGAGTGGTAAGGTTTGGGATTTATTTAACCTGTAAATAAGCAGGTGTATTGTTAATTTGAATCCAATAAAAGCCTTATATTCTGCTCAAACAGGTCTGACGTTGGGAGGCTTGGACCCAAAAAACCTCTAATGGTGCCCTATATTAAAGAGGACCAAGGGCAGAATGCTGATTGGTATATCCAATATTTTATTGCTGTATTTGTAATTTTTTTTTAAATACATCCCACCACTCAAAACATAATGCCCCTTTTGGCTTACGAACTACGGTAGTCAAGGGGGTGACAACATTTAATTTAATGACATACACAAATACACACCATCATAGAAAATTAAAGGTGAACATCTGCTTGGTTTTCAAGAGCGTATTGACATATCAATGTTGTGGGGCCATATCTTTTCTTTTTTCTCTTTAAAACCATTTTTATTGGAAATTGTCCACATTAACATTGAATTGACACAAAGAGCCAAACATCCTTGGCACGCAGGCCAGACTTGAGTGAGATTGACGGACATATATCACAATGTTTCTGTTAATACATTTCTTTCATCTTGACATTAATTACTGACCGTCCATCCCTATTAGTGTGTTCACCCCCTCTGTTCCTTCTGTGTGGAACTGGGGTGGCCAATGAGCTCTTATTTCGTCTGGAACTGTATAAGCCCTAAAATTTTAGTTACTGAGTTTCAAGTAATTTCACATGAACAAAAACATTTTTAACCCCTTAACGCTGAAGCCACTTTTCACCTTCCTGACACGGCCCATTTTTTAAAATCTGACATGTGTCTATTTAAGTGGTTATAACTTTGGAACGCTTTAACATATCCAGTTGATTTTGAGATTGTTTTTTCATGACACATTGTACTTCATGCTGGTTGAGAAATTTAATCAATATATTTAATATTTATTTATGAAATAAATGGAAATTTGGCAAAAATTTTTAAAAAAACAATGTTTTCCAAATTCAAAATTTTCTACTTTTTGGAAAGTTGGTCATATCACTAAAATAACTTGATAACTAACATTTTCCATATGTCTGCTTTAACTTGGCAACATTTTTCAAACATCTTTTCCTTTATTTTGGATGTTAGGAGGCTTATAACTTTAGGTGCAATTTTTCAGATTTCCACGAAAATCATCAAAACCTACTTTTGGAGGGTCAATTTAGTTAGAAGTGACTTTATAAGGCCCACATGACAGAAACCCCCCACAAATGACACCATTTTAGAAACTACACCCCTCAAAATATTCAAAACAACCTTTGGGAATTTTGTTAACCCTTTGAGCGTTTCATGAGGGTGAAAGATAAATGAAAGTGAAATTACAGAAATGTAATTTTATCTTACTATAGATTCATTGAACACTAAAATTTGCACCTTCAAAATGGGTTAAAAAGGAAAATGCATTTTACAATGTTTAGGGCAATTCCTCCTGAGCATGCCAATACCCATTTTGTCACTGTACCCTGCTGTACGGGCACAGGGGGGCACTTGGAATGGAAAGAGCGTTGTTTCGTTTTTGCAGGGCAAATATGGCTGAAAAAGTTTTCATGTGTCAAGATGCATTTGGAGAGCCATAGTGGTACCAAAACAGAGGAAAGCCCCAACATGAGACACCATTTTGGAAAGTACACCCCTTGGAGAGTTTAGCAACGTGTAATTTGTGTATTTTCCCCAACAGGTGTTTGATTCAATTAGGCCCCAAAAGGGAAAAAAGGTGAAAATTTTCTCAAAAAAGTCACTTTTACCCCAAATTTTTGTAAGCCACAAGGGATAAAAGATGAAACAACCCCATAAATGTGTAAAACTATTTCTCCTAAGCACAGAACTGCACCACTTTTGCATATAAAGTGTTGTTTGGGTGCACAGTAGGGCTCAGAAGGGAAAGAGGGGCTTTGGCCTTTTAGAAGCCAGATTTGACAATCATCCTTTACATGTGTCAGGATGCATTTGGAGAGCCCTAGTGGTACCAAAACAGAGGGGAACCCCAACAAGTGTCACCATTTTGGAAAGTGCACCCTTTGGAGAATTTAGCAAGGTGTAATATGTGTATTTTCCCCTACAGGTGTTTGCTTCAATTAGGTCCCTAAAAGGAAAAAGGTGAACATTTTCCCAAAAAAGTCACTTTTACGGCTAATTTTTGTATCCCATAAGGCATTAAAGATGAAACAACCCCAAAAAATGTGTACTAGCATTTCTCCCGAGTATAAAATTGCCCCACACATGCAAATAAAATGTTGTATGGGTACGCAGTGAAGCTCAGAAGGGAAAGAGGGGCGTTGGCCTTTTAGAAGCCAAATTTGACAGACATCCTTTACATATGTCAGGATGCATTTAGAGAGCGGTAGTGGTACCAAAACAGAGGGGAACCCCAACAAGTGTCACCATTTTGGAAACCACACCCCTTAGAGAATTTAGCAAGGTGTAATATGTGTATTTGTCCGTAAAGGTGTTTGATTTAATTAGGACTTAAACAGATAAAAGGTGAACATTTTTTTATAAAGGTCATTGTACCCCTAATTTTATATAGCCACAAGGGATAAAAAATGTAATAACCCCCCAAAATGTGTAAACCTATTTCTCTCGAGTGTAGAAGTACCCCACATGTGTATATAAAATGTTGTATGGGCGCACAGTAAAAGGAAAGGGGAATGTTTGCCTTTTAGAAGCCAAATTTGACAGAAATGTTTGACATGCATTTGGAGAACCCTAGTGGTATAAAACAGATAAGAATCCGAAAAGTGACCCTAATTTTTGAACGCACACCCCTTAGAGAATTTTGCAATGTGTAATATATGTATTTGCCCCTACAGGTGAATGATCCAATTAGGCCCGAATCATTAAAAAGGTGAAAATTTTCCTATAAATGTCACTTTACCCCTAATTTATGTAAGCCACAAGGGATAATATATTTAATAACCCCCAAAAAGGTGTAAAACTACTTCTCCCGAGTGTAGAAGTACCCCACATGTGCATATAAAATGCTTTATGGGCGCACAGTAGAGGAAAAGAGGGATGTTTGTCTTTTAGAGGCCAAATTTGACAGAAATCCTTCACGTGTGTCAGGATACATTTGGAGAGCCGTAGTGGTACCAAAACAGAGGAAAACCCGAAAAGTGACCCTAATTGTTGAATGTACACCCCATGGGGAATATAGCAAGGTGTAATATGTGGTGTAGTGTAATACACGTGGTGAAATGAGCATTTTGAACATATAGGTGGTTTCCAAATATGATGTGCAATGGAGTCCAAGATGGAAATTTCAATTATTTCTGGAAAGTTCAGTGCCCGTTATGTGGCACCCCTTATGAAATAGTGGAGGGGTATAGGGAGCAACGGGACATAACAGTTGTTACAATTATTCATTTTACCGAAATTAATTCACAACAGGTTGGGCGTGAATTGTGAATGTCTAGTGTATAAGGAGGTAGAATATATCAAGGGACCAACTAAACTTTTGTCACTCTGGAGTTGTCGCAGGTCTCTTAGTAGTATGTAGTGTCCATCCTAACTTCTCTTTTGGAACAGACTCTTTATTGAGTCTTATCTTTAGAAGCAGCAGAATTCACCGGGAAAATGCTGTCCTGGCAAAACACAGGAACATCTAAACCAGAGGTATTGGGGCTCCGTCCTTCTTGTCCCAATATTAGTTTCCTTATATCTTCCTCTTGAAAACGGAGAAATGATACGGCAGGACCTGCACATTGGAACAGCTCGTAAGAGTTGTACAGCGTAATCTGTACAATGTGCACAGCCAGTGCTTTTGTACCAAATCTTCGTTTTAGTAGGGAAATTATCGCCAAGTGTTGCTCTTATTCTCCCTAGCGATGCCCATTGTGACGAATATTGCTGCATTTGGCTGGACCAAATCGACCAGCCAATAGTGGCAAACATGGACAGAGGGGGGCAACAAAACCCCTCTGGACCGCAAGGCAAAATTGGTGGCTGTCAGGAACAGCCGCCACCCTGCCCCGATCACCGTGTCTACAGACATGGTGATCGGTATTACTGATGTCATAAGTAAATTCGCTGCTATTGGCTCGTCTGAATTGATGAGCCAATAGCAGCGATAATAAACTGGGGGTGTGTGGGGGGGACGTAACCCTTCTGGTCCATGGGGCAGGATGGATGGCTGTGAGGAACAGCCGCCATCTTACCCCGATCAGTGAACAGCCGCCGTCTTACCCTGACCGGTGTTGGAAAGTCACTACTCGCCGCACCGTTCTATAACAACGCTCGTTGGGAATAGGCTATACAATCTTTAATTATTTTTTAAGCAATTTAGACAAATAAGGGCTTATTTTTTTTGCGAGACGAGATGCACTGTAAAAAAAACCTTAATTTTAGTGGGATTTTAGTTTATTGAAGCAATTTTATTAATTTTTTACGTGTGGAGGAAAATAAAATCATCAATTCTTGTTTTGGATTTTTAGCATTTTTTTTGGGGGGGTGTTCACTGTAGCATAACAATAATATATTATCTTTATTCTACGTATCACTACGATTACGGTGATACCTCATTTATATAGTTTTATTTTTATTTGTCCAATTTTATTGAAGGAAAACTAGAATAGAAAAAAATGCATTTGTTTTAGTATTGCCATTTTTATAGTGGCATAATTATAGTATTTTTTGGTTTACGGAGCTGGTTGTAAGCTTATTTTTTGCATGACGAGTTGCTCTTTTTATTGTTATCATTTTGGTGCTTGTAACTTTTTCGGATCACTTTTTAAAACATTTTTTGTAAAGCAATTTGATAAAAAGTTTTAATTTTTGGCAAGTTTTTGGTTTTTTTTTTACCACGTTCACCGAGCGGGTCCAATTATGATTAGGATTTATTGTACATATTGTTACGGACGCGGCGATACCAAATAAGTGGGGTTTTTTATACTTTATTACTTGTGTAAAGGGAAATGTGGTGTTTGGGGGGACTTTCACTTTCTTTTATTATTTATTTTTATTGTAAAAAAACCTTTATTTATTTATTTTTCCTTTTTTTACAGTTAATGACATCTAAGCTTCTTCTGATCACTTGTTCAAGCTTTTTTACAGGTTACACAGTGCAATACAGATGCTGCGCATGCCCAGTGTCTTACAGCCGGGTCCTGCCAGGAGGCACGGACCCGGCACCGGGAGGAGGATCGCGCAGCCCCGGGCACCGGCAGTCCCGGGGCTGCGATCGGAGCAGCGCCCCCCCCCCCCGGTAAGCGCCGCGGGGGGGGGGGGGGGTCCGATTCAGCTTTAAATATCTTTAAATGCCTCTAACACACCGCGGTCTGCGCGACCGCGGCGTGTTAGGGGTTAACACCCGCGATCGGAGAAATCTCCGATCGCGGGTGTTAGAGGCGGGTGTCAGCTATAACATATAGCCGACACCCGCAGCTTCTGGCGCCGGCTCCGTTCAGGAATAAGAACGTAATAGTACTGCATTTTGCGGGAACGCACCTCCCGCGATGCAGTACTATTACGTCAAATGTCGGGAAGGGGTTAACATAGAACTTGAAACACTCTATGGCCTCTTATTAGATCTACCTGGGCCATATCTTTTCAACAGCTTAAAAATCTCTCTGTGTTTTTCGTGTGTTTCCTCCGGGTCCTTTGGTTTCCTCCCACACTCCAAAACATAGGTTGACTAGATTGTGAGCCCCGTTGGCAAACTCTGTGCAGCGCTGCGTAATCTGTGTGCGCTATATAAATAAAGAATTATTATTATTAATTAAATATATTATATATTATATTATATATTATATATTATATATATTAAATATATTAAATATATAAAGGATATTGGCAATTACATGACATATTGATATAGTGATATGGTGATAGATCCTTGTTGACTGACAAGACAAGATCAGTAGATTCTTCTAGCCCTGTAAAGTGGGAACTGAGACGTCCATGACGTCTTTGACTATTTCCACTACATCCTACAAATGCTCAATCAGATTGAGCTAAAAATTGTTGTAGCCAGGTTAATACCCTATCTCCTGGTGTCACCTACAGCCTCTCTGCTTCCTATCCTTGAAGACCCTGTAGATACCCTAATGGTCCCCTGATCTTCTCCTTTAAGATGGCTGGCATGAAAGAGTAAAGCTACACCTCGAGGTGTCATGAGTGCAAACTGAATATACCACCAGCAACCAATTGACCATTGTGGCTTTTTCACTCCAACTATACAACAGCTACAATGGTGAACCCAGTAGCATATTAAAGATGAGAATAGGAATCTGTACAATAGAAGTGTTGTTTTATAGATGAGTTAAAATCAAATAAATTCCAGAGAAACCAAATAACTAACGAGAATTTAGTTGTGTTGTACAAATGTTTTGCATGTCTTTACATAATGAATTGTGTTTTAACATGGAACCCCTTTTAAAATAAACAAGAGAAGTGAGCCGCAAATATCACTTCTGCATTGTCAACATTTTTATGTCTTTTTAATAAAATTTCAACTATCCTACATAATTTTCTTGCCTTTTTCTGAAATAGATAAAGCAAAAGGCGAGCAGTGAAAATGCTGCTTCAGCAGAGCCTGCAAGAAAGTGTTCAGTATCGTAGTACAGCTCATACTTCACCTATTTATCGGAATATATAGTAAGTGGCTTATTTTGTTTTATCTTTACTGCTCATGTTTTACTGCTTTAAAGGACATCTACCACCAGGATGAAAGACTGTATGCAAATAAGCCTGAAGGGCTCCTGGCTCCATTAATACCTATGGAGCCAGGAGCCCCTCCAGCTAATTTGCATTCAGTCCTTCATCCTGGTGGTAGATCCCTTTTAATCATATAGAAAAGAGCTGAAATACTTTAAATTATTGTTTTATGACAAACATGCCACTATCATCAAAGGGTTTCAACTGCTGTGTCACTTTCCAATCACCAATCACCAATTTAGCGGCATTGGTGTTATGGCAGCAAAGTATTTCATCATATGCAGTTCAAAGTGTATATTTAAAAAAAATAAAAAAAATAAGAATATGTATAATAATAATTCTTTATTTATATAGCGCACACCGATTATGCAGCGCTGCACAAAGCATGACAAATCGGTCCCTGTCCCATGGGGCTCATAATCTAAACAACCTACCAGTATGTTTTGGAGTGTGGGAGGAATCCAGAGGAAACCCGCGCGAACACAGAGAGGACATATAAACTCTTTGCAGATGTTGACCTGATTGGGACTAGAACCCAGGACTCCAGTGCTGCAAGGCAGAAGTGCTACCCACTCAGCCACCGTGCAATATAAATATATTTGTTAAACATACTTGTTTATCCATTTACACTTCTGCTCATAATGAATATGAGGAAGCATGAAAGATGATCATGTGACTTTATGCAACCACTTTAAATCGCACTTCAAAGTTGATTTTTGGGATGATGCCCCCACACTGAGCCATGATCTAGAAGGTCTTTCTTTAGTACATACTGGTTTATTGTGTAAATTTCTGATGATTCCTGTTTCCTGTAACTAAACATTAACCGTCCAATTCTTACACCCACATAGTATTTTCCCTGGGATGTCACCACAACTCATCAGTATATAGAACAAATGGAAAAGAACTTTAATTTCTAACTGTGTTAATAATTTTTACCCCGTGGATAGGAAGGAAGCTGCAGCTGCTCAGCGCTACATTGCAACCATTAAGAGCAAAATTCTATTTTTTCTTCATCAGCTGTGGACTGAAAATAGCATCCTACATGTCAGGTTCTGGAATTAATTACTGTCCTTCTTTCAAGCTTTACATGGGAAATTGCCTGGGCATACTGTACCGTACAGAAAAAATCAATACAACCAATCCCAAAATGTCTTTTGTACAGGGCAAGTTAATTTTTAACTATACGCGTAAAACTAAGGAAGCAGAAATGGTTTATTAATAGGAAATTCTAGAAATGTGATAAGAAAAACAGAAATGCAACCCCTGAACTCTATTAATTCTCATCCAGAGCAGTCATTTGTTTCCTACGGCACTGGAAAGTAGTCTCATTCATGTCACATTGAGATGTTAAGCAGGTTGAAGTCAGCTTTAATGCTACTTTCTGGCCATGGGATAAATTCTCCCAAGTCTAGTCTCAGAAATATCGTACCCACAAATTTTTTTGGTTCCCCACTAGTGTTAATCGGACCTGAAGTACAAAGTTCGGGACCATACTAAAAATTGTGGGTTTGGCACCCATTAACCTAGAACCGAACCTCAGGCAGTTGTTCAGGCTTTCATTTTGTGTTCGGACAAATGTGGCAAGCTGGTTAATTGACCGCTGAGCAGCCAAACCACCAGCTTTCAGCCCCTTAGAAATCACAGCCATGACATTCTTGGGCAGGGAGGGTCACATAATCCACTGCCATTACAGAGAGGGTAGGTATAGGTGGAGACTGCTGATTAAGATAGGGTCAGTCAGACAGACAATTGCCCTTTTCAGGACAGTTAGGTGGCTGCTGTGTTAAGGGACAGATATAAATCTGAAATAATTGCCCTTTTTCGGGTACTCTGAATAACTACATGTTACTCAAAGCTGCTGTAGTGCAGGGCCAATCTTAGTACTATTTGCATTTACTGCATGATATAGCAATATCTTAAAGGACCAGTCTTAGTACTTTTTGCATTTACAGCACCTTACAGCAATACTGTAAAGAATCAGTCTCAGTACTGTTTGCATTCACCCCATTATACAGCAATACCTTAATGGGCCAGTGTTAAATAGACCATTACACTGTTGATAGACCATTACACTGTTACACTGTGGGCTCTGCTACATCTCACAGACATGTGCCTGCATCCCCCTTGCCCTGGATAACTTATCTCCTTGTAGCATGTAGTTTGCAGCCTCTCTCTGCTCACCATGTGCTAACAGGATGTAAATAGTCAGTGTCTCTGAACTCCGTGCAGGGGGCGTGGCTACAGAAAGAAATCTCATCTGCACGTTCTCACACAAAAATACAAGATGGCTGCCGACCCTAAGTCAGAAGTTACAGGTCTAGGGGAAACTGAAATTGTGTACAGCAGGACTTATAGAGACAAGTTGGACTTATATCTGTGAAATGCTGTATTTTTGTTAATTACAGTGGATTAGAGAATCTGTTATTTTGTTATCCTGAGTACTTATAAGAAATTTGTCTTTGTGGGAATACTCCTTTAAAGGACCAGTCTCAGTACTATTTGAATTTACAGCATCATATGGTAATATATTAAAAGACCAGTCTTAGTACTATTAGCATAATACAGTGTTACGTTACACTATCAGTCTTAGTACTATTTGCATAATTCAGGGGTACTTTACAGTAGGAATCTTAGTACTATTTGCAATTACAGCTTCATATAGTAATACCTTAAAAGGACCGCTCTTAGCACTATTTGCATAATACAGTGTTATGTTACTATATTGTATTAGTATTATTTGCACAATAACATGTTATGTTACAGTATCAGTTTCAGTATTTTTCAAACTTTCCGCCTCCTTTACTTCATGCAACCAACTTACATCTCATGCCATCATACTAAACCATGCAAGATACAAAAACTAGAATGTGTTACGTGGTTTAACAATATACTGGTAGTGTTTTATGAGGCCAAATGCTGATGACTGATGATTGCTGATGGTAGTAAGCAAAAAAAGGGAATGGAGCAATAGACTAAAAGATAAAAAAGCAAAATATGACACAATATAGGTATAAAAAGTAAAGCAATACACAGTTATTAATTAATTGAAATGCAGCAATGAATAGTCAAAAGGGGTTTTGGAAAATGGATGTTAGGAGGTATAAAATCACCAAAATGAATATTCAGTGCACTGTAATATACATTTTTTACCTTCATGATTAATGATCTGCTTTTTAAGGTACTTCAGGGACATTTTTCAACTTCATCTTACCAATTCTATATAATAAAACCATAGGTTGTGTTTGCAGCTTAGATTCATTAACAGGAATGGTTGCATTTGCCGATGTACGATATAGCTATACATCTAGGCATTAGACCTTATCGCTATTTAATGTAAGGTTAAAATGTTATTATTTTACCCATGTAAATGTCTTTCTAGGTTTAGAAAAGGAACGTGGAATAGGAAAGTGGTTGAAATCATACTTATAGATCTTATAGATTGAATTGTATGTCATTGTTGTACTCACAAACCTCCTTGCGTTCTGTCTATATTAGGGGTATAGAATCAATGAATATTATGCCAACATTTAAATTTAAAAGACACAAAATTCTGAAATAATAACATGTTCAGAGCTTTGCTTACTCTTGTGTCAAGAACACAGTCTTGGCTTTACCCACTGTGCAAATTCTTAGTTCCCTAACAAAGGGGAAGGGCACATTATAGTGAATTGCAGACAATTCTCCCAGATTGGTTATGAATAGAGATGAGCGAGTATACTCGTCCGAGTATACTGCTCGGTCGAGTATTAGCATACTCGGACTGGCTCGTTACTCGGACGAGTATCTCGCGGGCTCGAGATCGAGCAGTAAATTAATAAAATAAATTGAATAAAAGTATTTTTATTGTAAAAAAAAAATATTACACATGTTTGCAGATGTTTTACTTGTAAGAACACATTGAAATAACACTATTCTTCACTTTCCAGGTGTTCGCGCGTGTCTCCCGCTAGGTTCGGAGATGTTCGGAACATCTGGAATGTGAAGAATATTGTTCTTTCAATGTGTTCTGCACTTAAATGCTCCTGTATTCACTGTTTTTAATGTTTTAATTCTATTCTTCACTTTGCAGCTGTGCGCGCGTATCTCCGAACCTATCGGGAGACACGCGCGCACACCTGCAATGTGAAGAATAGAATTAAAACATTAAAAACAGTGAACACAGGAGCATTTAAGTGCAGAACACATTGAAAGAACACTATTCTTCACATTCCAGATGTTCGTGCACATCTCCTAACTTAGCGGGAGACACGCGCGAACACCTGCAAAGTGAAGAATAGTGTTATTTCAATGTGTTCTTACAAGTAAAACATCTGCAAACATCTGGAATTTTTTTTTTTGCACTGTTCTTTTACTGTTCAGTTTTATTAAAAAAATGCTCGGGTCTCCCATTGACTTCAAAGGGGCTCGTTATTCGAGATGAGCACTCGAGCATCTGGAAAAGTTCGTCTCGAATAACGAGCACCCAAGCATTTTAGTGCTCGCTCATCTCTAGTTATGAACCCCTTATCGACCAGGTCTTTTTGCGTTTATGCGTTTTCATTTTTTACTACACACCTTCACAAATCTACAACTTTTTTATTTTTCCACATAAAGACCCGAGTGAGGGCTTGTTTTCTGTGTACCAAATTGCAATCTATAGTGATTTTATTTAATATTCCATGCTGTGTACAGGAAAGTTGGCACAAAAATTCAAATGTATCGAAATTGGTGAAGAAATGCATTTACAGTGTTTTGTTGTGGTTTTTAACAGCTTTCACTATGTGCCCCAAATGACATGTCTCTTATTCTTTGGGTCAGTACAGTCACAGTGATAGCAAATTATTAAAAGTTTTATTGTGTTTTAAATGTGTATGAAAACATTTTATATAAAAAATTCTTTTTTCTTTTTTCATTTTGCTATCTTCTGGTGCTAATAACTATTTCATACTTTGATGTAGGCAGTGATATGTTATTTTTTGCAAGACAGGGTGACGTTTTCATTACTAACCATTTTGAGGCTGTACTGTACGGCTTTTTAATCACTTTTTATTACATTTATTATTTAGTATTTTGCAAAATGGTGAAACATCGTCTTTTTGGACTTTTGGGTGCTAGTTACCGTTATGAGGTTACTTGGGGAATAACCGTTATTATATTTTGATAGGTATTGACAAATTTTGGGATGCGGTGATACCTAACGTGTTTATGATTTTTACCATTTATTTATTTGTATATCAGTTCTAGGGAAAGGGGGTGTATGCATTTTTTAATTTATTTATTTTTTCACTATTTTTCAGACCACTAGGGTACTTTAACCCTAGGTTTTCTGATTGATCCTACCATATACTACCATACTACAGTATGGCAGTATATGGGTATTTTACTGATGATCTATTACAATGTGTCACTGGCACATAGTAACGAATGATCAGAAAATAAACAGCCTTGTGTCTGTATAGACTCCTGCCATTTGGCACAGAATTGGCCTCAGAAATGCCGTATCAACCCCTGATTGAAGATCAATATAAATGTAACGTACATTAAAGTTGTTGTATATCTAAGTAAAAAATACTTAGGAACCTCTCTATGACAGAGCGGTGGCTAAAAGTTGAGCACATACTCTGACAAGTCCAACCAACATCAAGTGAAAGTATTTACAAGTCTTTACCCCTTTACAATTTTTCACAAATGGACCAAGGTCATACTGGATGGAATTTATTAGCTGTGTTGTAGGACATGTCTGTGTTGTTTTCGACTAGCTTTTGGCTTGTACACTGCAATAAATTAATTTGGCTCACAGACCTAATATATTTGGCACACTGCAAAAAACTATGAGTATTATTTTTGACACACTTATAATAAATGAGGCAGCAGTTCTGGATTATTTTATACCATAAAACCTATTGGATATGGACAAGCTCAGACCTTCAAAAACTGATATTTACAAGATCCCTTGTGCGATTTAAAAGTAACTGTTAAACAAATCATCTGCTACAAATACTGCAATCAACTTGCAATCCCCCGCTCGGTAATCTCTGTCAGCTCCATAGAAATTAATGGAGCAGAATGGTCATGCTTGCTCTCATGGAACAACAAGGGGTCTGACTGAGGTACATAAGACCCCATCGGGCCCCTCATATTCGTCATCTGTGGGGGTCTCATCACTAGCTTGAATTCTTGGGAAGACCCCTTTAAAGAGTTGTCAAAGGTGTTTGCAATAAATTTGCATTATTGATCCTTGGTCCTGGGCAAACCCAACTTAAGAACAAAATTACAAAACCTATCTTGTTTGTTACCCATGGAGTGTCTGCTAATTGCAGAGAAGTAGTTCTGGATATGTCAAAATTCCCCTTAAAGAGAACCTGTCATGCAAATGAACCCACCCAAAATAAATACTTCATTAAAAGCTATGATTAAAAGCAATGCCTTTGTCCCTAAATGGTTCCTTTTCTTGGCTGCAATGTTAAAAAATCAGTTTGTAAACTTAAATGCAACTCACTTGACGTGAGTCCAATGTCACTACTTGAGTCCAATGAAACTGCATATTCATGAGTTACTTGTATTGCTCTGCCTCCTAGTTCCTGATTGACAGGTCTCAGTTACAGAACTGCTGCTATGTGGAACATTGAGTTAGAGCTCTATTATATCATTGGCCACTTCATCTAAGGTCCTGTTACATTTACACAGTCTACCACATGTATGTAACTGATCACATGAAATTACAATAGCCTCCAAGGACGCTGGGGCGGAGTAGAAGTCCAGAGAGGCTTGCTGTAATCATGCCATGATCCTGCCATCAGATATATGCATCCTTTGCAGTTTGCTAATGTTTGATGTGATTATGTCACCCTGGTTATATGACATGCTGAGAAGAAGTATGGGATGTAGGGAAGTGTAGATGGAAGGGGCCTGTCGAGCAGGACAAACCTTCTCTGAAGCCAGGGAATATAAGATAAAGTTGATCTAAGGGTATATGAGGGAAACAATTTTTAGCTCAAAGAAGGGTGTCAGTTAATATAGCTGTATTTGTAAAAATGTGGTGACATGTTCCCTTTAATCTGTATAAAGTGATTGGCACATTTGTAGGGAGCGTCTTTGGTTCACTGGAACTCTCATAAGGTAACATCATATAGCGGAAAAAAATGCCAGCTCACCTTCCTTTTGAGCGACCGGACCCGGCACGGGCCAACCCTCTGTTGGGGTATAAGAGAAACTGTAGCAGGCAATTGACGGTCCAGCCAGGATTCTCGGTCCAAAAAACTTTCTTTATTTGAGCATAAATAGCAATAACAAATCCACTCAGAAAGACGGTGGTCGCCTACGCGTTTCAGACAGTCTACCTGTCCTTAATCATGGCTAACAAACAATGGAAAGACATACACTTTATACATGAATAAACCCCTCCCTAGGTCTCAACTCCCAATGAAAACTTAGTTCCGTTAACTCCTTCTTAGCGGAGGGAAAGGTATTGAACTGAATAAGGCATTAAACATTAACAATTGAAAACAATCCTGATAGATAAAGCATACAGATCGCGTTTGTGAAAAAGAAAATATATACATGTTCTTGACTTGTGTCAGGTGTTCACATAAGCAATTGCTTGTAGTTTCAGTGACCGTAATCACAATCACGTGATCGGTCATGTGGTGGGGGCTCGTCAAGGGTGTTGCGGTCATTGCTATGCAGCGGATGGGCGGTCTTGATGACGTAGTTGGAAGTCACATGACCCATCATGTGTCGGGAGCTCCCCTGTGACAGCCGGAGCCATCGCAAGACAGCATACGGACCGCCAAGCCCGAACAGGAAAGTGCCATCATCTAGCTAGCCCATCGGAACAGGTAAGTGGTATTCCATGCAGGTCACAACGGCGGTGCAGCAGGGATCCAAATTTGTATAGTGAAATAATAGATATTGTTGTAAGGACGGGGGTTCCCATGCGGCACAGTGGAAGCGGCCCGATGGAATAGAGGTAATGAGACCTAGGGGTAGCATAGAAAAACAATATGTTAAAAATGCATTAGAATACAATACTCGAGGTTAAAATATACTCCCAAGAAACGGAGTATAGCAGACAAAATGACTGCATGACAGGTCTACAATTAAATTTAATCACACATATTGAGCAATAAGAGAACTAGAAAACACGTAAGAAGTGATAGTACAGGCTATGCACAACCCAAGTTGGCCATCAATTAGTAATGATACATTAGTTCACTTTTAAGATTGAGGCCTTGGGGAGAACAGGTCTCTAGTGAGAAAATCCAATATGCCTCCCTATTGGCTAGTCGTGTTTTGATGTTGCCCCCTCTGACGTTATTTTTCACTTTTTCAATTACATAAGTGTTCAATGTGTTGGTGTCACCTTGATGGATTCTGATGAAGTGCTGGGATGCACCAGACAGATTCCGACCTTGTGGGTTTAAAATGTCATGGAGGTGTTCCATAAAGCGAATTTTGAATTTACGGGAGGTCTGACCTATGTACATTAAGTTACAGGCTGTACAGTGGATAATGTAAATTACATTTGTGGTATTGCAGTTTGAAAATCCCTTAATCGGAAAGGTACGAGAGCCCTTACTATCAGTGAATTCTTTCTTTTTATTCCAGGCAAAGGTGCAGGTTGTGCATCTCGTGGCACCGCACCTGTAAAAACCCTGGGAACTCAGCCAAGTTGTCTTCGACTCTGTAGAGAATAGGGATGGAGACAAAAGATTACCTAGACTTACTCCTCTTCTGGAAACAATTCGACATCCTCTATCCAATATTTGTTCCAGAATAGGATCCGCTTTGAGTAGCGGTATATGATGTTGAACAATATTTGAGATGGCATTAAACTGTGGGCTGAACTGGAGAACAAGTGTGGGTAATTTATCCGGTGTTGTACTCAGTGTGTTGGAGGGTTGATTCGGGTGGATAAGGGAGTGTCTGTCTTTATTCTTAACCCTGCTATAGGCTCTGTCTAGGGTCCATTGTGGGTAACCCCTTTTTTTAAGCCTAGTATACACTTGTTTCGCTTCTGATTGGAAGAGGGCATCTGTACTGCAGTTTCTTTTGGCCCTAGTTAGTTCCCCAACTGGAATCCCCCGAATAGTATGTGAAGGGTGTTGGGACTTGGCGTGTAGTATCGTATTGCCGGCTGTAGGTTTTCTGTACGTGTCAAAAACAACAATTTCATCCACAGCGCCCACGAGATGTAGGTCTAGGAATGAAATTTCCTTGTGGTGTGCTGTGAAAGTAAAACGTAAATTTAATGTGTTATCATTAAGATACTCAACAAAGAGTGGTATGGCAGGCACATCACCGCTCCATATTATTCGGGGGATTCCAGTTGGGGAACTAACTAGGGCCAAAAGAAACTGCAGTACAGATGCCCTCTTCCAATCAGAAGCGAAACAAGTGTATACTAGGCTTAAAAAAAGGGGTTACCCACAATGGACCCTAGACAGAGCCTATAGCAGGGTTAAGAATAAAGACAGACACTCCCTTATCCACCCGAATCAACCCTCCAACACACTGAGTACAACACCGGATAAATTACCCACACTTGTTCTCCAGTTCAGCCCACAGTTTAATGCCATCTCAAATATTGTTCAACATCATATACCGCTACTCAAAGCGGATCCTATTCTGGAACAAATATTGGATAGAGGATGTCGAATTGTTTCCAGAAGAGGAGTAAGTCTAGGTAATCTTTTGTCTCCATCCCTATTCTCTACAGAGTCGAAGACAACTTGGCTGAGTTCCCAGGGTTTTTACAGGTGCGGTGCCACGAGATGCACAACCTGCACCTTTGCCTGGAATAAAAAGAAAGAATTCACTGATAGTAAGGGCTCTCGTACCTTTCCGATTAAGGGATTTTCAAACTGCAATACCACAAATGTAATTTACATTATCCACTGTACAGCCTGTAACTTAATGTACATAGGTCAGACCTCCCGTAAATTCAAAATTCGCTTTATGGAACACCTCCATGACATTTTAAACCCACAAGGTCGGAATCTGTCTGGTGCATCCCAGCACTTCATTAGAATCCATCAAGGTGACACCAACACATTGAACACTTATGTAATTGAAAAAGTGAAAAATAACGTCAGAGGGGGCAACATCAAAACACGACTAGCCAATAGGGAGGCATATTGGATTTTCTCACTAGAGACCTGTTCTCCCCAAGGCCTCAATCTTAAAAGTGAACTAATGTATCATTACTAATTGATGGCCAACTTGGGTTGTGCATAGCCTGTACTATCACTTCTTACGTGTTTTCTAGTTCTCTTATTGCTCAATATGTGTGATTAAATTTAATTGTAGACCTGTCATGCAGTCATTTTGTCTGCTATACTCCGTTTCTTGGGAGTATATTTTAACCTCGAGTATTGTATTCTAATGCATTTTTAACATATTGTTTTTCTATGCTACCCCTAGGTCTCATTACCTCTATTCCATCGGGCCGCTTCCACTGTGCCGCATGGGAACCCCCGTCCTTACAACAATATCTATTATTTCACTATACAAATTTGGATCCCTGCTGCACCGCCGTTGTGACCTGCATGGAATACCACTTACCTGTTCCGATGGGCTAGCTAGATGATGGCACTTTCCTGTTCGGGCTTGGCGGACCGTATGCTGTCCTGCGATGGCTCCGGCTGTCACAGGGGAGCTCCCGACACATGATGGGTCATGTGACTTCCAACTACGTCATCAAGACCGCCCATCCGCTGCATAGCAATGACCGCAACACCCTTGACGAGCCCCCACCACATGACCGATCACGTGATTGTGATTACGGTCACTGAAACTACAAGCAATTGCTTATGTGAACACCTGACACAAGTCAAGAACATGTATATATTTTCTTTTTCACAAACGCGATCTGTATGCTTTATCTATCAGGATTGTTTTCAATTGTTAATGTTTAATGCCTTATTCAGTTCAATACCTTTCCCTCCGCTAAGAAGGAGTTAACGGAACTAAGTTTTCATTGGGAGTTGAGACCTAGGGAGGGGTTTATTCATGTATAAAGTGTATGTCTTTCCATTGTTTGTTAGCCATGATTAAGGACAGGTAGACTGTCTGAAACGCGTAGGCGACCACCGTCTTTCTGAGTGGATTTGTTATTGCTATTTATGCTCAAATAAAGAAAGTTTTTTGGACCGAGAATCCTGGCTGGACCGTCAATTGCCTGCTACAAACTCTCATAAGGTGCATATCTTATGGCATGGCTATATTAGAAAAAAGGCATGCCCCAAAAATGATGTTAAGTGTACCAGAATCTTAGTATGATTTATATGGTGTAATCTAAGATGATAAGGAGGTGCAAAGTAATCTACACTATTCCAGATTTATCACCCAGCATATATATATATTTGCATCTTCTTACTTAAGGAGACTTTTCATTTATTTTTCTATTATTATTTGGCTAATGATACATTTGTTGTAGTTTAAGACTATCTGGTGTAACCTTGAACCTCCAATAAGTAAGCATTAATACATCAGAAAAGTGCCTCAAAATTCTTGAGGTCATGCCCTTTTATTTTTACTTACCCTAACAGTATCTAAAAACTGACTTAAGCTCTTTGTAAATAGAGTGCAAATCATTTCAGTCCAATTTTGGTACACATTTTGACAGAATTCTGGCAAAAACAGAGAAATCTGTATGTGTATGTAACTGTGCTTTTGCATCCTTTGATAGTTTTAGCCTTTCCCTGTTCTCACCATGCTGCCAATTGCTTATAAACACAATTTTCTTTCTCTCACTGCTCCAACCTGTCCTCATAGCATCTCCCACTGTGTGTCTTTCCCTTACAGTCCGTCCTCACTGACAGGCACACGAAGAAGGGAGGGGTAGGGAACATGATGAGGCCCGTTCCCCACTTGCGAGTGTGATGCGATGAACTCGCATCACACTCGCAACGCAAGCTGTCGGGAACGCACGGCCTGAACGCTGCACCGCGGGAGTGAACTCAGCATGTCAGTTCACTCCCGCGGTGCAGCGTTCGGGCCGTGCTCGCAAGTGGGGAAGGGGCCTGAGTCACAATCTCCTCCTGCAGATTCCTCCTATTGAGCAGAGCTTACACATGTAAACAAAGAATCACAGGGAGTCTGCAGACAGCACAAAAGAAAGTAGCAGGGCTGCTGAATCATTTGATGAAAATTCAGGGATTTTTATTAAGATACAGTAGTAAAGGAACATGGACAACTTATGTAAAAGAGTGGCCAACCCCTTTAAACCAACATAATATTCACTTTGGGTTGCATGCCTGACATATGTAAAACTATATTTATGCTTTAAAAATGGCAAATGTAGATTGCTTGTTTCCAGCATTGTAATACCAACCTATGACATTTACTTTGTGGCCTTTCTGTAAATGCCAAAGTGTGACTTCTCTCTGTAAATTATGGTCTGTCATACATATGGTTTCAAACAGCCACTGGGAATTGAATACATCATTTATTTAAAAAAAAAAAAAAAAATTCCATTTCAAACACAGAAGTAAAAACCTATAAAAATATACTGGCAGGGAAATAAGAGAGGCTCTTGGGTTTATGCTAATAACTGGGTTTATACTACTCAGCTTTGTAAGGCGATTTATGAAGAAAAAAACAGCAAACAGTGGAAATTAGTAGAGCAGATTGTGACAGGCTTGGTCAAAGAGGGTTTGTAATATGGAAACATTATAAAGTGGGAAACATTAAAACTATTTGTTGTATGTTGCCCAAAGTCGAAAATGCCACTTTTTTGCCATTTTGAAAAATATTAAAAATTCAATA
Source organism: Engystomops pustulosus (assembly GCF_040894005.1). Classification (NCBI taxonomy): domain Eukaryota; kingdom Metazoa; phylum Chordata; class Amphibia; order Anura; family Leptodactylidae; genus Engystomops; species Engystomops pustulosus. The sequence goes on from NC_092414.1 coordinate 170,899,639, forward strand.
AAAAGTGATCAAAAGTCCGTACAGTCCTTAAAATGGTAGCATTGAAAATGTCATCAGAAGTTGCAAAAAAAAGTTATTAGCACCAGAAGATGGCAAATTAAAGAATTTTTTTTTGTACAGGAGGTTTTCATTTTTGTAAATTTAAGAAAACATTATAAAACCTATACAAATTTGGTATCCCCGTGATCGCACTGACCCAAAGAATAAAGTAGACATGTCATTTGGGGCACCCGGTGAAAGCTGTAAATTCCAAACCCACAAGATGCATTTTTTCGCCATTTTCACTGCATTTGGAATTTTTTCCCCACTTTCCAGTACACAGCATGGAATATGAAAAATGGAAACACAAAAACAAAAAAGGGCTTTGGTGTTAAGGGGAACCTGTCATTAAAAACAGGCACAATAAACCATACTTACCCCCCAACTGTGCTTTTGTTGAAAAGTGTAGCATAGGCAACCCAGTTTAAATCTGCTTCCTCCTACCAGTAAAATCATTTACCAAACCTTTACTGGCTTTGTCTATATTAGCTTTGCCCACAACTGCTTGGCTCCGCCCATCACAGGGTACTGGAAATGGTGAGAAGACCTGCAGTTTCCCACACAGTATTCACTGCTTAATACACCATGCAGTGAGAGGGACAGCAGTCTCATAAGGACAGGGAGAGGATGTCATGTCTGCTCAGGCTGAGATTTGAATAGACACTGAGCTGTGGTTCAGGTGTGGTTCACTGGCAGCTGGGAGAAAACATGACTCTTCTACTCAGAAATTGACTCTTCTATACTTAGCATATCAGAAAATGGCTGTAATTAAGGTACAGTGCTTCCGTGGCAGATCATCATCTTCTTTAAATCTTCCTCTTTATCATTGCTGTTTTACAATGAGATATCCATGTGGTGCTTATGTCAACCTACGTGTTTTGTGTATACAAATGCCCTTAGTCATAGCAGGCTCACCCGCTGCACTTATGGGATACTACTCACAGGACTATCATAGCATTTCAAAAGATTTCCTGGTCCTCTTCCTTTGCAGAACACAAAAAACTGTATATGCTACATTCCAACTCGAGAGATATTGAGCATCTTGCCATTGTAGCTTGTGCTATCACGTTACAGTGATTCAGAACTGGTGTTGGCACAATATGTAAATGGTGCCCAGAGATATGAGGCCCTCTACAATGCTATCCAATATTTACCTAGTTAATTTTGTGATGTTCCTGTAGCATTCTCTTCTCTCATCTCTAACATTCACAGGGTATCGGAAGGAATCTATAAAAATTAAAAGTAGATCCATGTCTGCAATGTAGCAGATCTATTTCCATTAATTGGCCTGTGTCTTGTTTCCTCCTTGTTCCCCCCTTTCCTACTAGTGAATGTTTCATACCTCATTAAGGTTAATGCTGTCACTGTTTTATCACATTAAGATCTCACTCAGTTCTCAACAACACAGACCAGAAAGTCAACACTATGTCTGTACAACGAAACAACAGATTTGCCTTCAATTAAAAATTCATTAAAATGCAAATGAGTTTATTATTATTTTTGCGACTTCTCAATGGCATTCTCATCATAAATGACACTTGCAGGAGATGAACTTGCATTGGGATGTAATAGAAAATGCAGCGGAGATTAATTTGTAAAAAGTATCTGTGCAACTCAGCTGTCAGAGAGCCTGCGAAGCCGACTAACTTGACAAGTGCAAACAGAACATTCTCTGGATACACATTTGGTTTGAAGATAGTCAGTCTCAACAACTAAGCCTTTTATTTGGTGTTACAGATGAGTGAAGGGAACAAAAAATGTATCTCTGTCATGTGGAACTTTGATTTCAAGGCACTTCTGATGCAGAGAGTATAAACAAGGCAAACAAAATGGAATGGAGACAACTCCAAAAATGCACCAGCCAAAAAAATTACTGTACAAGTGATTTTATAAACTATTATATAGGACAACACAACTGTATGTCAAACTTAGATAAGGTTGATTCAAGTATTCTTAGTAATCTTCTTATATTTGTTATCCATGGCCTTCTTCATTTCTGTAGAGGGGTAACACTCCCAGGAGCCTTTTGGGCTCATTAGCATAATTGAAAAAGATGATTTTAGAAGAAAGGTGAACATGGATAACAAATATAGGAATATAGGAATACCACACTCACAGTCCCTGGGTCTATGAGTAAGTGCCCATTGTTTATCATGCTTGACTTTGAGCGTAAATTTCCTTCAAAGGGGTTGCCTTTTGATTATGTTTTTTGTAATATGTGTGTAATTTTGTAATAAGTGTGGAATGGCAGGATATTAGGTAATTTACCAATATACAACTATTAATAGTTATTTCTAGTGTTTCTTTATATGTGAAGTGAAGCCTCCTGTCTTTTACCAGCCAGATATTCCTATCCATACAATGGCTGCAGATGGAGGGTCATGTGATCTCTAACAGGCAATTACTCATGGACAGTTAGAGATCACATGACCCTCCATCTGCAGCCATTTTGTAGACAGGAATATCTGGCTGATGAGGTAAAAGACAGGAGGCTTCACTCCACATATCAAGAAAGCAGAGCAGAACTTCAATTTGACTTTAACCAGGTACTTTATGTTTTCTTTTCAAGTTCAAAATGCACCCGATACTCCCTTTGATTACACAGCTTGTGATGACCAATCGGAGCCAAGCTGTTCTGACACATGATAATGTGGTACCATATTAAAAAGAACCAAGCAGCCAACCACAATGCAGTGGAAAAGTAACTTACATGAACTATTTAAAATCTTCTATTTGGTAAACTGGGAGGTTGTGACGAGTCAACTTGAATTTTTAATATTAACTTTTTGTAAATTATTTATTTTATAGTATTTTTTATTTTTTACAATTATGTGGACCAATTTGAATTAAAATACATTACAGTATTGGAGCCAAAAAAACTCTAAATATATAGTGTAGATGTAATATACTGTGATATTTTTATTACTCCATGGCTAGTCATTGTCTCTATCATTTTGCTGTTCTTATTTATCATAGATCATGAAATATTCTCGGCTGTAATTTTAGAACAGCTAATTTTGTCATTTATAATTACCAAATCATCCTTTGAAGTTTCCATTTTGACATTGGATAAATTTTGATTTTGACAAGAGGTCATCTGAGGTCAGTGGCAAGTATCATTTAGAATAAAAACACATCATTTGTTACTAAACATATTTCTATGTAATTTAATACAAGAAAGATTCCAGGCGTCGTACATGACATTCCTATGTGCTTGTAGCTGGTGGTTCGGGATTACAACAAGCAATGTAAGTAGATGTGATTTGCTGACAATGGAGCAGGTAAATACAGGCAGACCACAGGTTTTATTTTTCACTAATTGACTTTTATCAGCATGGTCTCAGTTTAAGCTGCTTAATCCTTATCGGTCTGAATATTCCTGGGAGGGCTTTACATTTTTCTTATTTCTTTTCTATCTTGGCCTCCAGCGTTTCAGGTTTTCTGCTATATTAAGTCAGGCTGAAAGATCAGAATTTCTTAACAATGTTTTTATCTTAGGGGAGCATCTGTCACATATTAATAGCTAATCTTATCATTAAAATGCATGCCATGGCAACTCCTTTAAGCCGTCTTTGGGGTTTCTAAACACCTTGTCACTTAAAGTTAAAAGGACAGTTTCTTTCAACTAGTAGGCAAAGTGATTTATGTTTTGATTTAATGACTTTTCATGCACTTCAATAAGAAGCATATATTATAAGAATCAGACTTTTTTACCCGTATTCAATCATCTGAAGGCTGGGATTGGAGCTCAGTGGCATCTTTAAACATAATGTTAGATATGGAAATTGGACATCTATGTAAAATTGATTCAAGGAATAAATCCATGTGACCTCTAACTGTGAATGTCTCAATCATCATCTTAAAATTAGATGCATTTAATGGCATACTTCCACATGTATTCTTGTTCATTTCCAGAGAGGACAATGGGATTATGTGTAACCTACTAAATAACCATCAAAAGTCAAGAATATTCACTTGAGTGAATGTGGTGATGTTATCAAGTGCTGGCTTTAACTAACAGCTGACTTCTTATGGTAAGGAGTGGAATAAGAGATGTTCATGTCCAAATAATCACTTAGGGACAGTTTACATCTCTGTTAGGTCTTCAGTTATTTACAGCCAAAACCAAGAGTGGGCAAACACACAGAAGAGGCGCAAGTGTCAGGCACCAGGGGTAGTGGACCCACCGGACCATAATTTTTCACCAGAGCCTGCAGTAAAGTGGGTTGGACTTACTGCGGCATGGTATTACTGGGTTGCTCTACAGACGCGATTTTGTCCGCAGTGGCGGCCAATGCAAAGTACAAAGTTGTATAGCAGAATTGTAGTTGGGGACAGGCAGGAGGTCAGGACAGGCAGCATGGGATAAGAGTGGGGAACTTAGCGGAAGGTCAGGACAGACAGCATGGGGTCGTAGTTCACAACAGGAGATCACAATAGACACAAGGAGCATATGGGACAAGCATTCTCTAGGGCACAAGGCACGAAGATCCAGCAGGAGACACAGGAAAGGGCCGGGATTTAAACAGGTATGGCAGCCGGCCAGTGCCAATTATTGGTGTGCTGGCCCTTTAAATCTCAGATCGCTGGCGCACACAATCTTGGGGCCGTGGACATGTGCACCGGAATGAGGAGATTGTCAGTAGATCATGGACAGGTGAGTGAGGGTGCTGCAGGGAAAAGGGAGCACTGTACATTAGTTTTCTTTGCACTTCCTTTGTGCAAGTTGTGCCACATTAGTGTTGCACACACTTTTATTCCAGTCACTTTGCAGGATGTGCACACACTTGCATCTATTTTTTCTTGGTGCACTTTGCTCAATGCTGCTGTGAGAGAATTGTGTCAGATTTTAGCTATAAATGTGTTGCAATCTATGAAGACACACTACCGCACCCCTTTAGGTGCTTTGGATTCTGAAGTGTCAGACACAATGCAATCGCAACACAATTGTGCTGCATGATCATAATAAATACATGTGAAAGCAGCAAATACACTTTTTTATGCAAACCAGGACAAAAACTGTAACAGACACAATGGGGCATATTTATCAGGGCCTCTGCGCCACTTGGGAATATTTTATCCTCTCCGCCACCTTCACGTCATGAGACGAAAGCCTTATGATGTATGCCGCTGTGAAAATACAGCAGCGGGGCAATCATACACTGTTGCACGAGTGGCAGCGTATGATAAATATGCCCCAATAAGTTAATTGCTCCAATTAGAAATAAAAATATTTGGCTATATAATTATTGCATTACCCAATAAAAGTTTACGTTAAAATGTTTTGATTGCAAAGGACCACTCCTGTGCCCATCATAGTAGAAAATACTGCCTGAACTGCAAACCCAGACAGGAATAGTACCTTCTCTGAGAGTTGTGGGGCAGACAGTCAGTTAACTAATAGGCGTTATAAACCACAGCCATGTGTGCAACCCCATTGAATTACATTTGACAGAGTGGTTGCTGCTGAATTAATGGGTAGCAGCGCATGGCCAAAAATGACTTGTGTTAAGAACACAGATGCAGAAAACTAACTTTTAATAGAATCAATTCTAGAAAAAAGCCCTGGTTCAACTACATCAAGACATAAAAATAAATAAGATATTGAGTATAGAAAATCATAAAAATACATGCATCATTTCAGCGTGAAAATATATTTTGGGCTATCTTTTAATGATGTTGGGCCATTGAGTCCTAGTCTAGAGGACAAAACTCTGCTATAGTAACATTTTTATTGCAGTTAAAAATAGCAACCACTATATAAACTGACCACTATTTTATTTAATGTGACCTGGAGATTTAAGAAGATGGCTCAATCGATAGTTGCCTGACTTCTCAATGGCCTCCATGCTCTCAGCAAAACAAGTAGTGCTTAGCTCTGCAAAGAATCTAATATTTTATTTTCAGCCATAAAGAAATAAATGATATTACGTTAGATTATGTTGGATGGGTAATTGCTGAGCTTCCCTCATGACGTAATGTGTCAATTTACAAATATAAATTACAATTCATACCTTTGTTATTGCATACTAAACTTATTACTGAGGTCTCAGGCTCCAGTCTGCATCCGGAAAAGATACATGTTCATGGTAATGTGACATGTCAATTATTGGTCTCTGAGGACACAACTGTATCTAATGGTATAATAAGTGCCTTTGGTAGTCATGCCACATCAAAGTAAACAAAAGGAGGTTAGACAAACAGAGGCAGAGACAAGCACACATTTATTAAAGCTAGAAAGATTTTATGAAGTTAGGAATGATCCCACCCAGGTCAACATCTACAAAGAGTTTGTATGTTCTCTCCGTGTTTGTTGTGGGGGTCCTCTGGTTTCCTCCCACACTCCAAAACATACTGTTACGTTGTTTAGATTGTGAGCCCCATGGGGACAGGGAACACTTTGACATGCTTTGTGAAGCGCTGCGTAATCTGTAGGCGCTATATAAATAAAGAATTATATAAAATAAAGAATTATTTCCCAGACTTTGGTTTCCATTGGTTTGGTTGACAATAGGTGGTTTTCTTTATAGCATAGCTATGAGTACCAAATGAAATCTAAAGCTTTCCTCTAGCAGGTTGTCATAGTTTTTTCCATAGCCACTCTGCCATGTTTGGGAGGATCGTTGCTCCCGATGACATCATCAGGTTGCAACCTTGATTTAAATGCCACCGTTAGCTTGTCCAAGAGGTAGGGGTGTGGGCAGAACCCCGACAACCGAAGTTCGGGGTTAGGGGGATCCAAGGCAGAAAAGTATGGCACTTTGTGGTTCAGGTCCACATAACACTAGTTATGAGGAAAGGGGTGTGAATGCATTACTGCATCTGCCGGAAGGAAGCAAGATATGGGACATCACAGGAAGTCCTGAGTCCTACATAAGGCATGTCATGTGACTGGCCAATACAGCAGCTTTACAAAAAGTTTACCTGGGTAAGCACCATATGAGTGATTCTATTAGTTTCTTATACTAACCCTGTTAAAGTTTTGTGATAAATTCTTTTAAGTTATGAAAATTGAAAAAAACTAGTGTAGAAAAAAGAACCAACAAATGACGAAGCATCCACATCACATTTTTTTGGACCATAACTCTGCATTTTGCACAGAAATATAATTTTAATAACATTTTTTGCTCCCATACTACTGTGTAACATGTTTCAAAGCAGTAAACAGCATAATGTTCTATCGTCTGATCACATTTCTTAATATGTAAAACTTGTGTGAGATTGTTAATACAGTCAGGTCTCAAAAATACATATCCATATCCTGCTGCAAGAGGGTCAATGTAAGTTGAACCCATAAACTACAATTTATTAGCATTAGAAAGTATGTGTGGCTTTTCTGCTTGAGATTAGTGTAATGCTGAACTCGGCAGTGGATCCGTCTGGCTTATTCATCATCAGATCCTCGGCAAACCTTACAAAGTCATATCGCAGACTGAATGTCTGCTTACTTACAAACATTAATGCATCACCTTTCACATGTCTTTCAGAAGTCTACTTCATTTTGTTTGCTAGAAAACCACTTGAAGACTTGAATTCCTTTTAAAGTGTACTGCTAAGCCGCAGAAACAAATCTTATCTGGAAATTGAAGAACAATTCGAGAGCTCAAAAGAAGGAAGATTTCCATGATGTTATAGACAATGGTGTTTGGTAAAACGTGGAGTTTTTGTGAAACATACAAAGTCATCGAAGAAGTATTGGTTTATACAATCAGAAACGAATCGTTTTTTTAACTTTTTATAAAGTTATCTTTAAGGCTTAGTCAGTAAGTACATGGCAAATAATTCACAGTCCCGATATCTATTGCCGTTCCTCTTTCTTTTATCACTTTTCATATTGTCGCTATACTTTGACATCACTGTATTCAATTTGAATTTATTTTGGGTAATTTATCATCAGAGCGGCTCTTTACGACAGTTCTATGTCTTTCTTTGGAGCTCTGCTGCTGTCAGATTCATTAACGTGGCTTTGGCCCTTGATAAATCTGTTGCCAGTGTTCTTATGATTGTGAGTTGTTTGTGACAGTCACATAAAAAGTTGCAAAAAAACATCAAAAGTCAAGGAACAAGTGGACTGGCGTCAATTTGCCCCAAAATTTGCATCTAAACAGAAGGCTGCTAAATCATGAATCCAGTCCAATAGTGAAAACTAGTCTATGCAAATAATGAATTTGGTGCAAGCAGTGACTTTGCACTGTCCTATGTTCATTTGGCACAATGGAAATTCACCAAACAGCAATTGTACCACAACTGCGCCAAAACAATGTCACACATAGACCTAAAAAATCTATAAGTTTCCCCCATTGAGTACACTTTGATATTTCAGACAAATATTTGGTGAAAATAGCATAAACTATCAATCAATATAATAAACAATATTCAATAAACTATGTCATACATCTTTACAGCATTAAAAAATTCTGCACCCAATTTGCTCCGCCTATTTAAAACTCAGTAATCACTATTCTGACATCCGCTGACTGTGCACAAACTACAAACTATGACGTCAGTTGGCTACTAGTGTATACTCCTGTTGCTGCTGGCACAAAGGAAGCAAAAAAAGGCCCTGGTGAAAGGTGAATACTGAGTGTATTTCTTTATAGACTCGAGTATAGGCTGAGTTTGGTTTTTCAGAACATTTTTTATGCTGAAAAATTCAGCTTATACTCGAGTAAATACAGTATATAGGAAAATTTTATAACATTTCATTTTACAAACATTGTACATTTTTTTTACAATATATATATATATAGGGTATATGCATTTGCATGTACCTACTAACTTTAAAAATGGAGATGCAGTTTCAGGCTGCTCCAAAAATCCACTTGATAAAAGATAATAGATATCTGACTGGATATAAAAAACTGGTTTTTCAGCCACTTTAGAGGGCGTTGAGAGCCAATGTGAAGATTTTGTGAAAAACTTTCCAAATTTCACTTGGAAAACAAGTCCTTATTTAGACTTCTAATACCATGCAGGGTTCCTTCTTTTACTTATACTCTTGTGGATTTGGGGATTTTCTGTTCAATAGAAATGTCTGGTCTATGTAGATTTAAAATGTATTGAGGGAATTTTTTCAGACAAGCCTACTGGGTGTATTTGTGTAGTCCATGCTGCATAATTATCGGAAGAAAAACGGATCCTCTTACTGTACTTGCCTGAAGGAGCCTCGTGACTGTTTGGATACTATGGCGGATAGGCTATAGAAGGAACAGACTTGTAGTACTATGCAAAAAATGAAAATAAATTTCTTTTCTTTTTGTCTTAAAAGGCTTTATAGCTCTTTTTTATGAATATGTATATGTTTAGAGAATGTGTGTGGGTTGTATAAATCAGAAGGAGGGATTTATTGGAGGCGAAACATTGATAACCGATGTACTGCATGCATGACTGATTTTGTATTCTCATTTTATTATGCAGAGATGTGAGTATACTACAACAAAGATGGAAATTCTTATTTTATATACAGGTCACACTATAAATATATGGGGGGAGATTTCTCAGAAGTGTCTGAGTTAAAACTAGTCTAGTTGCCAATGGAAACCAATCAGAGCTCAATTTTCATTTAAAAACAGCTATAAGAAAATGAAAACTGAGCTCTGATTGGTCGCAATGTACAACCAGAACCGTTCTGCTCTCATACACTTCTGATAAATGTGTTTGTGTTATTTTCTACAGCAAATCCTCTATTATTTTAGAGGATAGAGGATGTATACTGCATAGCATTTGGAGTCTGAATGAGAACCTGCTTTATAAATTACATTTTGAGACTTTTTCCCAAAATTATCCTACTGGATCTGAATACCCTGTAAAGGGTAGCTGAAAAACCTGCTTTTAAACTCCGGTCAGATATTTATTATCTAATGGACAATATCAATTAATTGCTGAAATGGGAACATCCCTTTAAATTCACATCCTTTTTTAATTCTACTGTCTGGTGTTCATCCATGATACTGTTATTTATGTAGTTAGATAGGGGAACAGAAAGTTACAAAAATAAATCTATAAAAACATAAATTATAGCACAAATTGAGGGCAACTATTAGCTGACATAGATTTGATATTCAAAGAAAATTTACTCCTGCACCATTAGGTTTCAAAAACTTATTTCATTATATAACAATCATCCATTAGTCATTAAAGGGGTATTCTGGGAATATGAACGTCTGAAACAAAAACCCATAATGCTATAAATAAATGATAACAACAAAACTCAATGACATTAGTCACAAAATGGAGCTTAAATAGTTTGATTTTATGATTCACAAAATGTTATAGGTTTTCTAAAGTAGGAGGAGTTATCTCCAAGATGGCCACCACTAGAAAATACAAGTTCCATGATCCTTCCTCCCTCTTATGCTCTGCTCCCATTGATGATGTAACAGATTGTCTTGCTCTGTTACCATAGTAATGATGTGTGTAACTACCATCACTGCACATTGGGGCACATTTATTTACCCGGTTCATTCGCAATCCAGCGGCGCATTTTCTGCGGTGGATTCGGATCTTCTGGCGATTCCCTAAGGCAGTTCCTCTGACGTCCACCAGGTGTCGCTGCTGCGCTGAATGCACTGGAGGTCACCAAGCCGGGCCAAGTGAAGGTAAGTGCGTGTCCAGGGACACTTTTTTTTAAAAATGCGGCCGCTTTTCCGAATCTGTCGGGTTTGCGTATGGCCACGCCCCTCTATTTCCATCGTGTGCATGCCGGCGCCGATGCGCCACAATCCGATCGCGTGCGCCAAAATCCCAGGGCAATTCAGGGAAAATCGCCGCAAAATGGAAAAATTTGCGTAACCCGCCGGTAAAATGCGATTCGGGCCCTTAGTAAATGACCCTCATTGCCTCACCAAGATGACGTCTCACCACAACACTGGCAATAATGGATGCACTGCAACCAACCGACCACAGCCAAACATAGTGATGATCACATGTCCTGCCCAGGCAGGAGCAGGACATGTGATGTGGACATGTGACCAGCGGCCATCTTCAGTCAGAGGACTGATTAAAGGGCCAGTAGCGTTTTCATTCTTCATTACATTGTATTTTTCTACTAAAGGGAGCAAAATTTTAAATAGAAACTAATTATATATTAGCTCAGATTTTAATGACCCATTTGTACATGAATTATGCTAATTCCAGAAATAGCCCTTTAAAGGGAACCTACCACCACGAATCGACCTATAAAGGTAGATCGGGTGGTAGGTGGATCAATAGGACGTGAGGATAGCCCTTTTAAGGGCTAATCCTCACGTCCCCGCAATGTTTTGTGAACTTATATAAAAGGTTTATGCTAATTTTGTTATGCGGCTACTGGGGCGTGGAGTAGCCGCGCCGTGTAGCCACAGTAGCCACTTAACCCCTTCTACCCACAATCTTCGGTGCGCAGCTCCTTGCAGCTGCGCACCCTCGTCCGACGAACCTGCCGTCTGCGCATGCGCAGAACAGCAGGCCTGTGCCTGTGCGGTCACTGCTCCGAAACAGGCGTGGGCCTGCTGTTCTGCGCCTGCGCAGACGGCAGGATCGCCGGACGAAGGCACGCAGCTGCACGGCTACTCCACGCCCCAGTAGCCACATAACAAAATTAGCATAAACCTTTTATATAAGTTCACAAAACAGTGCGGGGACGTGAGGATTAGCCTTTAAAAGGGCTATCCTCACGTCCTATTGATCCACCTACCACCCGATCCACCTTTATAGGTAGATTCGTGGTGGTAGGTCCCCTTTAAGGGTTTCATCCAAAATGCTGGAGTATGGTGTTGGAGTATGTTTTCCTTTGACTATTACTTACTTCTCTGGAGTCAGCAGAGTTCCCCTGTGCACCAGGTGTGTATTTGATAGATTTGATAGGAGATGTGCCTCATTCAAGAAGAGTTGTACACTAAATAAATCAAGCCGGTTTATCTCAGAAAGCGCCATTCTTCCTATAAGTCTTAATAAAAGTACACCAGAAATCAAGATAGCTTTATAGCAAAGATTTCGGCATTGCTAGCAAAAGACTAGGACTTGATCTGCTAAGTTAATAATTATAATTAATTTGTCTCCCAATATTCTCATGGTTTTAATTCTAGAACAGTTTCCTTCTCACTTCCCATAACAATAATAATAGATATTAAGGGTAATACTGCCAGAGGTAATAATTAGAATGCATTAGCCAATAATATGTTCTTTTAGCATGTGGTCAGACAATATACATTGTTCACTTTTGAAGCGTTGACAAGTGGGCGGAAAATTCATCTTCAAAAATTATGGAAAGACTAAAAATCAGACTCTAAATGATCTTAATCCTAGTTTTAACTGTAATATCCAGCTACACATCAAGATGAGCTGTCACTAATGCAATGTCTCATATTTTAATACTGTTAGGACTGTCTTGTCTAACATCTGCACATCGCGCTATGATGTCGTTAATCTCTTTGCATTTTTTTATGATCTTTCTTCTTTTTCTTCTGAGGACATTCACATTAAGGCAGTGCGCACATTTCCTACATGCAAATACATCATACCATCTGAAATAAGACTCCATGGAGAGCACAACCAGGCAGGACAGTATTTCCCACCGGCATCAGATAAAGCCAAATGCTCAGATGTCAGAAATATGTGAGGTGATGTGGATGAAAGTCTTGCAGTCTCTGTCTGCTTCTACAGTATCTGCAGTCTTCCCTGGATAGTGATCTGATAAACTTGCCAGCGTTCGCTACTCTTTGAAATGATGCCTTTTAAATTTATGGAATCCGAACTCTCCTGGGAATATGAAGCGCTGTGTGAATGCAGCTCCTCGCTGGACCATCCCCACCACCTGGCGTTATTTTCCTAGCAAGGCTATTCCATCACTTACACAGACATGATGAATTATGGAAAATATGTCCCAACTGACCCAACTCTGCTTTTTGTTGGCATGGTTTTTATGCATCCTCTCATTTTTCTAGGATGTCATGTGGCTTACAATTGTGGGTGCAAATTTTCACATTTTCGTGAAATTTACCGAAACCTATATTTACAACCTACTCAGTTTTTAAGTGACTTTGAGACGGTAAAACCCCATAAATTATCCCAACATACAAACTATACCCTTGAAGTATGAGAAACCAAACCAGGGGTTTTATATTTGTTTTTGGACAATACATTCATTTTTGCCCAAAAAAATTTAATTCACAATGGATTAAATGACAAAAAGCTCCACAAAGATTGATACCCAATTTCTCATGAACATGCTAATACCCTAAATGTGTGAACTGCTGTATTGGCACACGGCTGGGCATTCAAAGCAGATTTGTCATTGTCATATTTTCTAGGCTATAAAATGTTTATATTTTTGTAATGTGGACATATAGGGGCTTTATTATCTTTGTTCTATGGGTCACCACGATTACGGTGATATCCCATTTATATAGCTTATTTATAGTTGACTTGTTTTGCAGAATATGGAACTCATTTGTTGAGATATTTGTTTGTTTTTTCCATCGCCATTTTTTATCACTTTTTATTGTTTTTTCTTATGAGATAAGATGTGAAAATATTGCAATTTTTGCATGTTATTTACATTTTTTTTACAGCATTTAGTAACAATTTTATTTTATTGCACAGGTCATTACTGACGTGGTGATACCAAATACGTAGTAATTTCTGGTTATTTTAGCTTTTTTTAAAAAAATTTATTTGGTCTTTTTTACTTTCTCCCAGGGTGGGACATAAACAAGTGGTAATTTGATCACTTTTTCATTGTAATATACTGCATTACTTATGTAGTTTTATTACATAGTCAGGCTGATAGGAGCATTGTTAGATCATCGTTTAGGCACAATCAAGCAGGCATTTACTGCTGGCAGCCGTGGGGTCCTTCATCAGACCTCAGGACTGCCATGGAAGCAGTCTACAAGGATGCCGACCTGCCGGGTGAGTACCCAGTACTGCTACATAGATGCCGTGGTCACCATGATCACGGCATCTCTAGGGTTAAACAGATGGGATCGCAGTAGCAGAGCCCGAATGATTACTGAGACGTATATATACATCAATATGCGGCAACGGACCACATTTCCTGACGTACATGTACCTCTCAATGCACCAAGGGTTTAAACACAGTTTGCTTTTAAACCTAAAGAGAGATTCCAGCTGTGGCCACACTTTAGCATTTTCCATAGCAAAGACAATGTCCATAGTACGGTCATGCATTTGAATCACCTGTTACCAATCTGCTCCCTTTTCCCCAACCTTCAGTAATAAGAAACACCCTACCTCAATTACTTATTCCATATGTGGAGTCTGCTATATTCCTTATGCTACCAGATGGTAAAGGTTTAAAAAATTCTTATTTGTTTTCTGGCCCCACAGAATGGCACTCCCAAAAAGACATGATCATGTCCCATTCAATTTACTTCTAAAAGTGGGGTTTGGGGCATGGGAATTTTCTCTGGTTTTATTATTTTCAAAGCATATGTTCAATTACATGCATATTTATTATAGACACTTACTGACTACATAGGTACGAGTCCTAAATGTGTCTTGTTTACGGATAAATGTCAGTTCATGCTGATCATTAATGATGACTGCCAATGATGCTGGAGATTTCATGGAGAGTGCTATGCATCAGACACTGTTGTCACCAGATGAGCTTTTGGTGATGGTGTTACAGATTGGACAGATGTGTCTATGCAATACCAAACCACCCTACACTTTTTGAAAATTAAAAGCCCATATTACTTGAATAACCTCATTTACACTCTCATTTTGTGACTGCTTGAACAAAACAGACCTAAAATCATCTTTATTGTTGACAATTCGCCAGCCAAATGAGGTTGCAATAATAGTCAATGGGGCAGATTTATCAAGTGTCTGAAAGTCAGAATATTTCTAGTTGCCAATGGCAACCAATCACAGCTCAGCTTTCATTTTATCAGTGCTCATGAATATTTTAAAAGGGAGCTGTGATTGGTTGCCATGGGCAACTAGAAATATTCTGACTTTCAGACAGCTTGATAAATCTGCCCCAATGTCTCCTGGAGACTGAGGTACCTACAGAACTTCATCCAATTTAAAACCTTCGGGATTTGCTGAGTTGTGGTGGTGCACCTACTAAGGTTGTTGGCTTTTGTTTCAATAAATTGTTTGAGATGAGGAAATCACCACAGCGTGATGATTATCCATTTTCCTTTGAGCCAGGTTCGATATGTTGTATGCATTTATTTTATATCTGACAAAACTATAATTGTATATATATAAACTGACTACAATTTAATGGAAAATCCATAAAACGTATTAAATATATACCTTTCAATTCAGCAAAAGGTCAGAATTATGTGCACTGATTTGTCACATTATCTTATAGTCTATATTGTGTTTTGGAAAAAGAACTGTAGTATGACCATGCTGTTGAGCCTTAAGAACCCAATCGTTCTGCCTTTTTCAATCTACTTAGCCAAGCATTGGCCACATCACATAACTGACTGATCTTATTGACCTCTATCCATTAGACATCAAATACTTCATCAAATTTGAGGTTATATGCCCTAAGACTAAACATGAACGATAATGCAGCAAATCAGTGCAGATGATACTGACCTATAACAATATAAATGTTGTTATATATTATAGATTTTCCATTGTTTTTCAATTGTGGTCATACCCAAACAGATAGATATTAAATGTAGGCCCCTTTGTAGACGGCCAAGTGCTCAACTAGGTTGTACCGGAACATAGCATGGGGTAAGCACTCCACAATCCTCTCCTCTCCAAGGGAGAGTCAAATGTCTTGGGCAGAGCTGTACTGAGTTTGGTCATGTGACAGCAGGGTCTATGGAGCCAACGGCAATGCATAGCAGTGCAGAAAGGAGAAGGCAGAAGTGATAAACAACTTCTACTTTCTCCCTAGGCCATAGGGCTAACAATTATTTTCCCCATGGGGCCATGTGGAATAGTTTTAAAGGACAGGACTAATATACTTAGTTCTACCCAATACCTAATTCGTCCTCTCATTATTCTTAATGCCCCCTTTTATAATACCCCTACATTATGCCCCCTTTAATAATGCCCCTTCTCCTTATGCCCCTTCCCTTATGCCACAATATATAAAGCCCCCTCTCCTAATAACTTATTTACTAATGCCCCTTCTCCTTATGCCCCTTCCATTATGGCCCCATTTATAGTGCCCTCTCTCTTTATGCCTCCATTTATTGTGCCCCCTCTCCATAAGCCCCCATTACGCCCCTTATTTATAGTAGCCCCTCTCCTATACAATAGTACTTCATCGATCCCCTGGAGGGAAATTCTTTTGTACATAATGTCCCGGCAATTGTTACACACTGTAAGGTATTGGCTTAACGTTACAGTTACATACATACACTATTAAAGGAACATTCTTACATATTGCTAGTTACTTAATTGCATACAAACATAGTTACAGGACATTGAAATACTGCATCATACTGGTTAGCATGACCAAATGACATTACATGGGGAAATGATTGTGTTAAATAGACACAGGGCAGACAGACATGCATAGGGTTCACTACAGTAGGGGTGCTGGTGCGGCGCTAACGGTGATTGAGGTGAAACAGTGTTGTGCTGATGTTGGTTGGTTGGTTTTTTCACTTGTTCATTTATCCACCCATACTTACATTTTGCACTTTGGAGGTATCTCTACCCATTTGTATTATTTGCCTCGTTTTCTTCCCTTCTCTTTTAATATTCACATATTCTTATGTAGAATGCCATAATAATTAGGTGGGACACATATATATATACTTACCATGGGCGCTCCACATGTAGGAATTATTTCCTCTGTATTAGATCAATGCGGCGCTGGACGCCGCGACATGGGTCACATGACACTTTGCCTATGGCGCATGCGCACTACACCAGGGAGGACGCCGAGTGCCTATGTTTCCATCACAGCGCTCCACACCTGCCACCGTTGATTACACCTATACAGGTATTTATATGGTGTCACGCATCACACCAGTTACCCCTGAGGAAGCCACTGTGTGTGGCGATACGCATGGGGCCTCTTGCAGCCCCTTCTCCCCCCCCTTTTTCCTGCCAGCCCAGCGGTTATTGGTAATTATTGTTTATTGCTCTACCTGGTTGTATACATTGGTTGCCCTGCTACATTAGGGTAGCATACTTCATTGTTATCTCTGATACTCTTTTTCCACTTGTTGTATTACAATAGCTGGACAGGTTTAAAGGGTTGGGGGCTGTATAGGGAGGTGTCGCCTTTATGGGTACATATACCCTACCCTCCCTTTGTTTTTGGATGGAGGATTGTGATTAGAGATGAGCGAACATACTCGTCCGAGCTTGATGCTCGTTCGAGCATTAGCGTACTCGAAACTGCTCGTTGCTCGGACGAATACTTCGCCCGCTCGAGAAAATGGCAGCTCCCGCCGTTTTGCTTTTTGGCGGCCAGAAACAGAGCCAATCACAAGCCAGGAGACTCTGCACTCCACCCAGCATGACGTGGTACCCTTACACGTCGATAGCAGTGGTTGGCTGGCCAGATCAGGTGACCCTGGGATAGACTAGCCGCTGCCCGCGCTGCTCGGATCATTCTGTGTCTGGATGCCGCTAGGGAGAGAGCTGCTGCTGCTCAGGGTTAGCGTTAGTGTGCAGGTAGATTACTGTTAGGCAGGAGTGATTCTCCAAGAACCCAACAGCCCTTCTTAGGGCTACAATAACGTTATACTTTTTTTTTTTTGTTTGCTTGTGGCTGGGCTTGCTGGCACTAGCAGTGCAGCTAGTACCATATTGTGAGGAATTTGCAGGGGGACTTGCTACCGTTGTGTTTAGCTCTTAGTAACACACATATCCACCTCAAACACCAAAGTGGGAAAATTTATTAGGGGTTTGATTTCAATTAGGCACAGTCTGCCATTTCCTTTTTATTTTACGTTTATTTTTTCATAACTCAGCGTCATCTCATCAGTGTGCTTTCATACTTGGCTAGAAAATAGCCAAAGGAGAATCCAAACGGCTTACTTACGCCTACAATAGCGTTATATATATTTTATTTCTGGTTGATCTGCTGGTGGCTGTCCTTGCTGCAGTGCATATACTAGCCAATTGTGAGGAATTTGGAGTGAGACTTGCGACCGCTGTGTTTAGCGCTTAGTGACGCACATATCCATCGCAAAGACCGAAGTGGGATAATTTATTAGGGGTTGGATTTCAATTAGGCACAGTCTGCCATTTCCTTTTTATTTTACGTTTATTTTTTCATAACTCAGCGTCATCTCATCAGTGTGCTTTCATACTTGGCTAGAAAATAGCCAAAGGAGAATCCAAACGGCTTACTTACGCCTACAATACCGTTATATATATTTTATTTCTGGTTGATCTGCTGGTGGCTGTCCTTGCTGCAGTGCATATACTAGCCAATTGTGAGGAATTTGGAGTGAGACTTGCGACCGCTGTGTTTAGCGCTTAGTGACGCACATATCCATCGCAAAGACCGAAGTGGGATAATTTATTAGGGGTTGGATTTCAATTAGGCACAGTCTGCCATTTACTTTTTATTTTACGTTTATTTTTTCATAACTCAGCGTCATCTCATCAGTGTGCTTTCATACTTGGATAGAAAATAGCCAAAGGAGAATCCAAACGGCTTACTTACGCCTACAATACCGTTATATATATTTTATTTCTGGTTGATCTGCTGGTGGCTGTCCTTGCTGCAGTGCATATACTAGCCAATTGTGAGGAATTTGGAGTGAGACTTGCGACCGCTGTGTTTAGCGCTTAGTGACGCACATATCCATCGCAAAGACCGAAGTGGGATAATTTATTAGGGGTTGGATTTCAATTAGGCACAGTCTGCCATTTACTTTTTATTTTACGTTTATTTTTTCATAACTCAGCGTCATCTCATCAGTGTGCTTTCATACTTGGATAGAAAATAGCCAAAGGAGAATCCAAACAGCTTACTTACGCCTACAATACCGTTATATATATTTTATTTCTGGTTGATCTGCTGGTGGCTGTCCTTGCTGCAGTGCATATACTAGCCAATTGTGAGGAATTTGGAGTGAGACTTGCGACCGCTGTGTTTAGCGCTTAGTGACGCACATATCCATCGCAAAGACCGAAGTGGGATAATTTATTAGGGGTTGGATTTCAATTAGGCACAGTCTGCCATTTATTTTTTATTTTACGTTTATTTTTTCATAACTCAGCGTCATCTTATCTGGCATAGCAGTGTGCTTTCATAGTTGGCTAGAAAATAGCCATAGCAATAGGATAGCATCGTTTGGTTTTAAAAACTAAAAAACACAAAAAAACCAAAAAACAAAATGTTTAACCCGAGGGCTAGGGGTAGAGGACGAGGGCGGGGACGTGGGCGTCCAACTACTGCAGGGGTCAGAGGCCGTGGTCCTGGGCGGGGTGAGACACCACCTGCTTATGAGGGAGC
Organism: Engystomops pustulosus; assembly: GCF_040894005.1. Lineage (NCBI taxonomy): Eukaryota > Metazoa > Chordata > Amphibia > Anura > Leptodactylidae > Engystomops > Engystomops pustulosus. The sequence goes on from NC_092414.1 coordinate 170,919,077, forward strand.
AGAGCTACACTCCCTAGGTTCATGTCTGAAGTTACTGGGACTCGTGATAGAGCACTGTTGAGGCCAGAACAGTGCGAACAGGTGATGTCGTGGATTGCCGACAATGCTTCGAGCAATTTGTCCACCAGTCAGTCTTCCACGCAGTCCACCCATGTCACCGAAATCAGCACTCCTCCAGCTCCTGCACCTCAGCCTCCTCCCCCCCAGTCTGCCCCCTCCCAGGAAAATTTGGCATTTGAACCGGCATACTCTGAGGAACTGTTTTCTGGACCCTTCCCACAGTCACAAACCACTTGTCCGGTTGCTGCTGAGCAATTTTCCGATGCCCAGGTTTTCCACCAGTCGCAGTCTGTGGGTGATAATGACCTTCTTGACGTAGTGGCAGAAGTGTGTAAAGAGGTGTCCGACGATGAGGAGACACGGTTGTCAGACAGTGGTGAAGTTGTTGTCAGGGCAGGAAGTCCGAGGGGGGAGCAGACTGAGGGATCGGAGGATGATGAGGTGACAGACCCAAGCTGGGTTGAGAGGCCGGGTGAACACAGTGCTTCTGAGACGGAGGAGAGTCCTCGACCAGAACAGGTTGGAAGAGGCAGTGGTGGGGCCAGACGGAGAGGCAGGGCCAGAGCTGGTGCATCAGCGCCAAATGTGTCACGTGGCGAGGGCTCCCGCGGCGAGGGCTAGATTTTCAGAAGTCTGGAGGTTCTTTAAGGAAACACCGGATGACCGACAGACTGTGGTGTGCAACCTTTGCCAAACCAGGATCAGCAGGGGTTCCACCACTACTAGCTTAACTACCACCAGTATGCGCAGGCATATGAATACTAAACACCCGAATCAGTGGCACCAAGCCCGTTCACCTCCGGCCGTGCACACCACTGCTCCTTCCCCTGTGTCAGCTGATAGTCAGCCCCCTGCCCAGGACCCTGCCACAAAAACCCCATCGTCGCCTCCAGGATCCTCCACAGCATCCACCAGCGTTCAGCTCTCCATACCCCAGACGCTGGAGCGGAAAAGAAAATATAGTGCAACCCACCCGCACGCCCAAGCCCTTAATGTCCACATCTCCAGATTGCTTAGCCTGGAGATGCTGCCCTATAGGCTAGTAGAGACCGAGGCCTTTCGCAACCTCATGGCGGCGGCCGCCCCTCGGTATTCGGTCCCCAGCCGCCACTACTTTTCCCGATGTGCCGTCCCAGCCCTGCACCAGCACGTGTCAGACAACATCATCCGTGCCCTGACCAACGCCGTTTCTGACAAGGTCCACCTGACCACGGACACGTGGACGAGTGCTGCCGGGCAGGGCCACTATATATCGCTGACGGCACATTGGGTTAACTTGGTGGAGGCTGGGACCGAGTCTGACCCTGGGGCTGGTCATATACTGCCGACGCCGAGGATTGCGGGGCCTACCTCGGTCCAGGTCTCAAAGGCCTACTATGCCTCCTCCTCCTCCCACCCCTCCTCCACCTCCTCCTCTGAACTACCATCCGTGGGCATGGCGCCATCAGTCGCTAGCTCTAGGCACAGCAGCAGTGCCGTCGCTAAGCGACAGCAGGCGGTGCTCAAACTGCTGAGCCTAGGCGATAAAAGGCACACCGCCCAAGAACTATTACAGGGCATCACGGCGCAGACTGATCTGTGGCTGGCACCGCTGAACCTGAAGCCAGGCATGGTTGTGTGTGACAACGGCCGCAACCTGGTGGCGGCTCTGCAACTCGGCAGACTGACACATGTGCCATGCCTGGCCCATGTGTTAAATCTGATAGTTCAGCGTTTCCTCAAGACATACCCCAATCTGTCAGATTTGCTCACGAAGGTGCGCCGCATCTGTGCGCATTTCAGGAAGTCCAGCACAGATGCTGCCACTCTCAGGGCAGCGCAGAGCCGCCTCCAACTGCCCGCTCACCGACTGTTGTGCGACGTGCCCACGAGGTGGAATTCAACATTAACCATGTTATCCAGAGTTTACCAGCAGCGCAGAGCGATTGTAGACTGCCAGATGTCAACTTCCACCAGAACTGGTAGTCAGGTCAGTCAGCTTCCTCAAGTCTACAATGAGGAGTGGACGTGGATGTCTGATATCTGTCAGGTGCTGAGTAACTTTGAGGAGTCAACACAGATGGTCAGTGGTGATCAGAGGAGGTGGAGGAGGATGAGGAGGAAGAGGAGGAGAATGTTGACGAGACAGAAGAGGGGACCATTGTTCAGTCCTTCACTGTTCAGCGTGTATGGGCAGAAGAAGAGGAGTTGGAGGAGGAGGAAATGGACAGTCAGGCCAGTGAGGGGAGTGAATTCTTGCGCGTTGGGACTCTGGCGCATATGGCAGATTTCATGCTAGGCTGCTATACCGTGACCCTAGCGTTCAAAGAATTTATTCCAGCACCGATTACTGGGTATTCACTCTCCTGGACCCACGGTACAAGCAAAATCTTTCCACTCTCATCCCTGGAGAGGAAAGGAGTGTGAGAATGCATGAATACCAGCAGGCCCTGGTGCACAAGCTGAAACAGTATTTCCCTTCTGACAGCGCTAGCGGCAGAGTGCGTAGTTCTGCGGGACAAGTAGCGAGGGAGAGTAGGCGAGCAGGCAGCTTGTCCAGCACTGGCAAGGGTACGCTTTACAAGGCTTTTGCCAGCTTTATGTCACCCCAGCAAGACACTGTCACCTGTCCCCAGTCTCGGCAGAGTAGGGCTGATCTTTACAGAAAGATGGTGAGGGAGTACGTAGCTGACCATACCATCGTCCTAAATGATCACACAGCTCCCTACAACTACTGGGTTTCAAAGCTGGACATGTGGCACGAACTGGCGCTGTACGCCTTGGAGGTTCTTGCCTGCCCTGCCGCTAGCGTCTTGTCCGAGCGGGTTTTCAGTGCAGCTGGTGGCATCATCACCGATAAGCGTACACGCCTGTCGACTGATAGCGCTGACAGGCTGACGCTTATTAAGATGAATAAAGCCTGGATTTCTCATAATTTCCAATCTCCACCAGGTGAAGGAAGCTCAACCTGAATAATTTATGCACTCCTCCTCCTCCTCATTGTCCTCCTTCTCCTCCTCTTTGTACACTAAAGCAGAGGAAACTGGCTATTTTTTGACAGGGCCCACTGGCTCTAGCTATAGTACTTTATGCATTTAATTTTTCTGGAGGGCCACCTACCCGGTCCTCTGTTTTAAACAATTTTTGGGAGTGCCACATACAGGCACTCAATCTATTCAATTTTTCTGGAGGGCCACCTACCTGCTCCTCTGGTTTGAAAACTTTTTTGGACTGCCACATACAGGCACTCAATCTATTCCATTTTTCTGGAGGGCCACCTACCTGCTCCTCTGGTTTGAAAACTTTTTTGGACTGCCACATACAGGCACTCAATCTATTTCATTTTTCTGGAGGGCCACCTACCTGCTCCTCTGGTTTGAAAACTTTTTTGGACTGCCACATACAGGCACTCAATCTATTTCATTTTTCTGGAGGGCCACCTACCTGCTCCTCTGGTTTGAAAACTTTTTTGGACTGCCACATACAGGCACTATCCAAATTAAATTGTCTCCATAGCAGCCTCCACACGTTGTCTCCATTGCTACCTCCAAAAGTCGTCCATATAGCTGCCTCCATACATCGTCCCCTTATCAAACGAGGTGTGTCAGGCACAAATTTGGGTTGTTTTCATGGATTCCACATCAAAGTTGTTAACTTTGTCGCCACCCTGCTGTGTAATCCACAAAATATACTGGCAAACTTTTATCATGTACCGATATTATTTGAGCGCTTCTTGCTCACCTCCTTTGGTTCCTCTCTGCCACCCATTGGTTTGAAGCCTGAGTCCATTTAGGGTATGTCGCCATGCCACTCTCTAGCCTGCCGCTGCTGCCGCTGCCTCTGCATGCCGTCCCCTATAGTGTCAGGGTCAATTATTGGATGTTTTAGATGCTATCTAGCTTCATTCTGTCACTCTGTCATGGCCATGCTGTTGCCCATAATTTTGGCATAATGGTGCGTTTAAGCAGCCTCAGAGGCATCCATGCATGCTGCCCCTGCTGTTTCCTGTCCATTTCCGTGGTGTTTCCATCCTTTTCTGAGGTTTCCAGGTGTTTGGCCAAGCTTCCATGTGCAGAGCCTTGGTCCCCTTGAAAAATGCTCGAGTCTCCCATTGACTTCAATGGGGCTCGTTATTCGAGACGAGCACTCGAGCATCAGGAAAAGTTCGTCTCGAATAACGAGTACCCGAGCATTTTAGTGCTCGCTCATCTCTAATTGTGATCCTTTTTAAATGTTTTTAATGTTTTTTGGTGTGATTTGTTTACGCATTAATAAAGATTGTATTTTGGTATAGCACATGGTTTTTTCTGTCTTCATTACACGAGTTTTTTCATGTGCCCATATGGAGTATTTTTTACATGGATTGTTCCCCCTTTTGTGCTTTGGTTTGACAGAAGAGATCCTGCCTGTGGCTCCATTTTCGTCAACTACAGGCACTAAAGCTCAAGCCTTGGTATAGCATTTCTACTGACTTGCGGCAAGGCAATGGTTGTAAATCACTTACATTTCAGGTGCTCCAATGAAGCCATCTCTGGTGTTCCTGGCTGCCAAGTCCTGGTTCTGGCACTCTGTTGCACCCAGTTGTGCGACATGGAGCTCCTGCTGCTGATGAATCGTTTGGTGGTGATGGGAGGGTGATAGGGTGACAGTGCCAATTTGTTGCTGCAGGGCAGGTGTTAAAAACCACTGCAACGGCAAGTCCACAAGATTTAAAGTTACGTAGGCCATGGAGGATAGAGGTAATTTTATGACTTTGCTTTTCAAAAAAAAATGTGAAAGTTCAAAGACTTAATGTCCCCTCTCACATTTAAAATGCCCACATTTATAATGGCCCCCTTACCTAATGCCCCCCGTTAATAGTGACCCCCTCTCCTTATGTCCCTTTTTTATAATTCCTCCTCTGCTTATATCCTCCATTTGCAAAAAAAATAAATAAATAAAAAATATCTGTGCGGTGGCTGTGCTCTCCAATGGCGGCTCTCCACGGTGCTGAAGTAAGTGGTGACATATGGTGACGTACCTTGCCAGCACTGGGAGATGTGCTGTTTGTAGTGGCAGAACAGGGAGTATATTACTCAGGCTCTGCCCCAGCACAAACAGCAATCAGCTACAGGGCACAAGCCAGGAGCCATCCTGGCTTGTACTCTACCAATGTTTCCATTCTCCCTGTGTGACCACATGCCACGATCCCAGTTGCAGGGGATGCTACCACAGTTGTGGTGGGCAGCCACACAGGCCACTCCAAAATACTCAACAGCCAGATGTCACTACAGACTTGGGACAGACTTTTTATTTATTTTTTGGAAATAAACTTTAGTAAACTTTAATAAAAAAACTTTAGGTTCCCTTGTCCTTGTTCTGTCCTTGGCCTTTAACTGAACGGCTTAGTTATCTAAGACAGACTGGTAACATGCTGCCTGTAGTTAGGCAATGTATCTCTAAAAACAAGTCTTCTCAGCATGATTTAGCTGTTCATCATAAAGCCATGGAGGCACTCAGCAGGTCAGCAGTCAAGCAGGGCCACTTCCCTACGGTTGCACCTGGAAACCATCCACAAACTATGCATCACTATTTGCAGCTTTCTAGAGTTTGTCTAAGGAGTGCAAGCTGATAAAACAGTCTGTAGCTCGTCGACAGGTTGCTGGGATGCTGCCAAAACTGTGCTGCACCCATGGCTTTCTATTTTACTTTTGAGATCACGTCAGTTTACAAGAGGAGCTACTGGTGCACACTTTAAATTAACTAAATGCAGAAAATGGTATGTAAGAAAAGAAAGAAAGCATTAGTTACCCTTTAAGTCTCCTATGTTGCTCTATTCAAGTATGTATGGGATACCATGAATGTAGGAACAGCAAGAACAGTACATTTAATGTGAAGTCAGATTTAAATGGCAAGTATTGTGGGAATTTTCAGCCACAAATGCTTCCTAATCTACCAACCTCAGTATACATATTAATTACAAATCACCCCAGTGGTGTAGAAGCCACCATATCAATAGATCCCAAATGTCTCACCCATCAAATGAACCAAAAGGTTTAAGCCATTGTTCTCCGTTGGGTAATTATGAAGGAGAGACATGAAGAAGAAACTATTTACCAAACATACCTTCTGTCATGCAGGCTTCCAAGCCGAGATAAGGGGTTTCATGGGTGTGTATAGAAAGCTCATCAAAAAGGACATTAAATGGGGATGTAGGATCTGAAGGGGGAGAGTGCAAGATGTCAACCCAGGAAGTTTGCACTTTCTGATAGTTTCCATAGTTCCAATTGCAGAGAGCTCTCATCTCTTCTAGTCTGCAAATTTAAGACACTGGGGCAGATTTACTTACCCGTCCCTGCACGATCCCCGAGGTGCGTTCCCCGACTCCAATGCACAGCTGCTGCGATTCACTAAGATTGTGGGCCTGATATCCTGCATCTGTCGCTTCCCCGATCAGGTCCGCCAGAGTTCACCTTTTTCATCCCGGTGCATGTAAGTGCTTGATCTTGCGACACAAATTCAAAGTTAAATCCCGCGGTTTGTCCGAATCCATCTGATCGTCCGATGGCCCGCCCCCCGATTTCTGTTGCATGAAAGCCGGCACCGATGAACCAAAATCTGATCGCGTGCAACACAATCCCCGGGGTCTCCAGAAGAAGCCGAAAAAGGTGAAACCTAGGCCGGGCAAGGTGTTTGATGCTTGCTAGAAGCTTTTAGATTTGTTACTCGTGATTTTAAACTTTTGTTTGTGATTACATGAGAATAAATGAACTTTTACTATTTACCCCGGGAATACGCACGCGGATTATGCTGATTTCCAGCATAGGATTTCCTTTGGACGTCGGGCACTTTGAGGTGGACGAGGTCTGCAGTGGAACCCAATACGGGAAATATACAGAGGAACAGGAGGAATTACTGGAGAACTCTTCAATTTTCAACCTACTATGGACGTGATGAGAGTATCATGTGGAACTGTGTTATAAGGACATTTTAGAGAGTCGAGCACTAACACTTCCTGTTTTTGCACAAATTGAGTAGCAAAGGGCACATATCGGTGCTTTGCACCTTTTTTTACACCAAAAAAAGGTGTAAAAAACTGCCTTGTACTGTAGCACTTTTATCTGGGACGTTAGGGGTCCACAACACAGCCGAGGGTCCATGGCAACCTTAATCTGCCCCTGAACACCATATACATCAGTTAGCACCCATAAACTCTCAAAAGCACTAAGTGCAGTGCAAAATACCTTGCCAAAAGTTCTACTCAAATAATGTAGGGCGGCAAACATAGCTCTGGTATCTATCCACTTTTCTATTACTCCTCCCAGCACCGACCCCTCACTACCACCCCCACTCCTCTGGAAGATCCAGCATTGAGGAGAAAAGGGGGCTCTTCCTATAACTTCTTACGAAACATCAATTTTGAGCAGTTATTGGCAGTTATGAATTTATTTTATGACTGGAGATCTCAATGAAATCAGTTACTCTAGCGGAGTTGTATATAGTTGTTTGTTGAAAGTTACATTGTTGTTTTTGCAATTATACTAAAAAGTTGGTGGAAAGTCATCCAGTGATACAACAGTGCCCATATATCCCCGACCTTCACTTCATTATGATACACCAATTCCACAGAGAGTTTTCAATAACTGTCAGCTTTACCGAAATCGCACGCTCATAAAATAGCACAAAGGGAACTTTTAAAAAGTCAGGACAGAGTAATCCTCCTGAATTGCCTGGAGATTTGCAAGGATTCGTTTTCTCATTATAGTAAAGCACTAATAGAAAACACTAGACAATGCCTGTGTTATTTGTGTTTCCATTACTGTCTGGCATTGCGGAATGAAGGCATTACCTAAAAGGATGTATTCATCACAAATACACAATGCTGTAGGACAACTCCAGGTGCCACTCAGTGCTTCCAACTAGAAAGGTGAACTTGACACATAATACGGAGCAATGACTAATGCTTCTTTTCACATGAAACTGAGATTTCAGATGTTGCGTTTTAATGGAACTGTACTTTACTGGTGAAGACGCATCACAGGATCGTCTGCATTTTGTGCAGACAACTGAAATTGCTGTCTCCAAAGTGCTCAAATGCAGTCTTGGTTTTCCTATTATGTTTGTTTCCGTGGGAACATTTTGATGGGTGAAATAGAAAACCGGAAAATAATTGTCTGCTGCACATAGCACTCCTGTCATTTCGTGTCATGCAACCCTTGCACCCAGGCGTTTGTTTCCTTTAGTACATGGATACAATGTAGAGGTGGCCTCTTGTAACACCTGTGTGGGCACGATTAACATCCATTTTCTCTGCATGAAAAGATTTTTTTGGAGTTTTATTACAGACTGTATTCACCCCCCTCTCTCTTCCTGTTCTTTCCTGCGGTATTCAGACATGTGAAAACTATAATCTAGATATTTTCAAAGTTAGGTTCCTTTCCTGACAAAATGGTCTGCATAGAAAATTCTACTGTAGGATTCTTTGGAATTCGCTGCCACCCAGTGTACCCTAAGGGGTAGATGCACACATGAAGGATATGCAGGAGATTTGTGGATGCTGCACATACTATAAGTAAAGATGTTGCAGCACATCCACTGTAATACAAGCTACAAATCTTTGGTGAATCAGCATTTATTAGACACAGATATACACCTGTTATTTTGGCACAGAACGGGCTGGTGCCCAACATTAATGCTTAGTAAAGTTTCAAGCCAATAACAAACAAGTCTGAGACAAGGAAAGCGGGGTGATACTAGAAGATACATGACACTGAGGGCCAAACAACAGGTAGATACAGACAAGCAGAGTCAGACAGAACTGGGTAAAAACCGAGATGAAGACACTATACTGTACAGTTCATAATTAAAAGTGATAGAATAGTTGATTAAACGTAGCTGAAGTTGGATACACAGAATAACAAAGATAGCAATAGCACAAGCAAAGGCAAGGAGAAGCACTGTAATAACCAGCATACCCTGAAAGGACTGGACAGAATATAAAGGGAGTAAGGCCTCTTCCACACTAGCGTTGCGTTTCACGTCAGGGTGCAATGCGTTTTTGTTTCATTTTTCCTTGGAGTAATTAGCGTTTTTGCGTTTTTCACGCGCGTGTTGTTAGCGGTTTTTTGCGTTTTCGCGCATTTTTCACGCGCGATTCAATGGGAGACTCGAGCATTTTTCAAAGGGACCATGGTTTGGGATTAAAATGTGTTATTTAATTGAAAAATAATGTCTTCTGATAAATTGCAAACATCTGCGATCTATTTTTCACTGTTCCGCGCGTATATTATCTCCCGACAAGTTAGCAGATGTGAAGAACAGTGAAGAATAGAATAAAATCATTGTACACAGTGAACACAGTGACCACAGGATCATTTAAGATAAAAACACAGTGCAGAACACAGTGCAGAATAGATTACAGATGTTCGGCACATCTGCTTACTTGTCGGGAGATACGCGCGGAACGTTGCGCCCAAAATAGCATGTGAAGAACAATATATATGTGTGAAGAACACATTGCAGATGTATTTAAACATCTGCAATGTGTTCTTCACACACATATATATTGTTCTTCACATGCTATTTTGTTCGCGCCGTTCCGCGCGTATCTCCCGACAAGTAAGCAGATGTGCCGAACATCTGTAATCTATCTATGGCGAACAAAATAGCATGTGAAGAACAATATATATGTGTGTGAATAACACATTGCAGATGTTTAAATACATCTGCAATGTGTTCTTCACACATATATATTGTTCTTCACATGCTATTTTGGGCGCAACGTTCCGCGCGTATCTCCCGACAAGTAAGCAGATGTGCCGAACATCTGTAATCTATTCTGCACTGTGTTCTGCAATGTGTTTTTATCTTAAATGATCCTGTGGTCACTGTGTTCACTGTGTACAATGATTTTATTATATTCTTCACTGTTCTTCATTGTGTTTTTTTAATTAAATGCTCGATCGCGAGCAGGGGAAATAATGTTATTCTGGTCACCTAGCAACCCTTACGTTTAAAACGCATTGCACTCGCATTGCACTTGCAATGATTGTGAGTGCAATGCGTTCTTGATGCATCTCCATAGACTTGAATGGGGCGTGAAAAACGCGTGTGACACGCAAAAATAGAGCATGCTGCGATTTTGACGCGCGTGAAAACGAACGCAAGCACGCGCGTTAAAAACAACGCTAATGGAGAAAGACCCATTGAATACAATGGGACAGAGTGCAATGCGAGTTCTGCGCGTCAAATGCACACGCAGAACTCGCGCGTTAAAAACGTCAGTGTAGAAGGGGCTTAATGGACACTGCCCACAGCACTGACTGGTTCAGCCATCCATCACTGAAGCCCCAGCTGGAGACAAAACCAGCTCAATCTCACACTCAGATTTCCCTAAGCCTGATAAGAGCCTGATAATTATGTGGTTTTCAAAAAGAGAAGCCTGAATTCTGATCCCATTCAGAGCATGTAGCGAGTTCTGCCTCCTCTAGAGCCAATCACTGGCAGGACGGTAGTGTATCTCTAGTAATGCTGTGTCTGGGGTCTCTAAATTCACATGGTTTTAATAAATGAAGGAAGGATTAGCAATATATAAAGAATGGAGATCACTTACATACCAAGCCATAGTGATAGTGCTCCCCCAAGATTAATCGCCCACATTTATCAAAAACAGTGCAAACTGTGAAGTGTGCAGGGTGCAACAGATTCATGAGTTCATGCTCTTCATGAATCTGGCGCTCCATGCACTTCTCCGACAAAGTGCACCAATTTTTTTTGGTGCACGCTTAACATAGAGAATTCTGTCAGACACTGCATGATAAATGTGTTGCATGGTACAACTGTACACCCAAACACCCCCTTCAGTGCAGAATTTTGTGTTGCATCGGGCATACAAATGTGTATGTGGGGGTCGTATCCAAGGACAGCTATCTTGTTGCTAAGAGACAATACGGCTAAATTAATGGGAACTTATCTTCACACTGGTAATTTATTTTTAATAACATGAAATTGAAGAAAAATATCAGTACCGGAGATTAATTAAATGAAATGTGAATATCCAAATGGCAATACCCCTTTAACTTTATAATGGACAATTGCCTAATTACAGTTAGTATATGGACTTACTCAATATGGTAACTATAGAGTTTATGTAAAAAAAACTTACCCTTAAAGGAAATCTACCGTTTGATTTCATTCACTACACTATGAACCAAACATACCTTGAGAATGCTGTAGCTACACTGATGCAGGCACCTATTTTGTTCAATCCCATATTATATATATATATATATATACACTCACTGACCACTTTATTAGGTACACCATGCTAGTAACGGGTTGGACCCCCTTTTGCCTTCAGAACTGCCTCAATTCTTCGTGGCATAGATTCAACAAGGTGCTGGAAGCATTCCTCAGAGATTTTGGTCCATATTGACATGATGGCATCACAAAGTTGCCGCAGATTTGTCGGCTGCACATCCATGATGCGAATCTCCTGTTCTACCACATCCCAAAGATGCTCTATTGGATTGAGATCTGGTGACTGTGGAGGCCATTTGAGTACAGTGACCTCATTGTCATGTTCAAGAAACCAGTCTGAGATGATTCCAGCTTTATGACATGGCGCATTATCCTGCTGAAAGTAGCCATCAAATGTTGGGTACATCGTGGTCATAAAGGGATGGACATGGTCAGCAACAATACTCATGTAGGCTGTGGCGTTGCAACGATGCTCAATTGGTACCAAGGGGCCCAAAGAGTGCCAAGAAAATATTCCCCACACCATGACACCACCACCACCAGCCTGAAACGTTGATACAAGGCAGGATGGATCCATGCTTTCATGTTGTTGGCGCCAAATTCTGACCCTACCATCCGAATGTTGCAGCAGAAATCGAGACTCCTCAGACCAGGCAACGTTTTTCCAATCTTCTACTGTCCAATTTCAATGAGCTTGTGCAAATTGTAGCCTCAGTTTCCTGTTCTTAGCTGAAAGGAGTGGCACCCGGTGTGGTCTTCTGCTGCTGTAGCCCATTTGCCTCAAAGTTCGACGTACTGTGCATTCAGAGATGCTCTTCTGCCTACCTTGGTTGTAACGGGTCGCGATTTGAGTCACTGTTGCCTTTCTATCAGCTCGAACCAGTCTGCCCATTCTCCTCTGACCTCTGGCATCAACAAGACATTTCCGCCCACAGAACTGCCGCTCACTGTATGTTTTTTCTTTTTCGGACCATTCTCTGTAAACCCTAGAGATGGTTGTGCGTGAAAATCCCAGTAGATCAGCAGTTTCTGAATTACTCAGACCAGCCCTTCTGGCACCAACAACCATGCCACGTTCAAAGGCACGCAAATCACCTTTCTTCCGCATACTGATGCTCGGTTTGAACTGCAGGAGATTGTCTTGACCATGTCTACATGCCTAAATGCACTGAGTTGCCGCCATGTGATTGGCTGATTAGAAATTAAGTGTTAACCAGCAGTTGGACAGGTGTACCTAATAAAGTGGCCGGTGAGTGTGTATATATATATATATATATATATTTTGATTTCCTTTTGGTATAGGAAGCATTTCAGAACTATTAAATTATATTTCACTTGTTTCCCTATTTCGCACCCATTTTTCTTCTACAGAGCCAATTAGCAGACAAACCCCGGGTGAAGTAGTTCTTCATATGAGGGGTAGGCTGCTACTCCGGTGTTTAGACTATAGCTTTGCTCTTTTCGCTGAATAAAAAAAAATCTGTGGCCTTGTTTGTCAATAATGACATTTTGGTGACAGAAACGAGTTCAATAGCACTTCTATTTAGAAAGTGCGTGAGGGGGGGGGGGGAGCGCTGTATGTAGTGTGTTTGGCACCAATTTGCAGAGAGATGAAGTGATGATTTCTCTAAGAATACCGGTTGAGATTCATGCTGTTCTGTCCACTTTTCAATTATCTATACATTTGCATTGCTGGCAGGCAGTTCATTCTGCTGGTGAAAATGCCACCTTGGAGGAGACAAATTGGGGGCATTTCTGGGAAGCTTGACAATAATATGAGAGCTCGAGGGAATCCATCACCATGGAAAATACCAACTACATCACCTAAAAATAATTTATTGAAATTATTGTAAAATAGAGGCTTGAGCAATAAATGAAAGATTTCTGCAAAAGGAACAGATAGTAAAAATCCACAGCCTGATGTTTTGGGGCCACAGTGGGATTGCCATGTATTTAACATTGTCCCACCAAGGGTTTTGACCATTGCAAAACTGCATCATGAAGTGACACACTGGGGCACATTTACTTACCCCCTCACCAGAGTTCATAGAAAGATTGTGCGCCCGATATCCTGCATGCGTCGCTTCCCCACTCAGGTCCGACAGAGTTCACCATCTTTTTAGTGGTGCATGTTAGGGCTAGGGCTTGCGACAATTTGAAAGTTAAATCCTGCGCTCAGTTGAAATTAGTCAGATTGTTCGACGGCACGCCTCCTAATTTGTGTTGCATGGAAGCCAGCACAGCTGCACCAAATGAAGGGTCGTGTGCGACACAATCGCAAGGTACCCACTACTTAAATACTTGAGAAAGCCATTTCCCATTGAAGATAGGGCACAGTACGAAAAAAGTGGTGCATGCGGCGCAAAGCCTAAGTAAATGTGCCCCACTGAGTTCAATGTGGATTGGAGTGTTGTGCGCCATCCAGGGCCCAACACACCGGACTTACTTAATTTGCATAAATATATTTATAGTAAATCTGAATGGCTATGGTAACCATGTGGACCTTGTGGACAGCCACTTTTTAAAAAATGGACATGCATGGCACCAAAGTTGCAAAATCTGTGGCATGCGAATAGATTTGTGACTTTTTCATGCCTTGAACACAAGAAAACTGGCACACAACACATTTTATATTCGGGCCACAATGGATGGAAAACTTACACGACAGGTCAATCAGGTCTTCTATACCCAAAATCAAACTAGTTCATGGCAGTTAACAGTCTGCAAGTTCATCCTATGTGGAAGTGTTTGGGGCTTTCCTATACCTGTGAATGAATCCTGCAGAAAGCCACATACTTAACGAACAGATTGAAGATATATATTAGAGGCTCATGCTGCAGAATGAACCTAGCACAATTAGCTTCACACCAGCAGATGCTTGCCTAAATGTTGGTGCCACATCTATTTTACCTTTCCTATTGTCATTGCTTCTTACCAAGTGACCAAAGTTTCAGACAAGGCACAGAAAGTGTCTTTATTCAAAAATGTTTTTCAAATTATGTATGTTGTTTGTTCTCCAAATTGTACAATCATTTGCACATTGGGACATAAAGATGGCAGTTGCAGGGTGTGCAACCAAGATCAGGCCTGGGAATAGAGGAGGCCCACAGTCAATGACAGTGATCTTCGACTTCCACTCCAATCAATTGTATGCATGTAAGACATTGGCAGAGACATGCACTCTGCCCGCACACACTGTATAAGAACCTGCTACTAGCTGTATTTGTAAAAATTGGGGTGACAGGTTCCCTTTAACCTCACACGATTTACGAGTTTATCCAGGGAACAAGGGAAGCACTGTATGCAAATACGTTTTCAAGGTATTCCCTGTCCCATCCTTGAAAATGTATTTGCATATTTCGCAGAATCACCATGGTAGAGCATCAATGACTATAAGTCTCCAACTGCCTATAAGATGACCTTAACTGTCAGGAGAACTCTTACTTCCTGACCCTAACAATGAAACAATTAAGGGATATTTTTGAAGCTGAAAAAGTTGAGTACATGAGTCAATTTAAAACAATAACCCACTGTTCCAAAATGTACCTTATTGTAAAAAATACATACTAGCAGCAGAGGGGGTAAAGCCTGATTGTTGGAGGGCTGCAGTGATAGTTGACTTTTTGGAACTTTCTCCCATCTCGCTACTGCATCTCTGGACCTCAGCCACAGTGACCTTGGGGTTCTTCTTTACCTCTCTCTCCAAGGCTCTTCTCCCATGATTGCTCAGTTTGGCCGGGCGGGCAGAAGCGACTTTGTAGCATATATATATTATAGTATATTGAAATATAGCATATGGTATTGTAGCTAACATCTTTATTATTGGTTTAATGACATTACTTTGAACAATAATGTATATTATATCCTCTACATATTGTGATGAATTGGAACTCCTAATAGACTGTCTGGTCTGTCTGGTGTATTACCGTATATACTTGTGTATAAGCCGAGTTTTTCAGCACAAAATATGTGCTGAAGAACGTCCCCTCGGCTTATACACGAGTCTATTACCAAAAAAAATTACCCACTTAGAAAAATTAACTTAAATACTCACCCTCCGATGTCAGCGCGGCTCCCCGATGTCGGCACGGCTTACCGATGTCCCCGATGTCAGCGCGTCCTGTCTTCTTTCTTCTCCGTGGCTCCTCTTCTCTATTCTTGCTTGTCATGGACGCGTCCATGTTTTCTTCGTGGCCTCGCATACTCGCATACGTGGCCGCGTCATAGTATGCACATGCTAGAAGAAAACATGGCCGTGTCCATGCCGAAAGAAAGAAGAGAGAAGAGGAGCTGCGGAGAAGAAAGAAGAAGGAACGCACTGACATCGGGGACATCGGGGAGCCGTGCTGACATCGAAGGGTGAGTATATAAGTTTATTTTTTTAAGGGCCGTGGGGGCAGGCTGGCTGTATACTACTAGGGGCTGCTGTATACTACTAGGGGCTGCTGTATACTACTAGGGGCTTGCTGTATACTACTAGGGGCTTGCTGTATACTACTAGGGGCTGCTGTATACTACTAGGGGCTTGCTGTATACTACTAGGGGCTGCTGTATACTTCTAGGAGCTGCTGTATACTACTAGGGGCTTGCTGTATACTACTAGGGACTTGCTGTATACTACTAGGGGCTTGCTGTATACTACATGGGGCTTGCTGTATACTACATAGGGGCTGCTGTATACTACATGGGGGCTTGCTGTATACTACTAGGGGCTTGCTGTATACTACTAGGGGCTGCTAAATACTACATGGGGGCTGGCAGGCTGTATACTACTGGGGGATGGCAGGCTGTATACTTCTGGGGGGGGTTTGACCAATGCATTTCCCACCCTCGGCTTATACTCAAGTCAGTAGTTTTTCCCAGTTTTTGGTGGTAAAATTAGGGGTCTCGGCTTATACTCGGGTAGGCTTATACTCAAGTATATACGGTACATATAGGTCCCAGTTAGTGCCTGAATGCGGTATGAGAAATGCATGAATATAGTTGGTTCTTAGATGTATTTCATTATCATTATCTACTTTTGCATCCAGGTATGCTCTTTATAGTTGGCTTTGAGATCTTTTTATTACTATCCACTACTGCATTAGGTATGCCCTTTATAAATATGGCGCCATCTCATGCTCCATGTGAGCAGGCACAGTAAGTCTATACTCTTTCTTCATTGTTCTCGTTGTTGCCTTATTGTAAGAGTACTTTGCTAAACCCCAGATGACCGGTCCAGAGCTTTGGCATGCACAATGCGCCAATGCACCAATTAATTACTTACATTGTGACCACAAAGGCTATTAGAGTTCACTAGTGACCACCCAACTGTAAGTAATTAACAATGTTGATAATGTAATGGTGCTCCTTCTAACCCTTACTTCATTCACATCTATGTACATGTTCAAGAGAGGCCTGGATGCCTTTCTGGAGAGAAAAAATATTACATTGCATGTGAATAAAACTTTTTCTAAGTATTTTCTGTTGATGTAGGGAGTTATTCTGACCACCAAATTGAGGGTCGGGAAGGAATTTTTCCCTTCTTTGGGCCAATTGACATAGGGTCTTGCAGGGTTTTTGCCTTTTCTGCATCAACCAAAATATACTTTATAGTTTATACTTTAAACTGATGTCTTTTTATAACCTTTTTTACTGTTTACTGTTTCTATTGTACATTGTTGCAAATTTGTAGTATCTGACGCACAATAGCCTAAAATGCTGAAATTTGTTGATATATAAATACATCTTTGCACTTAATAACACACTGTAATACCAGTTGCTATAAGAAATGTGACAAATTTCTATTGTCCTGTTATATAGTGATACCCAGTAGTTGTACAGCTGTAAAGCTACTCATTTACCTGGAGGTATCTGTAAAAAGCACTTTGTATATTTAATGAGGAGGAATTTTGGACACGACACGATGGACTGCCTGCATAAATTCCTTTTATCTATTTAGAGAATGATTTGTTTCAGATGTTCTAGAAGGGCATCAAGCGTGGTTCTTGGCAACTACACAGCCAAACAATGGGGGAAAATAACCATGCTTCTATGCAAAATATCTTTTCATAAAAACCTCTTCGTTGAACATGCAGTGGTGCTGCCTCCACTGAGAATAATGTATTTAGCTCCTTTGTTTTGAGGCATGAGAGCTTTGTCCCAATCTTAGATTAAAGAATGGTCTCTAAACATGGCTGCAATTATAATTTGTCTTTTATCTGCTCCTGTGAAAGCGCAGCTGTGTTTTCACATTGGCTGTATTCTATACTGAGCGGTACCACCCCTCCAAACTGGTGAATGTTTCCAGACAATTTTTAGCAGGTCCCAGTAAGAGATCTGAGCTAATCTCTTAGCCAGGAATAGGCTTGAAGAACCTCAGCTAACCTACACAGCCTTTTATCTTCACCACATGCTGGGTGCTCTGCCCTCCCCATCACAGACAGTCCAGACACTTCTTTCCAAATCCAATCAGGGATTGTTTGTACAATGTCTTCAATACTGTAGACAATTAGACATTTGTAACTATTTGTTTTTGGTATGGTGAAAACAAATGAGAATTTCTAAGTGATATATGAATTTTCTGTTGTATTTATAATGCTTGTTCATAGGGCTTTATGTTACTTTTTAGCTAGCTGCTGATGAGCGGTGTATGAAATGATGGCATACAGATGACCTGATCAATATTTCTGTGTCACTTCAATGTTACATTGCTGCAGGAGCCATGATTAATCTCAGCAGGTTCACATATAAATTATAGCGTGGGTTCTTTGTTGATGAAACGGTGTACTTAATATGGAATATATATACATTCATTTCCAGTTTGCTTCTAAGACTGGAATCTCTTATTTTAGGAAAGCGAGTGATTTTTATTATAAATTGATGCACAATCTCTGTAGCTTTACAACCTTGTAGAGACGCTGATAACAGGCCTGGTATTCTGTTGATGGCGATGAAAAGACAATCCAATAAGAATTTCTTGATTTACCTCCTGCTTGACTCTAGAAATAGTCAGTCTGTATGTATACATCCATATATTATGGGTTTGTTTGCAGTGTATTAAAATATATAAGATTTCCAGATTCCAAATTACCACATGAATGGAAAATATAAGGTATTTATATATTTTTCCCCCATAGTTGTCATTTAATAGAAAATGTCCTATGTATTTAATGCAAATTAGCTTCCTGGTGCTTCAGGCGTTGACCATACCTACTGGTGACCCCACAGTCTTTCTTCTTCTACACCTTACATTACCAGGATAACATAATGGGGGTCATTTACTAAGGGCCCGATTCGCGTTTTCCCGACGTGTTACCCGAATATTTCCGATTTGCGCCAATTGTACCTGAATTGCCCCGGGTTTTTGGCGCACGCGATCGGATTGTGGCGCATCGGCGCCGGCATGCGCGCGACGGAAATCGGGGGGCGTGGCCGAACGAAAACCCGACGTATTCGGAAAAACCGCCACATTTAAAAACCGAAAAAGTGTCGCTCGGGAAGCGCTTACCTTCACCTGGTCCGAGGTGGTGCATTCCGGTGCGTTGAGATGATTTTCAGCGCAGCAGCGCCACCTGGTGGACGGCGGAGGAACTACCTTCACAAATCCCGGCCGGACCCGAATCCTGTGCAGAGAATGCGCCGCTGGATCGCGAACGGACCGGGTAAGTAAATGTGCCCCAATATGTCTTGAGGATTCAACAAAATGTGAATAGAACCATAGTCACATATACAGACGGTCCCCTACTTAAGGACACCTGACTTACAGACGACCACTAGCTACAGACGGACCCCTCTGCCCACTGTGACCTTTGGTGAAGCTCTCTGAATGCTTTACTTTAGTTCCAGGCTGCAATGATCAGCTGTAAGGTGTCTGTAATGAAGTTATACTGATAATCCTTGGTCTCATTACAGCAAAACATTTTGAAAATTCAATTGGCATTGGGGCAAAATAAAATTTTGTCTGCAGCTACAATGATAAAATTTACAGTTCTGACTTACGTACAAATTCAACTTAAGTACAAACCCAAGGAACCTATCTTGTAGACTTGTAAACTCAGAGACTGCCTGCATTTAATTGTCCTGCAGCCTCTCAGTTTTCAATCAATTACTATTTAACTCTCTAAGGCTGAGAAGTCACTGTGCAACCTTCACAGATTCAAAGATTCACATAGAGGAGAATAAACATTATAGCAAACATCAAAACTAACTAGTTCACAAAGGTTAAAAAAAGCAAAAAAAAAAAAGGTTTTTATTTCTATTGCAAATCTTTGACCATATCTTTTATCACTACAGTACAAAGAGGATAATTCTGGTTGCAAGTTTTTGTTCCTAGTTATTGAAGTATGAACCGCACTGGAGTTCAAAGTATCTCAACCATCCGATAAATGAAAAACTCTAAAATTCAGACAAAGAACATATGTGAAAACATATATTACTTTATTGGATATGCATTTTAACATAATACATATACTGCCAACTATTCATCCATTTGTAGACTGTAGAGTAAATTACTGATAAAATATTGATGGTTTCTTCTTATTATTAATAAGAAACTATGCTGAGCCATGACAGTAGATGTTACCGTAACTCATTAGCTTATAGTTCAGCAATTTGTCTTTGAAATTTAATATAGTCACATAATATTTATTGGATTTAAAAACTATAAATTAAATATAGTTTTACTGTTAATGTGCCATAATATTCTTCCTATTTTTAGTTTACCAAAACTAAGACTCATTTCTTTTCAAGTTCATTTTTCTAAGAATGAAAATCTATTTTATAGTCAATTTTAGAACAGGACGTGTGACAGGTTTTCATAAATGGAGATTTAGGGGCTGAGACCTCAAACAAATGGCAGACATGGGCTGTGTATAATGTCCTATAGGTTTAGATCCGCTCTTTACTCTTTTACTCAGAGGAGGACATGTATCACTCCTACTGCTTCCTTTTTTTTTGAGAGACTTTTTGGGTGACTTTTTGTGCGACTTTTTCCAGTTTGCGACTTTTTAGGCGCAGAATTAAGCAGTGTACCAAAGTTAGCAGCCTCAATGATGTAATGCAGTGGCCATATGTATCTTTGTAGCCCAGATGTTTGATCAACATGTGAGAGGTTTGGGCTTGGAATTGTCCCATTCTTGTACCTAATAAGTTGCAAAACCCAGCATGCTAGACTCAGAATTACTTTTGGTAAACTACTATTTGGGACTTAAAAGTTGCACACCCCAAAAAGTGTCAAAAGTGAGACTAAACAGGCAACTGATCACATGTATCACAAAGGGGAAAAATTTAAGATACATTACAATGATTAAGTTGGCCAACTTCAGGAAACTTGAAAAAGTGCCAACCGTAAAGCTAGGATACATGTGCAGCCCAGACCCACTTTTGGTAAAATCCTATTAGGGACTAAAAAGTCACACACCACAAAAAGTCACAAAAGTGAGACTAAACAGGCAACGCATCACATGTATCACAAAGGGGAAAACTTAAGATACATTGCAATGAATAAGTAGGACAACTTCAGGAAACGTGAAAAAACTATGATACATGTCCCCCAGAGAGTGGAGCAACAGGTGAGCAGTAGGTCCAGAGCACATGAAAAATGTAGGGTCATAGAACTCTGTTGCCATTTGGGTTACAGATTGTTGGGTATTCAACATCAAGACCTCAAATATTACAATTTTTTACATTTCCCCATCTTAAAGAAAGAGTTAACGACACAAATCCTAATATCACCTGCAACACTAAGGCCCGTTCCACACTTGCGTGAGTGATGTGAGGAACTCGCATCACACACGCAACGTATGCTGTATGGCCCGAACGCTGCAAACCGGAACGGAACTTAGCATGTCATTTCAGCCCCGGTTTGCAGCATTCGGGCCGTGTGATCCGGGCAGAATGCGTTGCGAGTGTGATGCGAGTTTATTGCATCACACTCGCAAGTGTGGAGTGGCCTAAGAGGAGTTGTTTTAGGAAGAAGTGCACACCTCATCATTACATAAATTAGGCTGTTCCTCCTGCAGTTTATGCCTCTCGGGTCATGAGTTCATAACTAGTGTAGATTTCAGTCTTCATTTACCCATTTTAGGGTAGTATAAAGACAAGATTTGCACCACTTGGGGTGAATGAAGGTTAGTATTGGTGTAAAGGGATGACAAAGCTCTTCAAAAGTGTCTCAGCAGATTAGAAGCTTTTCATTTTATACTAAAATAGTCCTACACACAAGGCACAAATCCCAACACTGATCTTAAAGCAAATATGCTGCATCCAAAAAAAGATACTTGCTCTGTGCTTGGCATTAAAATGTTATCTTTCAGATGGTGTTGCATGCTTTATGATGTTGCTGTTTAATGCTTTCTGCATTTACATATGCTTCAAGAATTTGCTTCTTGGCAGTTTCCAGTGTTAATAACTGTTTTAATTCTTGTGGAACTGTCCTAATATTAATTTAAGACTATTAGTTTTCTCATCCATCTTACAATGTAGCTTAAAAAAATAACAAAAGAACTCACAATTACAATATACATTTCCACTTTTCATCGATGTGTGGCAAGAGATGACAAGATCGATGTGTGACAAGAAGTTGTTGACTCTGGTAGGATTGGATATGACATTGTATGTGTTGTGACCAGGGGTGTAACAATCGCATTCACAGGGCTTGTGCGACTGTGACCGGGTCTGAGGGAGGGGGGGTGGTGCAACTGCCAGGCTGAAGATTGTGGGTCCGTGATGGAGGAAGAGAATCAATCTTTCTGAGAGTGTTTAAAACACACATACAATTTATTATTAGTGCAGACACACATCTGCCTGACCACTCTCTGTGATTTGATGATATCACAATGCTACCAGCCATCTTCTCTGGAAGCCTCAGCAGATGAGGAGGCCCGAGATCACTGGGGCATGGGAGGTAAGTAATTATTTCATTGTTTAGGTTTTTTTCTTAGTATTTCTGACTGACTTCTGTTCTAGTACTGATGAAGAGGGGCACTCTACTGCATGTCAATTACTAAGGGGAGCTGCTGAGCAGTATATGTATTAATAAAAGGGCCTCTGTAACCTATATTTACATATATATTTACTAAATTTATTAGGAGGGGCTGTTGAACTTAATATTAATTAATAGGAGGGCTGCTGGACTGTAATATGTATTAACTTTAATGCTGAACGTTATATGATTTAGAAAGCTGCTGTGCTACATACTAATTAATGGGGAAGCTGCTGTTATACATTTAATAAATGAGGGGATGCTGTGCTACTTATTAATTACTGAGAGGATACAGTACTACATAGTATTCAATTATGGAGTGCTGTTACTCATATTAATCAATAGGGCGGAGTACTGATGCAGGGTGCAGGTGCTGCATATAAATAAATGAGGGCGTGCTAGTGTTGAACATAAGGACATAATTTTTAGATTGTAAGTGACTGTGGTATCTTTAGGGGTATAGTGTGGTGATATGCAACCAGGCATCAAATTCATTGACAATTAACCATAGCCAGGAGACGTTGTTGCTCTATACTTAATGGACAAGAGTCCACCAGGATGAAAAACCAAGACAGACCAGGCTAGAACAACATGAGGAGGAAGCAGCTGCGACTGCTCATAGAAAGAAACAAAACACCATGCAAATGGTAAATATAAATATATGTAGACTCTCTAGTAAATTGCCTTTATATCTTGCTTCAATATTTTCTTAAAAACTTCAAATCACTTTATATCTGTGTCTTGGACTACTGCTGTGCGACTGAGAAGGCACTGAATTCTTTTTGTGGTTATTCAGTCACCAGTCTGAACAGCTTTTTATTTCTGTACTACTAGAAATCTGCAACCCTTGACCTGGACCAGCAAAGGTTAAGGCTCACACACCTTCAGAGCTCTGTCTCTCTCACCTGGAGCTCTCTGATTTCAGCTCTGTGGTGAAACAGTTTGTATCTAGCATCCTGTTTATCCTTTTGCTATCCTTTGTTATTCTGAATTTTTTATATTGGCTACATCCTTGACTATTATTTCATCTATTTGATTCTGTTCCTTTACGAACTATCTAGTTGTGGCTCGGATTGTTGACGTCCCCTTTGTGTTATTTGTTTTTCCTTTCTTGTTACTTGTTTACACCTTAGCTTAAGAAGGGAACAACATCCAGTTATTTCCCATTGTTTAGTGTGGACACAATATGCCGATAGGTGACAGATTGAGGGGCTCAGCATTAGGGCCCACTGTCCTAGCCCAAGGAGGCTACCACTTTGGAGAATAAGGCTGATTTCACACTTGCGTTTTTCATGCGCGAACTTGCATTGCACTCAGACCCATTGTAATCAATGTTTTTTTTCAGACTTGCATTTTTTTTGTGCATGTGCGCATATTTTTCAGCATTTCTCAGCATGCTCTAGCTTTGCAAGCCACGCACGTGAAAAATGCACCATACAAGTCTTGGAGATGCACTCTTTAAAGTGCAAGTGCAATGCGTTTTTCACTGATCAATTGCCATAGAAAAGATAGACCACAGTCCTGAGTCGTTTTAACAATCGTATCTGCACATGAAAAACGCATTGAAAATCCATTGGATACACCAAAAATATTTGAAAAACTGAAACACAAACAAACTCTAATTGAAATCTCATTGAACTGATGAAAATTGTCAGTTTTTCACTAACCAAACCCTGATTGCACCCTGATCAGACTCTGATGTGATCTGCAACGCAAGTGTGAAAGAGGCCTAAGTGCCTGGCTCTACTGTAAGAGCAAACAAACTGCTTGCACATTTATTTAAGAAGTGTTTGAGACAAATATTGTGTCGCGGGTGCACTGTGTCCACCGTGCAACAAAAATTCTGCACATAAGGGGGTGTTCCGATGCAGAGTTAGTCCGTGCGCCATACTTATTAGTGCCACTTGACAGAATTGTGTTGCACACTCTATGTTAGAGGTGCACCAAAAAACGTTAGCACACACTTCCCGGGCAGAGCAGATTGCACCATATTAACCCCTTAACGTCGCAGCCCTTTTTCGTTTTTGCGTTTTCATTTTTCACTCCCCACCTTCAAAAATCTGTAACTGTTTTATTTTTCTATGTACAGAGCTGTGTGATGGCTTATTTTCTGCGTAACAAATTACACTTAAAAATGGTGGTATTTAATATTCCATGCCCTATACTGGGAAGCAGGAAAAAAATTCCAAATGCAGTGAAATTGTGGGCTTGGATTTTACAGAATTGACTGTACGCCCCAAATGACACGTCTACTTTATTCTTTGCGTCGGTATGATTAATAACAAATTTAAATAGATTTTATAATGTTTTCATACATTTAAAAAAATTTAAACCTCCTGTACAAAAAAGTTTTTTTGGATTTTGCCATCTTCTTGTGCTAATAATTTTTTTTGCGGATTTTGATGACATTTACAATGCTATCATTTTTAGGACTGTGCGACCTTTTGATCACTTTTTATAGAATTTTTTTTTTTAAATGGCAAAAAAGTGCCATTTTCGACTTTGAACTCGATTTTCCGTTACGCGGTTAAACGCAGTGAAAAACAGTTATCATATTTTGATTGATCGGGCATTTTTGGACACGGCGATACCTAATGTGTATGATTTTTATTGTTAATTTATATTTATATCAGTTCTAGGGAAAGGGGGGTGATTTGAGTTTTTAGGTTTTTTTATTATATATTTTTTTTTAAACTTTCTTTTTATTTTTACAATTTTTCAAATTCCCTAGGGTACTTTAACCGTAGGTTGTCTGTAAGATCCTATCATATACTGCTATACTACTATCAGCACATTGTAATGCATGGGTTAACCTGAAGTATCCTCAGGCCTTCGTGAGACCCGAGGCTACCATGGCGACAGATCGCCGCTCCCCGATGACGCGCCCATGCGCCGCCATCCTTTTGCAGCTGCCGGCAGCTTTGCCGGCGGCGATCAGCAGGTAAACACCCGCGATCAGCAGGAAAACACCCCATACTGTTGTGCAGTGTGTGCAGCGCGCCTTGTGCAGCGCTGCGTAATCTGTGTGTGCTATATAAATAAAGAATTATTATTATATATAAGCAGTTTGCACTGAAAAGAACGTGCAAGCGGCTTTAGTAAATGTGGGCCACTGTGTTTTCACTTAAAATGTGAAAACACCCATAGAGAACAATGGCTCAGTGAGACCCCTTTCACACTCGCCTTGCAGATCACGTCAGAGTTTGATCAGGGTGTGATCAGGGTTTAGTCAGTGAAATACTGACATTTTTCATCAGAGTTCAATCAGTTTTCAGTCAGAGTTTGTTCAGTGTCTCAGTTTTTCATGAGTCTTTTTTGATGTTTTCAATGCGCTTTTCACACGCAGATAATGTACGTGAAAAGGACTCAGGACTGAGCTCTATCTTTTCTATGGCAATTGATGCGTGAAAAACGCATTGCACTTGTATGTGGCTCAGAGTGCAATGCGTTTTTGATGCATCTCCATAGTCTTGTACGGTGCGTTTTCCATGTGCGTGACTTGCAAAAGTAGAACATGCTGAGATTTAAAAGCGCGTTTAAAAAAAATGTGCTTGTGTGAGCGAAAAAGAAAGCAAGTCTAAAAAAACTCATTGGGGCAGATTTACTTACCCGGCCCATTCGCGATCCAGCGGCGCGTTCTCTGCACTGGATTCGGGTCCGGAGGGGATTTATTAAGGTAGTTCCTCTGCCGTCCACCAGGTGGCGCTGCTGCGCTGAAGAGCATCGGAACGCACTGGAATACACCGAGCCGGGCTGAGTGAAGGTAAGTGCAATTTTCGCGACACATTTTTTTTTAAAATGCGGCGGTTTTTCCGAATCCGTTGTGTTTTCATTCGGCCACGCCCCTCGATTTCCGTTGCGTGCATGCCGGCGCCGATGTGCCACAATCCGATCGCGTGCGCCAAAATCCCGGGGCAATTCAGGGGAAATCGGCGCAAATCGGAAATATTCGGGTAACACGTCGAGAAACCGCGAATCGGGCCCTTAGTAAATGATCCCCATTGACTACAATGGGTCAGAGTTACAATGCAAGTTCTGTGCATCAAAAGCATGCGCCGAACATGCGCATTAAAAAACGGCTTCAGTAAAAATCATGGAATAACAGATGAGAAAAACATCACCAGTGTGAAAAAGCCCTAAGGGTTGTTTCTTATTGGTGTGTGTATTGTGTGTCAGTTGTTCATCCCTTCTGTTTTGTCATTGTGTCGCTTCCGTTTTGCTTCTGTGTTGCGTTTCCGTTTCGTCCGCCATAAAAAATGTAAGATTTAACATTGGTCAGAAAACACCTAGTTTCCCAGGCTCATCAATTAAATCAATTTTCTTTTGCGGACCCATAGACCTCTGTTGCCATGCGTGATACGAATCAATGAAAAACAACAGACCACAGATCAGTGAAAAAAAATATAAAGTGAAAACACCCACTGAAAACAATGGCTTCTGTGAAAAACACTAAAGCACTAAACACTAAAATAACGCCAATGGGAAACACCCCTTACCTGGATAGTAGTCCCAAATGTATCTATGAGGCATTTATGATGAGATTAAAATCCCCCTTTTATGAAGAACAAGTAATATAAGCAATGCATTTTGAACATTTCATAGAAAACACCATCAGGAAAAGTGGTTGCACTGCTGCGTCATGGTTGGGACATGCTTCTTACACTTAAACAGTCTTATTATGCACATAGATCAGTCAATGGATCAATAGGTTTTTGCTTGTCGTGATTGATGAGAGATTAGACTTTGCGTTACGTTGCGTTCAGTAGAAATATTGTGCACAACCCTCACAGCTGTGAACACTTGCCATTGACTTGTACAATATATGATATCCTGCTCGCTAGTTGGCTTCAGACTTATAGTAAAACATATGCTGCTTACACATAGGAGCCTTCAGCCACAGCGTATACAGAAGCATCAATGTAACCCATTCATTGCCAGCACTAAAGCTCTATGAATATCTAATTATTCACTGCTCTCCCTGGTGCAATGTAACTATGGTTTACCATCACTAGACTCCTCTCCCCTGTCTCTAGCTGAGGACCATTCCCAGGTGAGGACCTCTTCTTCTCTGCCACACTAACTTTAAGCAATAGAGAAGGGGGGAGAGAGGGAGGATCTCTGGCTCAGCCAGTGGATGTCAGTACTTTGCATAGATCTCTTCTTCTCAGTGTCTGTGAGAGCAGCAGCATGTACTCTGATGATAGGTGACAATGATCTGCCACCATCCTCTCATCCACACATTACAGGAGGAGGAATAAGCAGAGACCCTGCCTGCCTTGTTGTGCTTGCAGTCAGCTGGGATTGACTTGGAGCAGAAGTGAGATCTTGTTTGGGCATCATTTCCATTGCTAGCCTGGACCTGCTAGAGCTATGCATCCAGACTTCAGGAGCTGGGTCCTGGCCACTGTCACCTTGCTGGTGGTCTTCCTCATCTTGGCGGATATATCTGAGCTGGAGGAAGAAATCGGGTAAGGGCATGTCTACACCTTGTATCTAGCAGCAGGGAGCTCCTGATGATCTAGTTTCTTTGTCCTCATAGTTCTGCTTGGCTCTTGCTTAACTCTTTCTATGTTCATACTCCTATAATACAGGCTAATAGTCAACCTTTGCACATACTATGGGATGTATAGGAGAGCTATAACACAAGCAGAATTACTGTTTCTCAGCAGTCAATACTTTTCCATTCTACATGTACTGACAGGCATCACTGATGGCTTCATCAGATCTCCATTCACTTGTGTTTGCAGTTGTAATATAGCGATAGAGAATGAATAGCATCACTTTGGGGCTTAGTGAGTGAGATCCAGCTGCTATGGGCTATTTATCAGCTGCTTCTTATACAAATGCAACATATTGTTGGAAAGCACAGTGCTTAATGCAGGACCATGCCTTGGAGACAAGGCTGAGCTTCCAATGCAAAACACTGGATGCTGGAAAACAATAGTTATGATGCAAAGCTGTGCTTATATCACAGGGCTAGCCTCCTGAATGCACAACC
Source organism: Engystomops pustulosus (assembly GCF_040894005.1). Classification (NCBI taxonomy): domain Eukaryota; kingdom Metazoa; phylum Chordata; class Amphibia; order Anura; family Leptodactylidae; genus Engystomops; species Engystomops pustulosus. Next base: position 170,947,315 of record NC_092414.1, read on the forward strand.
AGCCTGAGCATCCACACACATGTATTAGAGAGAGGGGATACAAGCAGCAAGCTAGAAGAACCAGGACTGCACTTTATGTTGTAATCTTGTATCTATGTGTTGTATCAATAGTGGTTATACTTCCTATCTATTTTACTTGCCTGTAATGTCAGAACATGGGAAATATTCCTCATTTTGTTAATATTTTTTTACTATTGCTCACTTCTAGACTTGTGGATTTGGATAAGACTACAGTTGGGGTGCAGGGCTATGCAATGTGTCCTGGGGGTGAGTAGCCCCCATGACTGGCATTACACGTGTCTGAATCCATATTGGACAGCGGTGAAGATGAGCTAAGCTTTTCCTGGTATCTCCTGGGTGTGTTGAGTGTCTTCATGCCTTCCACTAATGTAATCTAGATAAGGTATGATGCAACTGACCACAAAAATCTAATTTCGTGATGATATCATAAAGTAGACGGTTGCTTAAAGCTTCTTGGTAATTGTAAAAAGACTCAAGGGACCAAAGTAAAAATACTTATGGGATGAAAGAATTATCTAGTGAGATATCAAGGAACGTTATAGAAGCATTTGGATATACTGTGGGTTTGGAATGTGTTACAATCCACTACATCTTATACTGAATGACTTGTGCCAGGTTGGAAATTGTTTGATATTTGCCAAGTATAACTCTGGAGTGTAGCCTGTGGACCACAAGGCATCAACATCTCTCCCTCTCAATTATTCCAATGATCTTGATACTTCTCAGGACTGTAGATAGATCGTTATTTTTATTTCTCCTGATATGTTCCGTTTTTCAGAAGCTCTTGTTCCTTTTATTGCTCTTTTGCTAACTCTTGGATGGGTTAAAGGGTTGTAAAAATTGGCTGCATTGCTTGACATTTATAGCACTGAAAAGTGCAGCTTTAAAAAAAGCCATTTTTGTGTGTATTTTCCTTTTTCACCTTTCCAAATAACCTTTGTTACACTTTTAGTACTGAGACCTTTTTGGTATTTATTTACTTCTGTGACAGCTGGAAGCGGCAGTAAACATTGTGGACAGGTCTATATACACATCAATTTATCTCTAAAGCACTCGGATCTTCAGGTGCTTGAATGTCTGTAGAAATTCAACTAGTTGAGAAGGTTTCATACTGTAGATGAAGGGCTACATGCAGCATTTCTGATAATTATAGTTGAATGGGGGGAGAGGGTCATTACAATTTGTCGTTGACTTGGTCGTCTATGTTCAATTCTAATTTTGTTTTATCTGGATTTATCAAGTGTGTCTATGGTTCTTGCTGTACTTTTTCCTTTTGTTTGTCTCATTGTACTGGGATTTTTTTGCGTTTATCACAAAATGTTCTTTTTTTGGTGCACATGTCCCTCTAAGGAGCAATTGGTCTTGATATTTTTGGTAGTGGTTTTTGAACTATTTCTACGCCAGGGGTTGACTGGAGTAATTGGGGCTTATTTACTAAGGGTCCACTGTCGGACTTTCCTACGTTTTCAGGTTTTGCACGGCTGTAGCAGACATTTAACAGGGGATTGTGTTGCACATGATCGGATTTTGGTGCAGCTGCGCTGGCTTCCTTGCGACAGAAATTGGGGGGTGGGCTGTCGGACGATCCCACTGATTTGGACTGAGCGCGGGATTTAACTTTCAAATTATGTTGCAAGCCCAAGCACTTACATGCACCAGTCATTTAACAGGTGTCTGCGCTGGGATTGTGTCACATGCAATTGTCTTTTGGCGCTGCTGCGCTGGCTTTCATGTAACAGAAATGGGGGAGCAGGCTTTCAGACAATCCAACTGATTCGGACTGAGCGGCGGGATTTAGCTTTCAAATTGTGTCGAAAGACAATGCACTTACATCCACCAGGATGAAGAAGGTGGTCTCCGCCGGACCTGAGCGGGGAAGTGACACATGCAGGATCGGGCGCACAATCTTACTGAATCGCGGCAGAGTGTATGATCGTCGGACAATGCACTTTCTGTGATCTCCTCCGGACGGGTAAGTAAATGTGCCCCATTGTGCGCCAAATTGCAAATCATGAATTTAGTTCAGTATTGTTAAAACTGGTCTAAGCAAATAATAAATATGGCGCAAGTAGGCTCTATTTTAAAGTCGCAAAACAGCAACTGTGCCAAAACAACACCGCACATAGACAAACCAAATGATAAATTCACCCAATTATGATTTTTGGAAGAGAAAGTGAATATTGATTGTTTTTTGTTTTTCTTTTTTATATTAAGAATACTGTGCAAACATTAATGAATGTACAGGAACATTCATGGTAGACAAAAGTTAAGGTAGACCCTCGCATTGATATATATGACGTTTATTTATATTATGATGCTTAAAAGGAGTTGACATTACTAGGTAGGCGCTCCAATATATTGTTAGTCAAATCTATGGATATAGTATCACCGTGAGTGTATCAGTTGACCTTTAAGTTAAGGATGCAGCTCCACAAGTGCTTCTTGAGGTGATACCATATCCTGAAGAACTATCCTCTGTAGTATCTAACCAGAATCCCACAGGAGCAGTTACTCAGAGCAAAAGAGAGGAATATAGAGCAGACGCTCTTCAAAATGAAGCTCATCCACATATAGCACCTGCAGAGATGCAGTCTTGGATTATTGTAATCTCTTATATATTTTTTTCACAATCCTTTTACATTCACATGTGGATGAATACACAGCAAAACATGGCTGCTACCTAGCTCTGGTGTCAAAAGTGCTGATGTACATTTTTCATTTTAGTCAAAACAGATCTAGAAATCTGTCAAGACATAAAAATTGTGTAATATCTGCCCATTCCTCCTGGCTGGACATATTCCTCCTGTCTGCATATATGTGTAATACGATTGCAAGGTTTACAATACGGTTTACAACACAATACTGTTTTGTAATATTGTATGGTACCACATGGAGTGGCACTTTTTAAGTGTCAATGTCAGAAGCTTCAAAATAGATTCTGTCTGCAGAGTTCTGAGCTTTGTAACCACACCCCATGCATCTCTGCTGGGGCTGTGATTGGCAGCAACCTTGTGGACTTGATTTCCATGGCTGAGCTGGGTGTGTGTTTTGTGGAGAGCTGGGTGGTTTCAACTTGCTTTTGAGGTGGGGGTTTGCAGCTGTGGGTTGATTGATGGACAGCTAGTCAGAATCAAGGGGAGAATTCAGGATGACCTAAATCTTAGCTCACTTACTACTGGTTATACTCATACATATTACATCTCCTGTAATACTTCTCTCTGTTTGTATTTTTCTGACCTGAAACTTGTACCTTAGCCTGGATCCTGCTTGATACAGAACCTTGGACCCCAATTTGATCCAAACCCCAAACCTGTACCTGAGCCTGTATCCTGTATGATCCTGAATCATGTATCATACCTGGTCCAGAACCTTGCACCCTGTCTGATCTGAAACTTTGTATCTGTCTGTATATTTATCTGTCTATCTGCCTCTCTGTTCATCTTACTTCTGTTTTGAGCATGTACTGAGAGTAGGGATTGTCGACCAGTAGTCACTTATCACTAGGGTTTGCGAGGCTAATAGGTAGAGAATTTGAGTTGTGGGTGAGTTCACAGTCTGCACCCCTTTCTTTCCCTTGACAGTCAGTCTGTAACTACTATATTTGCTTTTGTTTAATTAGTTTTAGCCATCCAAGGCCTAGCATGTTACAATACTGTATTGTGTTTGTTTTAAGGGAACACATCTGTATGGCAAAAAGAGGTGGCATTACATGAGTCTGCCACATAGAGGCCCTTGGATACTGTATTGCATGTCAAATTCCTTTTTTTTGTTTGCAGATATATACTACAAACAGCACAGTAAAGGATATATTGAGATTTACATTTCTCATGAGAATTTCTTATGTTTTTTCTATAATATCAGAAAAGTCTGAAGACTACCAAAGCAGGTAATGTAGAAGGTGTGGTAGATGTCCCTTAGCATATGCTAACAATGTATTGGCCAAAATAACTCTACAACAGTTGAACACAGGGTCCAAATATGACCACAAGAAAACAACCTATGAACCCAATGTAGTTCTGATTTGATGAGGAATGTTTTACCCCCTTGGATCCAAAGTAGTTCCGATCTGAAAAGTAATGTGATATAACATAGATATCACCACATAAGGATCTATTTTTTTTCACATGCTCCAGCAAACTCTTTCTCTGTGGCTCATTGTTTCTGATTTCCACCTGCAAGGAATACAAATAACGGAAGGTCTGGGGTTTCTATGTAATTCTTCTATGTTGCTCACAGTTCTAAATTGCTGCTTAAGCTTGGAGAATGCCAGGCTTTTATTTTTAGACTGCCTCAAATGATGCTATAAGTGTCTAGAGGAAACTTACATGAATGAGTCCACCATGATTCATTTATTGGGTCCAGTAAAACTGCTTTCATGTATCTTTTAATGGCCCATAAAATAAACTGAACACATTATTGGCTTTTAGACACTATGCTATTCATGCTGAATATTTTGTTGTGCAATGTCCAAAATGGTGTTCCAAATATCATAGGGATCATGTATACAACCCACTCCAAACCATTTTGTGCAGAATTGTAGTTCAGGGACAGAGATAGCAGTTGCACCAACAAGTAGCTTAGGAGACCTTAAAGGAAACCTTCCACAGGATCTGATGGTAAATTCCTCCTGCCTACCTCTGCCCTAATCTGTAATTTAATAATCCTGTAACCTAACTTAGTTTGTTTAAAAAAAAAACTTTATTTCAGTAATATGTAAATTAACTTCAGAGGCTACTTGGGCGTGTACTAGCCTTAGCGCCCAGTGCCTGCCCAGGCTAGTACATGCCCACGTAGCCTCTGTAGTTAATCAGATCTACTTGACCTAGTTGAATCCTCATAGTTGGTTTCCTTAAAGGGGAATCTGTCAGCTGCAAGAACCATATAAAACCAGGACTCCAACTTTATATAGCATCTGTGAAACTTCCAATCCATCAGCCAGTGTAAAGTCATGGAGTTGCGGACATCAACACCCAAGTCAAGCTGTCTTCTATTCTACTTGCTTTCTCCATTGAAACACACACACCTCATCAACGCTATGTCACCCCCCGATAGTGTTGTACATACTTGTGCTATGTCGGGGGCATGTGCTGTGTATGATAGAAGCAGGTCACCAAACCCCTAGATGATTGGCTCATGCACCGGATTACTTTACCAAGATCACAGGAACAAGAACTTACAGACAGAGGAGAATAACATAGGTCTGATAATGGGCATGTTTTGCAATGGAGGGAACAAGGGGCGGCGGAGAAAACTTGACTTCATGTTTGAGCTCCTTCGTGACTGTAAGCTGAGGATGGCCCTAAGGAACAGTTGATTTTGAACATGCTGAAGTAATGCTGAGACCTAACATGGACGTGGATTGGAAGCTGATCAGATGCTATATGAGGTAACAGACCTTATTTGAGCTGACTAAAAAAACTCTCTCAGCCGAAATGCACCTATTAGTAATTGTAGTGTATTGTTGAGAAAAAACACCTTACTTACCTCACTTTATGTTCCTTTCATGGCCCATAATAGTCTCATCATTCAGAATACGACTTTGAAGTGAGAATTAAATTGGTTGTATAAGTCACAGAGGCAGAGAGTTTAGTACTTAAGTCAAGCTCTCCCAACCTTAGAATGTCCCCTCTGTAGTGCATGACATTATACATCAGATCTCTGGAAAGCCATGTATGAAGCCCCTGGATACAGAACTTTCAATTACAGTGAAGGTGGTGTTCTGAATCGGAGAGAGCTTGACTTCATTGTACAACTCTGTGCCTTGACTCTATACAACCATTTTACATCTCACTTCAAAGAAGATTTATCTGGATGATGCCCCTAAAAAAAATGGGTGTTTAGCAACTTGACAACAAACTGGTTGTGATCCTGGTTTATTAGGTCAATTTCTGCTGACAAGTTCCCTTTAAGACCATATACTTTATGAAAATACCAGAACGATAGCATATAGTAGATGTTTGTCAACTATTGCTCCAAAGGAGGATTGATTTATGTTTATTTGTGCCAAAATATAATGACTCTGCACTGGAAATATTCTTAGCAACATGGCATCCAATAGAATACAATTCCATTCACACTGTGGGATTTCTGACTGAAAAAAAATGGCCTTGAAACAAAGGTGCTGTAGAGAGTAAAACCACCAGTAAGACACAGTTGTATTACAAGAGCATTATATTGTGTATTATGTATAGATGAGTCCAAGTGGTCTAATAAATAATCACTTTTATCATCATAGTGAAAGTTGTGCAGACAGCCATACTCGGGAAACTTGATGCTTCTTTGATCTGAGAACTGTGAATTTCTACATACACAGAAGTTTATGTTAGATATTTTAGTAACAAAATCTGAAGAGGTTCTCTGCGAGTACATAAAACAGACTTAATAGAGCATAAAATGTGTTCCAATTTACTAACCAACTCTAGGGGACCAGCGCTGCTGGGGGGAGGTGTATCACTTCTCATTCAAATACATGGGCTACATCCCTAAGGATTTGCAGTTATTGCTTCCATATGGATGTGACGTAAACTAACACTGCCCTCATGTAGAATTGGTCCCTGAGATCATCACTCTGGGAACAAATTACAGCACTGAGTATATTAGAAAAATTAGGGCACGTCTTGTTACTGTATGTGCTTTTATTATTAAGCCTCTAAAATATGGTGGGATGATCACTGCTCAGGTATTTAAATACATTTGTGTCTGTGTGTTGTGATATTGTATTATAAAGTGATATCCTTAGTGTCTAAGCCTTGCCAATGACTCATGCATTAGACTCTAAGGCTATGCATTGTTGGTTGCCAATGCTGTGATACTTTATTCAAGTGGTTTCAACAGGGAAAACCAAAAAGAGGGGACATTGCCACATAAAAGCCCTAAGAGACATGATGGGGATTATTTACTAAGGGTCGCGGATCGCACTTTTGTCTTAATATTTTCGGATTTTGCACGGCTTTAACAGGTGTATGTGCTGGGATTGTGTCGCAAGCAATTGTTTTTTGGCTTTCGGACGATCCAACTGATTCAGACTGAGCGCGGGATTTAACTTTCAAATTGTGTCGAAGGACAATGCATTTACATCTACCATGAAGAAGAAGGTGAACTCCGACGGACCTGAGCAGGGAAGCGACATATACAGGATATCGGATATCAAACAATGTGCATAAAAAATTCAGGAAAGATGTAAGCTATATATAAGAAATATAGTCTTTATTAATCAAATCAACTCAAGGGGAGAAAGCCTTAGCGAAACATGTGTCGGGGTCGTGCAGTGCATGTCTGATTGTATGGTATGGTAATTATGCCCTAGGTGTACCCACTGTTTCACTATGTATCTATGATATGTTGTTTACTCCTGCTGGATCTTTAGCCTATTGCACTTTACCACCTTACCCTCTACCTATATCTACTTGTTTACAACTATTTATTACTCTCATGCATTGCTTCTTTGTTTTTAAATTGTTCCTATGTTATGTGCCTATGAATTTCTATCGATTTTGTGTTGATTATGATTAATAAAGACTATATTTCTTATATATAGCTTACACCTTTCCTGAATTTTTTATGCACATTGTTTGATATATGGTATTTTGAGTGGGGATAGGTTGACTACACCGCTTGTGTTGCCCATATCCCTTTGCTCTTCACTATATTGGTATTCATGCAGGATATCGGGTCACGATCTTAGTGACACAGTGCATTATCGTCGGACAATTCACTTTTGGTGAACTTCACGGACCAGGTAAGTAAATATGTCCCAAAATGTTGAATGTCATCCTTTTGCTTCCTAGATATATATAGATATAGCTAACTAAATGTAAAATACTATAATGTGTAGTGCTAATTAATATATATTTTTCCTGAGCTTTCTGAGAAAATGTTTCCAGGGTTTCTATATCAGGAAAGTTTTCAGACTACTTCCAATATAGACAATGTTTACTTGACGTTTCTTTGCATCTATTGCCATGTATGAGACTAAATAAGTGTAAAACTGCTGAAAAGATAGTCAAAAGATCACAATAAGAAGGCAACCTAGAAACTCAAGTTACATTTCTGCTTAAAATATGAATAGAAAATGGATAAATGCATAAATGGGTGTTTTCTATACTATAAAAGTATCACCTACATTTGGGATAGGTAACTGCTTAATCATGGAGGTTTGACTGTTGTAACCTCCAACAATCAGAATGGAGTTTAGGTGTCTTTATTTCCCAGCAACAAGACTATGTCTAGAAGGATATTACTACCAAAGGAGATACACCATTCTTTTCATAAAAATGTATAACATACATCTGACGTTATTTCATATATTAAGAAACATTAACAGACACTTGACACAGTCAAGAAGAAACCAATGTATGTAGTCCAGTCATGCTCTATGGAAACGCATGCGCTGGTAAGTTCCACCTTTACCTCCTGTTGCTTATAAGTTCTGGCTTCCTGGTGTATGTTTCATACCCCGTGAGGAAGCATGGGTGAAACACGCATTGGGTAGCCCGGGAACGGTCGCATAACTATAATATGGGTTAGACATTTGTCTTTTAATTTTACATCCACAGGCATTTAGTCCCTTTTATAACCTTAGATGGTAGGATCTATATGAGATCCAGACTATTGTTATAAGAATATAACTGTGGATATACTTGGTAATATAGTAACACAGTTATAGTTAATACTGTTAATATACATTGGCTTATTCTTGATTGCATTAATTGTGTCTGTTAATCTTTTTTAATACATGAAATAAAGTCAGATGTATGTTAGACATTTTTATGAAAAGAATGGTGTAACTCTTTTATTTTTTGGTAGTGATTTTATCGTTTGGAATAGTTCTCTTGTTTAAGGTGGGAGTATCTCTAGTATATCTATTTCTATTTTTCACCGTTTGACACGTGGTTGGATTATTGCCCACCATTGGTAGTTGTTTATGAGGTTTGTGCGGTCTGTTCTCTACTTGTTTAAGGTGGGAGGTATTCACCTAGTCCATAAGGTAGTGTAATGAAGAAGTGGTATTTGTATGTATAAAGGGAGTTGTACTGGAGCTGCAGCAGAAATAGGTAAACAGATGTTTGTTCAGCTTCTCCTGTCCATTGACTGTCCCAGCAGTCACCCACCAATTTACAACTTTTTTGGCTGAAAGGTGAGACAACATTAGTATACCAGAATTAAAAGCAAAATGTGTTAGATTATAATAAATAATAATTAACTTTTTAGTAAAGCAGCATTTTGGCCCTTGTGTAAGCTTTTTCCTGTAGGGAGCAGTGTATCTGATAGGTCAAAGGCTTATGATTAACTCTTTCCATACCTAGAACATATTTCCTTTGATTTTGCTCTCTGCAGTGGTAAGGCCACCCTGGGACTGTATGTAAAGAGTTAAGTCATTAGATGCTTTATCAGGTTCCTTTATCTCTGAGCTGTCAGTGGAGAACAGGACAGAAAGCTGATTTACATCAGTTGCTAGAATAATGAAGAAAGGCAGAGGAAAAGATTCACACAGAAAAATATTTCGTTATCAAAGCATATGGCATAATCCACTATTATCATCTGAACTATTCATTTATAAAATGCTGTGGAAAGTTGAGTTATGTTCTAAGATTAGGAACTCTCGGTCACTTTATGTACAGTGCCAAGGAATATGTTAGCGCTACACAACCAGGATTAAATATAGTCATTTTACTAGAATTTTCTCAGCATAGGTAAAGCGGGCAGTCCAAAGGAGCCATCATACAACCTTTCATGTAGTATACCAGGAATAGTCACTTCATTTATTGTATTTCTGGACCAGCTTGTGCTCATAGGACAGTCGATGAAAGGAACTGTTTCATACTGTGCTGGTAAAAGTCCTGATATCTGAATCTCCAAATCCCAGAGACTCCAAAGACACTAAGCGGAAAACCTAATTTTAAAGAAATCTTTAGTTCCCTTCCCTAGAAAGTTATTTCCTAGACATGCATTGCTTAAGGCTTTGCACAGTTGTTCTAATCCATATTTTTAGTTCTCACTAGTGTTTATTACATTATTTGCCGTGTAATCCAAGACTGTTGAAAAAGATTTGCTAATCTCTAAGTGACGGGTAGTGGAAGCAGCTGTGGCTGGGCGGCTGTCATGAGATAGCTGCTCAGGAAATGAAGTAGCAACATATTTCTTCTTCTAGACGTTGTTATATTAAATAAAAGATTATTTTAAATTGTGCTTCAGACATAAAATAGTATTTCCCTGTTTCTAAGAAACATTCTGTATAGTGTTTGTACAGTATGTTTCAGATGTAAAAATACCTTCTATTCAGGTTTCTTTAATTCAATCATGAATATTTCTATCACCTTTTTTTCTTTCTTTACAAAATGCTGCCTAGCACCTTGAAAAAGTGTGAGTCAACATGAAGGAGATATAATCCGTATTTGTCTACTGCACTAATGCATTGTGCATTACATTATACAAGTGAAATAGGTATTTTAGAGAAAATGTGTTACACCTTGTACAGGGTTAAAGAAGAGGCACAGAATATAAGTAATCTTTCTATGTTGCCATGTGTCAAAAAGTTTTGTTAGAAAAGTTTCAAAAGTGGCAGTAGATTTCACTGTAGACTTCACTGTTGGATATACACTGTGAAATATGCAAATGGGACAAGGAAAATCAGACCTCTTTGGCCCTTACCATTAAGCATGACTTTTAGGAAGCCTAATGACAGGATGTGGGATAAAAGCCAAACCAGTACACATATTCTAGAAGAAACAGATTCCCAACTGTAGACAGCTCTGTTGCAACATAGTTTCATCTGTTCAGTACAGTATAGGGAACTAGTTTAGTTGAGTGAAAGGCTTTTGACTAGACTTTTGTAAGGGAGTAAGAGCTCTCCCTATGGAAAGTTTGCCAATGAAGGGTGTCTTATAAGCGTGTGGCGACTTATAGTCATTGATGCTCCACTAAGGGGTTCTGGGAAATATGCAAATACATTTTTCAGGATGGGACATGGAAAACCACCTCTAATGCCTGAAATTGGCAAACTATCTTTGACTGTAGTCAAAAGTTTCAGCTACACCAGTTCCCTACACTGTACTGAAGTTGACAAATTAGACTTCTAACTTTAAAAAATCTCTGTTTTGATTTTCTTATCTTTTACCGATCCATAATATGCTGCCTGCAAACTGGAGCGAATTTTTATCTTGACTGATATCCTTTAACATTTTCTTGATAGGTCCCCCCGGTGGAACATTTATCAGGGCTTGTACACCAGCTTTCCAAGGTGATTTGTGTGCGTATCTGTTAATTTGCATATATGTTGTAAGACATCCAGAACTTTTTCAGTTCTAAAGATTTACTCAAGGATGCTTCCTAGCACAGTCTTGTGCTGATGTCTGGTATGTGACTCTGGATTGTTTATGTGAAACTATTAAGTTTTGAGCACTGGGAGACATGTACCTTATGCTTTCAGAGTGCTCTTAGAAACCTTCCATAGAAACTTGAGACTAGAGACCAAAGAATAATAATATAAACCAGATGTTATTTTTTAAAAAATTTGACCTTTTGACTTATCTATGAGGATGTCTCTTTCAGTGGAGAACTCAACCAAGATCAGAGTGACCAATCATTATAATTTCAATATAAAATTATTGGAAGATCAACCAATTTTCTCTAGTGATACCTTACTTATGAGTCTGAGTACCTATCCAAGCTCTATGTCTTGAACATGGCTGAAGTCATCTTTAAAGCAAAAATAGTTTAGATCATAAGCTTGCACCTATTGCATATGGTTGAAAAGACACTGTGTGGGCCCCATAGCTATGGTAGTAGTTTCACCAGTGCCCTATTTCATTCTTCAATACTACTTGGTTCCAATCGAAGATCAATCATTTAACTTAACTTAATCTACCATCAAAATCAAACATAATAAATTAGCTACACTTACCCATAGATCCAGACACCGGGGCAGATTTACTTGCCCGGCCCATTCGCGATCCAGCGGCGCGTTATCTGCGCTGGATTCGGGTCCGGGCGGGATTTATGATGATAGTTCCTCCGCCGTCCACCAGGTGGCGCTGCTGCGCTGAAGTCCGCTGGAATGCCTCGAAATACACCGGCCTATCCTGGATAAAGGTGAGTGAAATTTTCGCGACACAATTTTTTTTTAAAATGCGGCGGTTTTTCCGAATCCGTCGGGTTTTCGTTCGCCCACGCCCCCCGATTTCCGCCGCGTGTGGTGCACACAATCCGATCGCGTGCACCAAAATCCCGGGGCAATTCAGGTACAATCGGCGCAAATCGGAAATATTCGGGTAACACGCCGGGAAAACGCGAATCGGCCCCTTAGTAAATGACCCCCATTGTGACTGAAGTAATCTTCTCATATTTATCCCTGCTTCCTTCTATAATAAACAAGAACCTTTATGGTTTATTAACATAATTTTAGAAGTTGGTTAAAGAAGGAAGAAGGCCATCGATGACATATAAGAAGATAACCACAGTCACAGTGCCTGGATCTATGAGTGAGTGTCTGGTTTATCCATGCTTGATTTTTGAAGTAGATTTCCTTTAATCATATCATATACATTTTCTTAAAACCCAGCAGGTTTTTCTCTTTCAGTCCTAATGGAAAGAAATTTAAGTGTTTACCAAGAATAAACTTCCATTTTACACAGACATTGCTATAAGTAGTGACAGTCGTCAGCCAACTGTGGTTCTTCACCTCTGACTGTGGCCAAACACAAAGCAAGGCAAACAACAGATCAATGCTATTATTGGTTAATCACAGGTAGCACCAGGGAATAGAATGATGTGAGTGAGATTGTACCAGCAAGAGAGAAATTTAACCTGTAATTGTGTGAAATAAATAGTAATGATCGAAGATCATTGATCCTTTTTAGAAAGCAACAGTTCTAGTTACTCTTCCTTGTTGATGATAGTGCAGAGAGGAGAAGCTGGAAGATCCATTCTCATAATTGTAGCAACCTCTGGTAAGCAGAGAGGTCAGGTAGGAATGAAAACTACTTTGAATTGCAAATGAAACCTTAACATGTGAACAGTCACTAATTTCATTTCATCATAGTGATTCAGGCTATTGGGACTGAGCTGAAACCTGGCCATATGACAAATGAAGATTTTATCCTAAGTCATAAATAATTAGAAGTTTAAATCTCCTTTAATTACCTCTACTAGCTACTGGCCTTGGAATAAGGAGAGTAGCACCTGAACAGAAGGTGGAGGTGGTGAAAAGCCCTTAAAAAAAAAAATGTGACCACTTCTATTAAATGTATTAATAAACTTGCAATCGGGTGTTACTATTGACTCCTCGTCAAATGGTTATATCCTTTCAGCACAGGCAGAACTATGGTGCAAGGTTGTCAGTGGATGTCAAGTAGTCAATTTCTTTTTCATTTTTTAAGAGGAATCACACAACACATCCAAGAACTTCTTCAGTTAGTTTACAATAAGAAACATGCTTTGGAATTGTTAGATTATAGATAATACAGATATTTTATACCTGAGACATCCTCTTGAAGGGAACTTGTCAGGAGAAATCAACCTCATAAGTCACTACCATCCCTGTGACTTTAAACAACTCATTTATATATTATTTAAAAGTAGATTTTCTGGATGATGCCACCACACGGGCTCATAAAAGAAACATGATCTGGAAGGTGTTAATCTGTTTGATAAGGTAATGGTAGTGATTTTTAAGGTTAATTTCAACAGGTTTCTTTACACAGTAGGCAGATAGACCCAATACCACGTATGTTTGTTATTACAAATTACGTGCGCTTTGTGGCAGATACATTGCAAATTTTACATCCAGATTTAAGGGGAAGATAAACCCCAATGAACTGCAATGGCAGAAAAACGGTGAGATCTTAACGGATGTTATGCACACCATCCCAAAACATATCACTCATAGATTCCACCTTGGATGTAGATCTTGAAGGACATCTACCATCAGATAAGCAGATGGTAGATGATGACAACCTTACCTCCTCCACCTCCCACGTCCCATCCTCAGGTGCACCAATCTTCTTTTATTTTAACTTGCAATGGCCGCATTTTGAAGAAATGTAACTTTATAAAATATGCAAAATGTGCTCTGCTGGGCAACCACTGTGCTCTACGGCTATATAATTTATTCAGGCCCCCGTCCCTACTTGGTCCGTCTACATAGTGTAAAGAGAGTTGGTGACGTCACTAGGTCTCTGTGCAAAACTCGCGCATGCGCGAGAACAACATAGCTAGCGGTGCGATGTGGGAGATTTGCAGAGAGACGTTGACATCACCGGCTCTCATTACACTATGTAGGTGGAACAAATGCAGAGCACATTTTGCTCTTTTGCATATTTTATAAAGTTAAATTTCTCCGAATTGCGGTGATTGCAAGTTGTAATAAAAGAAGATCCGTGCACCTGGGAACAGGACGGGTAGGTGAGTTGTAATCATCTACCATCAGCTCATATGATGGTAGATGTCCTTTAAGTCTGCAGCATTGAATAGTCAGATTGCTTACTTTTACAGTATTTTAACCATCAAATATATGGAACGCTGGAAACATTCTTGCTCCTAAATTAGTCTGTAAAGGTTCTAAAGTGTTTAAGGCTGCATTCACATGAGCATGTGATTTCTCCAGTCCTGTATTTCTGTGCTATATGAATCCATATCAATTTGTATATATGTGACGATTTTCATCCATATGTGCACATATGTCACCGTATCCATACCATAGCTGTATGAAATATAGAAGGCTGACTATTGGCTGGCTGACAGAATGCTTATCCCACTGCTTCTGGATACTGCACGTATATACGTCAGCATACGGAGCCCAACTGTATGCAGCCCGTATTTTATTATTTCCCATAGACTTCTATGGGGCCTACGGAACAGAAATACATGAGAAAATAGGACATGCTCTTTATTATAATACAGCTATGGTTTGGTATGGTGGGCAATACGGCCATGTAAATGGATAGCCGTATTGCCCATTGAAATAAATGAGGTTGTATGCTACACGTGTATACGTACGTTTTTATAAGTTCATGTGAATGCAGCCTTATGATGTATTCAGACCACAAAAGTTGTCTCCAAGACAGCCTTTGCGAACTGTGTAGAAGGACAGACAAATATTGCAATGGTTAGTTGAAAGTCTGAGTGTAGTTAATTATTCAGTTTATGGAAACTTTGAAACCCACATGGAAATTATTTTATTCTGATTTGAAAAAATGTCTATAGTAGGACATAAACACTAAGATGTGTTATGCCCATTGACTTTTATAAATCCATGTGCAGTCCAGTTCTAATATGTCAGCCTTCTGACAACATTAATTTGCCCTTTTAATTTGCCCTCCCAATCTCTGTTCACAATACAGTTCAGGCTTCTTTTGCATGTTTTGGACATGTGGATGGGGGGTATCCATTTGTGTAACATGAAAAATTTGATTTTGTGGGTATACAGTGACAGACATCACCAACAGGCTTCTTTATTAAATGTTTTATATTGTTTTTCTTTTAGTTATCTGCTTTTAAATTGTCTGTTTACACCAAGGCACCTGGAGCAGACTCCTAAAAAAGATTCCGAAAAAGATCTGATGATAGATTCATTCTGCCTGCCTGCCTTTGCACTAATCTGTAATTTAATAATCCTGTAAACTAACTGCAGAGGCTACTGGGGCGTGTCCTAGACTTAGCCACCAGTGACTGACCAGACTAGTACACGCCCCACTAGCCTCTGCAGTTAATTTACATATCACTAAAAGTTTTTAACAAGTTAGGTTAGGTTCCAGGATTATTAAATAACAGATCAGGGCAGAGGTAGGCAGGAGGAATATACCATCAGATCTACTTCTAATGGTAGATTTCTCATGGTAGGTTTCCTTTAAATGTGTCTTGTCAGTTTGCAATGAAAACTTTTATTGCATGTGAACCTTAGGGTTTTGTATGATTTACACGCATGGCACAAATTTATCCCTCACATCTGTAAAATAATAAGACAATACCTAGTGTGTTCTGGAGTGGGACTAAAGAGGAAGCAGTGAGACAAGTTGATCCATTTTGAGCGCTTGCTTTTTAGAAGGCAGTCCAGTAATACAGTAAATCAGTGGCTTAAGGGATAATCCCCGTCAGTCAGGTTAATTTGTTAAAACCTCAAATGGCTTTGTTGGTTGCTTTGGCAGAAGAATACTGTCAGTGTTATTGAGAGATTTTGGCTGAAATCAGCTGACTTGAATGCTTTTAATGTCTTTGGAATAACTTCCTAATGTGCCGTGTAATGGGCACTCAGTAGCTGAAGGGTTAAGGATAGTAAAGGGCAGTCAGCTCAGTAACTTAAAGGAGCATTTGAAAATCAATGCATGTCTCTTTGGCTTAATGATCTTTCCTTTTGAAATGGAAATCTGGGAAGTCTGAATCAATGGAGTTAAAGTAAATAGGTCAAGTTTTAGAATGCCCTCTCATAATCAGCATGGTTCAGCTCCCTTTGCTCATTTGACAGTTGTTGAATCTTTCACTGCTGGACTTTTTTTACCAAGTTGGGAAGATTTTATTTAAACACAATCTTATAAAAAGTAGAATAACACAGAACACTGTCTAGTCTTCAATGATTTCTATTGCATGGCAGATGGTGTAGGGTATAGCCAGGGTCGGCTCCAGATTTCAGTAGGCCACTGGGCGACAAAGTGTCAGTGGGCCCCTTGGCAGCGAACTCACGTGGTGACATTAAAAATTCAGAAACTAAAATTGTCTCCTGTTCCCTAAAATATTCCCTAGTTTATCATCCCAAACAGTCCTCTCATGGTTATTTTATATAAAGCCCCCCACACACCCATGGATTATGTACAGCCTAATGTGGGCTCCCTAGCATCTCTGGGCCCCGGCAATTGACCGGGTATTCCCAGTGCCAGTGCCGACCCTGGGTATAGCCAGACAATGCGGCAACAGCCTCCAGACAAAACCTTACCCATCCACAGTTACCACTGATTACACAAGTTTGTAGATAAGGCCTCTGTTACTAAGTTGAGAAAGTCATGAGTGATTTAGATGGACAGGTTTTCTTTAAAGGACATCTACCACCAGGTGTGTGCCCCCTCTGGTAGGACCTGCTCTTCTCTTAGCTTCTTATGCCGTGTTTTTTGAAAAAAAAAAAAAATAGAATGATCCTGAGGGGTCCAGGCTACATGGATGTTAATGAAGCCCCTCAAACTCATTTGCATATTTTGTAAGCCCCTTTTCCTAAAAGCAAGGACATAGGTAGCTTAAAGAAGAGTGGATCCTGTCAGAGGGGACACACACCAATATGTCAGTGGGCTTGGTTTATAATCCTTCATCCTTGTGATAGATGTCCTTTTACACCTAAATAACATTGATGGTTATGTTTTATAGAATTGTTTCCCCTAAATCCCTTCCTCATCCAATCCCTTCCCTTCCTTGGTTGAACTTGACAAGTGCCTTTTTTCAACCATATAAACTATGAAACTATGAATAAGCAGGTTATGTAGGTACATATTATGCAATTCACATGAAATTTTATATTCTTAAGACATACTTTAAAGGGAACCTGTCACCACATTTTTTTCACAAATATAGCTTGCGGCAGACTACCATAGAGTCCTATTTACTAATTGACACCCATCTTTTAGCTAAAAATTGTTTTACTCAGCTCCCCATATAATCAACTTTAAAATGTTGCCTGGTATCCAGGGATATTTATAGCAAGTCAAGGTGGGCGTGGCCTTCTTGGGCTGAATACAGCAGCTCCTCCCCATGTTTTTTCAGCATGCAGCGGTAATGTAATGTGACCAGAGTGACATCATCTCAGGTCCTTTAGCCTTCTGACCTTAGCAAACTGTACACCATGCATGTGTCTGATTAACATGAAATCAGGCATGCAGGCATGCTGTGGTACAACAAACCATTAAGTCCATTGTATACATTGGTATGGCAGTTGTAATGCATGGGTTAAAGCGAAGTAGCCTCGGGTATTCGGAACACCCGAGGCTACCATGGCGACGGATCGCCGCTCCCCGTGACGTCATCGGGGAGCGGCGATCCACGACAAGATGGCGGCGCCATCTCTTTGAAGCCGCCGGCAGCATTGCTAGCACCGATCGCGGGTGTTACCGGTAAGCCTTTGCTGCAATATGCAGCAAAGACTTACCGGCTATGGAGAGGGTTCAGCCCGCGAGGGGTTAATGAACAAGCAATTGAATGATTAATTGTTCATGTCCAATAAAGAGGCAACTAAAAATGTTTTTAAATTTAAAAAAATTAATAAATTAATACCAATGAATCCAATTAGTTGTGCATCATGCTGCCATGGTACAAGGGTGGTCATATCCAAGGACATTTCTAAGGGAAACATGGCAGGTGAATTAAACTGAATGTGAATGCCCAGATGGGAATACCCCTTTATTCACCCAATAATCCAATAATCAATGCCTACTATCTATTCACAAGATAGGTTATAATCATTGAGGACTAAACTAAGAGTCCTGGAGAATGGTTATGACTTCTCGGAAAGATAGTATTTGCCCAAGTATCAAATTTCTAGAGTTCTGCAACTCCATTATCATACTCTAGTGCAAACTGTTAAGAGACTTTTCTTTAAATCATTAGATCATTACAACTTTTTACCTAGAATCTAAACCATATAAAATAATTGGCTGTCTAACTAGGTTTACGGACATGATGCCCGGAGTTTTGACACTGTCTTGTATCCAGGCAACAGACTATGTACTGCACTGTAACCAAATGTGCATAAAGAGCTTGTTTGTGATTTACTCTATCTTACCTGCCTATATTGACCTCATCGGTCCATTCATTACCATAACCTCTTGTATAAAACATGATACTTACCTTGATGTATTGTATTATATGCTTAAGTTTGCAGTGTTCTTGACTTTAATAGACATCCATGACCAATTTTAAAATGAGCAAGTTCTCCACAGTCTGACTGTTACATGAGCTACTCCATTGTGAAATAGGCAGGCTAAGATTGTGCTGTATATGACAAGATAAGAAAAACAACCTATAACTTACATTAATATGGAAAATAACCTGGGGCCTGCACTAAGATAAGAAAAAAACCCGAACACATTCATAGCCCATTCAGGTTTCTGAGTTCTGCGCCACTGTGGTACTTACATTCTCAGGACCTGCATCTAATTTTTTCTGGACCCACTTCATCGATTAATTGGTCTTCTCAGACACAGGGCATAATGTCCATTTTTCTGAGGATTTAAAGGGGTTTTCTCGTCTGGGCATTCACATTCAGTTTCATTAATCTGCCATATATACATTTCTTGAATAAGATGTTATTAAAAAAATGTTCCTGTGTGAAGATAATTTCTCATAACTGTAGTGATGTGGTCCCTTAGAAACAAGACTGTGTCCCTGCATATGACCACCTCTGTTGGAGGGATTGCAAAAAGAAATAAAAATGTCCAGGAGTTGCTGCAGGTCCCACAGCCATCCTGTGATAATGAACGCTGAATCCAGGAGGTCAGGCAGGACTCAATGGCTGGCCCCTGGTGCCAGAGTGTGACGTGGTCGTAACCGATGAAGCCATCTCGTTTCTAAGGGACAACATGGCTACATTTATGAGAATTTATCTTCACACAGGAACATTTTTTTAATAACATCCAATTAAAGAAATGTTTATATATGGCAGATTAATGAAACTGAATGTGAATGCCCAGATGAGAATACCCCTTTAACTTCTTGTGTTCTCCCCTACTTCGGGGTCCCATGACCTCCTGGAACTTCTAGTCAGGCACACAACTGAAACTGGAAATAGCGGAGTGGACTGGAAGACTGAACAGTATATGTGTTCTTTAGAGTCATTGGGGCAGATTTATAACAAGTTTCTAAATGTAAGTTTGTAAATGAAACCCTGTGCCTCATTATGTAACCAGCCCTCTGCCCCATTATACAGTCAGCCCCCTGCCCTGTCATATAACCAACCCCCTGCCCAAGTACTGTATATAGCCAGCCACCATTCCCCTAGTATACAGCCAGCCCCTTACACCATTATATTGCCAGCCCCCTGCCCCATTATACAGCCAGCCCATTACATAGCCAGCCCCCTGCCCCATTATATAGGCAAACCTCTTCCCGATTATACAAACTTGTTTGTCCAAATCAGAAAAAAAGAAATTAAATACTCACCTTTACAATAAGACCTGCGGGGGGCGTCAGAAAGGTTAGTATTAATTTTTTTACATTACAGTTTTTTGGCTGAAAAACTTGGCTTATATTCAAGTTTATACAGTAATAGGACATTACAGTTTAAGTTCAGTTTATAAGAATATAATTGATTTTTTCAAGTTTGCACATTGTATTTGAGTTGCTTTTATGAGGACTTAGTAAAAGTGAAGTTTTAAGTATCACCCCTTTTGCTGTGACTTTATTTCCCCGTGGTGCTATAACTCCGAGTTTTATATTTAGGCTGTATTCTTCCACTCATAGGACATTATTATAAAGTTGTTCCAGAATAAAAGCTTAACTGCAAAACATACAGTTTTTGTGCATGCCCTTCTAAAACCTGTAAATCTCTGGCAATTGTAATCATCATACATTAAGGGATTTCAGGAAACTATCATACTTGTAAATAAGCCATGTCCACTAAAGATAGAGATGCATATAGTGTATAAAAGTAAATACATGGAAGGAATGAGTCATTATAGAAAATCTGGCAGTACTGTACAGCTCATGTAATTCAGAAATACAAGAAATGTCACCTGGCTTGCTAGGAGTTGCAGTTTCACACAAATCACATAATTAAATTAAATTATCATGAATTGCTTTGTGTTTGCCAGAAAGGGCACACAATGTAAAAGTGGTTCTGCAGCCAGAAAACAGAATTATTTTTTTTTAGAAATCAAGTTGCTAACTTTTTTCTTTTTGCATAATCTCCATTGGTGTTGCTTGGTACTTTTAGATTTTCCTTTAAAGAGGACCTGTCAGGCTGAATTTGGACACTAAACCCACAGATCCTTATGGATCGATGGTTTAGTGTCCCAAAATGGTAACAGTGCTTGCACAATTTAATCTTGGTGTACAGCTCATTTAAGTACTGGCTTCATTTAAGTACTGCACAGGGAGCACAAGAGATGGGTCCAATGAGTCTCACCGGACCCATTTTTAAGTAAGTACAAAGGTTTTTTTAATAGCGCCCACAAAGAACTTGCTAAAGTGTGGTTTGGGACATTAAGCCACTAGTCCATGAGGACCTTTGGATGGTTTAGAGTCCCAAATCGCCCTGACTGGTCCTCTTTAACTTCAATCACAATGCACAATGAAAGGTTGATACAAAAAATGATACAGCTGGGATTAGTGGAAAAAATGTATATCTGGGTGTCACAGGTGCTCCTGCGATACCCTTGTCCCTCCATGTGTCTTCAGAGCCCAGCGGAACTTACCTCTCCTGACTCCAGCGGCGTTGTCTCTGACACCCACGGCTCTGCACGTGCGTCCCCGTCTCCATAAGCCATAGGGAGTAGAGCATCTTGAGTGTATCCTCAGCAGATTGATAACTCTTGCAGATATCTTTAAAAGTTTGGCAGAGTTGAGTGGGCTTTTTCATCCATTGGCCCTCAAGAAACACAGAAGGGACTATTCAGCCAACACTTCCAAGTGTCTAAGTATAGATTGTGCCTGGTACTCAAGGTGTTCATAGTATTAACTACTTCACTAAATTAGAGGGTATCCATCTCTTTCCAATGCCTAGCAATGACCAGCTTGGTTGAAATCAGCAAATGAGCCACCACTATTTTTATAGATAAGGGTAGAGAATCTATACCATTTAGCAGCAGAGCTAATTGTGGAGTAATGCATATGCGTTTGTGCATGACCACTTCTTTGGCCTTGGATGTAGCATTTCACAAAGACCTGACAACCGGGCAGCCCCACAACACCTGTAGGGTAGTGCCTTTTGCACCACACTCCCTCCAACACATAGGAGAGGAGGTAGGATATACCCTTGCCAGTTGTGGCGGACCGAAATATAATCTCATTGCAGTTTAGATAAGCAGTTCACCTTAATATCGAGTGGATACCAGAAAAGGCTTTATGCCTTTATGAGTCAAAAGTTCTACCTAAATCTATTTCCTACTTCTACAGATTGTTGTTTTTTAAAGGAGTCCCTTTTTTCAGTATTATGAAACCATTGTAGAAGGTAAGAGGCAATTGTAGGCTGTTCGCTTTGACTCTTTAGTAGAAAATCTAAGGTATGAGTAGATTTCATGTGGGGGGGTATCTAAACTTCTCCTTCAGGTGGGAGAAAGTTACCGGCTGGCCATTTAAGATAAAATCTTGGATGGAGCCAAGGCCCTTATTGCGCCTGCCCTCAAGGTTCAAGTTAGGGAATTGTCTCTCGAAGAATTTGAGATTATATATTTTCAAACTGAAGGGTAGTCGTGTCCTACTTGGGGTGTTTTATTGCCTGCCTCCACTCCCAGTCTGATATAGATATAGATATAGAGGGGGTGGGGGGTAGATGTCAAGATAATGTCATTAATTTGTTCTTAAGGTGTTTCTATTGAGAGTTCTTTCCAGGGACACCCTTGCCTTATCTGCAGTATACCTCCACCAATGTATCAGTTGCCCTGCCACTGTCTAGTATAATAATCGGAGGGATTGGGCACTCCCAAGACCCCCTTGTTTCTTGACTAGTAAGAATGTATAGGGCAAATCTGGGGTCTCTAAATGAATTTAGACAATTGGGTATTGACAGATGCAAAATAGGACCTATGGATCATAATTGGTAGTGTCCTGAAGAGATACATGAACCTCGGTAAGATGCACATTTTCTAAGCAGCTATCCTCCCATACCATGAAAGGATCACCTACATGTTTCTAACTCCTTGTCCATTTTGGAGAGTAATGGAGTAAAGTTGAAAGCAAAAAGCTTTGAGGTGGGTGTGGTCAATTGAACATCTAGATATGTAATTGAGGAGGACTGCCAGTCTAGGGAGAAGGTGTAGTAGTTGCTTTGCTGGAATTGCCATTGACAACATTATTCATTTTATAATAGAAGACATCGATACATTTTCTAATTAAAGTAAAGATAGAGGCATTATAGGTCTGGGGATTAGTAGTCATCAAGATAATATCGTCGGTGAATAAAGCTATTTTATGATGGTTTGGGCCCACTTTAATTCCTGTAATATTGGGGTCTGACATTATAAGCTCAGCAAGCGGCTCTATGGACAATATAAAAAAGAGGGGAGGTCGAAGGACAGCCATGTCTCACACCGTTGGTTAGAGAGTATTGGAGAGATAACATGCCATTCGTATAATGATTTAATAGCCGTTGGAATATTGGTGAGGGCCTAGAAGGCATAGGACCAATTTCCTGGAGTAAAACCCACTTGATGATTCTTTATCAAGGTTGGAATAATTTTAGCAATTTTTGTACTAATATTTTTGCATATATTTTGATATAGCAGTTGAGGAGTGAAATTGGTCTAAAATTAGAGGAGGAATTAGGGTTTTTTCCTGGTTTGAGGTTGGTTACTATTAAAGCTGCTAATCAAGAATTAGAGAAAAAAGTAGTGTGTCACTGATTTGATTCAAAAAAACATAACAAATTTTATTAATATTAATAACAATGAACACAGACATGCATATAAAATCAATTAAAACTGTACCAAAGTACATACAATTGTCTACCATGTTATGCACTATGGTCGGTGCAAAAACAAGACACCTCCTGAATGGGTGGTATCCACCCAAAACCACCCCTAAACAATGAAAAGACACATATAAAGTGCAAGTGCATCTGTCAAGCTGCCATGAAAGTAAGGGTTAAGTGAATTAATGCCTACAATGTAAACATGGTAAAAAGTCGATAAAGGTAATGGAGGCAAACCCTAGTACATATAACAAGTGACCTGGCAAACAAACCAGAGAAATAGCAGCATGCAGGCGGGGTGGTGGAATGATCAGGAGGTGACACACTACTTTTTTCTCTGATTCTTGATTTGCTCGTTTTGAGTGTGTCGACTATTACCTCTACTTGGTGCAGTATTCTGCTGTGCAAGGTTCCATTTTCTATTGACTATTAAAGCTGCTAACATATCTTTTGGGAAATCTCCTGATGTAAAAGCTAGGCCAAAAGTATCTTTCATACAAGGTAAGATACTGTCAGAGAATTTTTTAGTATTTGGAGGGAAGACCATCCGGTGCAGCGGCTTTACCTGTGGGAGCAGATTTAATGGTGTGTTTAATTTCCTCTTGTTTGATAGGTAGGTTGAGTATATCTAGTTGTTCTTAGCAGACTGTGGGTAAATTTACTTTACGTAGAAAAGTGTCTATCATATTTTGAGTGGGTTTTAATATAGTCAAATCATTACCTAGATTGTATACATTTCCATAAAAGGTTTTAAAGGCTTCTATGAGATCTCTGGGGGACTGAAGTTTTTCTTCTGATGTGGGGTGAATGTTTTTTGGGATCTTACTTTTCTGACTCCTCTGCTTAAGGCTACGAGCAATGCAAAGTTCTTCCTTTCTGCCCTTGGGCAAAATACTTGGTTTTTGAGTATTCTATGCTTATGAGCATATTAATGTAATAAGAGATTGTGCAAACATTCTCTATCCTGCTTGAGTGTATTTATTAGATCCAGGGAGGGCTGCTGTTTGTTACGTTGTTCAAGAAGTTGAATCTTATTCTGTAGTGAAACAATCTCCCTTTCTCATTTTTAGTGGACATAATTCGTAGTTTTTTGAGTTCCCCGCCAATGAATACTTTGTGAGCTATCCATACTAAAAATGGACTGAGTTTCTCTCTAGTGTTGAACTCAATTCCATCAATGCTCTTTTTATTCTGTCTGTATACTTGCTGTGGGCTATTGGCTCTCCACACATAGTCCATAGAGCCAGTACAGTCTTAAGTCTTCTTGGGAATGATGCAACAGGTTTTTCGCACCTGGATATGAGGATCCTCTGGCATTTTTCCTTGCAGATCCTCTCCAGTTACCACTGGTTGGTTGGTGAACGTTGGTGGATGCCATTTTTCAAGTCTCCCCAGAGATGCTCAATTGGGTTTAGATCAGGGCTCTGGCTGGGCCACTCAAGAATGTCCTGAAGCTGGGTCATTCACAAAATTGTTTTGAAGCCACTGCTTCATTATTTTTGCTGTTTGCTTAGGGTCATTGTCTTGTTGACATTGTCCCTCTGCACATGCCAGCCATTATGAAAAATGGAACCGCTGCATTATTTTTGCTACTGAAGCTAGCATTTTTCCACATACTTGATGATTGTATGCTTCCCTTGAGCTGTAATGTTTGTTGCTTCCTGATTTACTTTGTCCAATAAGTCATTTTTCTCCATTGGTGCTTTATTAAAGGTTAAATTAAAGGTTATATTTTATGAGTATACTCACTGTGCTAATTTGTATACTTAACCGGTTAAGGACAAGGCCCTTGTTTGTTTTTTCATTTCCATTTTTCACTCTCCACCTTCAAAAATCTATAACTTTTTTATTTTTACACTTAAAGAGCTCTGTGATGGCTTGTTTTCTGCATAACAAATTGCACTTCATAGTGATGGTATTGAATATTCCATGCCGTGTACTCGGAAGCTGGAAAAAAATCCAAATGCAGTGAAAATGGTGAAAAATGCACCAAAATGTGCTGATCGCACATTGTAATGAAGGGGTTAAACCGAGCCTAGGCTATCATGGTGACGGATCTCCACTCCCCAATAACGTCACGGGGAGTGACGATCCTCGGCAAGATGACGGCACCCATGCGCCGCCGGCATCTTTGCCGGTGGTGATTGCCGGGTTAATGCTAGCACTGATAGGGGTTCTACCGGTAAGTCTTTGCTGCAATATGCATGCACTGGGACCCGTATTCACAGCGCACGGTCGGGAACCAGTTAATATGAGGTGATTGGTACAGTCCCTTACTGATATATCACTTATTGGTTGTGGGCAAGTGCAAAAAGGGCCACTTTGAGCAGCGCCTGGTTGGTTTTTTCTATACATACCGCTTATAATTTACAACAAGGGGCAGATTTACTTTCCCGGTCCATTTGCGATCCAGCGGTGCGTTCTCTGCGCTGGATTCGGGTCCAGACGGGATTTATTAAGGCAGTTCCTCCGACGTCCACCAGGTGGCGCTGCTGCGCTGAAGTTCCCCGGAACGCACTAGAATACACCGAGCCGGGCTGAGTGAAGGTAAGTGCAAGCTCCGCGACATATATTTTTTTTTAATGCTGCGTTTTTTTTAGTTCTGCCACGCACCCCGATTTCTGTCGCGTGCATGTCAGCGCCGATGCGCCACAATCCGATCGCGTGCACCAAAATCCCGGGGCAATTCAGGGGAAATCGGTGCAAATCGGAAATATTCGGGTAACACGTCGGGAAAACGCGAATCGGGCCCTTATTAAATGACCCCCAAAATGTTAAGTCCTAGCCTCATCAGAGAATCTTATTGCAGATGCTGTATGTAGCCTTTCATATGTATTACACTGAGGAGAGGCTTATATCGGCACACTCTTCCATAAAGCCCTGACTGGTGGAGGCTGCAGTCATAGTTGACTTTGTGGAATGTTCTCCCATCTCCATACTGCCGCTCTGGAGCTCAGCCTCAGTGATCTTGGGGTTCTTCTATATCTCTCTCACCAAGGCTCTTCTCCCACAATTGCTTCGTTTGGCTGGACAGCCAGGTCGAAGAACAGTTGTGGTTGTACCAAACCTCGTCCATTTAATGATTATAAAGGACACTGTGCTCATAGGAACCTTAAGTGCTGCAGAAATTCCTCATGTGCTCTGACATCCACCGTGAGCTGTGAGGTCTTAAATAGACAGATGTGTGCCTTTCCTAATCAAGTCCAATCAGTATAATTAAACACATCTGGACTCCAATGATGGAGTAGAACCATCTCAATGAGTATCAGGAGGAAATGGGCAGCATGTGAGTTAAATATAATAAATAATAAGCTAGCAAAAATATCTACATCTCTGTTTTTTTTTTGTTAAGATGGGTAGAGGAGGAAAGCATAATATGATAGTGGAATTTGTGAAAGCACCAGGCTAAGGCAGAGAAATGGCTAATGAAGTTTAATATAGATAAATGAAAGGTTTTTAGAAATGGAAACAAAAAGTATGTTTTAAATATTGAATATCTTGGTAAAACTGTAGCAGAAAAAGACCTGGTGGACAATAAACTTGCTCTTAATGACCAGAGCCAGGCAGCTGCCATTAAGGCAAGTAAAAGTATGTGATATGTCAAGAGCTTGATACTTAAGATAAAGACATAGGGGGAGATTTATTAGCGCTTCTATATTTGTGGTTCATCTCCATGCCACCTCCATGCAATGTAGTTGGATGGTTGTTGGAGTGGGTGGACACAGGGCGTTCCTAAACCATGCCTGCATACGTTCACAGGTTTTTCCACAAAACTATGACTCTACGACCCTACAAAAAACTGGTCTTCCTCTGGATCAACAATGTAGGTTAGACTTATGTTTTTCTTTTTTCAACCTTACCCCCTTCATTACTATAGGTTTAAAGCATCATGATTATTAATACCCCGCCGCATCTAAAAAAAATAAAAAATAAATGTTAAGTAACTTTTCACACAGTGTTCTTAAGAAATCCAAAATTCCTTGTGGATTTATGTGTTGCCGTGGTAACAGACTACACCTAAACTCTGTGTATTCTGATTCAGAAGCCATGCTCTCCTCTATTTTATTCTATTGTTTTTGGCAATCTTATATTTTAACGACGAATCCAATAATTGTACTATTATTATCTGTAAACTATTTAACAATTATTCAACACAGATTACTACAACCTTCTAAAGCTCTTCTCATGTATTTGTTATTTAGTTTTTTCTTAGTGGTGAAGTATCCTTTGTTCGTCTTGTGTTCTATTGTATATGTCTCTCGGTATTCTTTATATACTGTATCTTTTGAGCATTTGTCTTATATAATTCAGCTAAATGACATTAGGGAGGTTGAATATGAATAGAAAAGTGAATGTACTGATCTACAGCAATATAAAGTAAGTTTATATTCACATCTCCTTGTATTGATATGTTCAGCATATACACTAGCAATGCTCCCTGTGTATGCTCTGAATGGACCTTTACATCGCTGGCAAAACATCCTGAACATTATCAGGAGCAGAACCACTGGCTGCTGCTGATCTTCACTCATCGTCCGGCTTCCATAGGCGGGGAAATGGAATATGAGCAGTGGCGTACCTATGGTCGGAGTAGACATAGCAGTGGCTACTGGGCCTGAAATGTCAGGGGACCTGGCCAGTCGACCTAGCATACTACAAAGAATTGGGGATGTGCTGCACCTATTCCACAGCACAACAAGCTGAGCTGTTAAAGAAATACTGGAGGTGGATTGCAGGAGAGCAGGGCTAGCACCTACAGTCTACTCCCGCTTTGTGTTTAGCAGACACTGGCCTGTTTCTTTTCTATGGATTCTGTGACGCACATAAGAGTAAATTCTGTATGCACATAGGGGGAGATGTATCAAAAGGCTTAGGCCCCTTGGTGTGTCTGTTGGGCAGCTGTGACGCCCGGCAAGACGAAACTAGGTCCTACATGGCATAGTTTTGCGGAAATGAGTCTTTTTTTATGTTTAAAAGGGCCAGCCTCTCCTAGTTACGCCACTCAACATGACGATGTACCCCACCCTATGAGCAAACTATTGTAAGGACAAATCATAAATCTGCATAAATTATCCTTACAACAGATTGTAGTTTCTAGTGCAACACTCTTTTGAGATGCCACTGGAGAACTTATTAAAGTCACCAAGCCAAGTAAGATAATGTTATGTCATGACATAAAATGTGTTATGTGGTGTTATATATCAAGCAAAATAAAACCTTTGTCAATCTATGAGCCATTATACATACTTTTTTTGATGACTGCGCACACATTGATTTTGATCCACAGCCATCTACTCGGAGGGTTTGTAGGTTATTCTTCTGCAATTGGTGGAACAGACTTTTGTGCCTTAGCTGTAAATATTACAAGATTGGTAACCACACGTTGATATTTTTTATAGTTCTGTCACAGTGTGAGTGTTTTATAAGTATATCTTTGAATGTTTTATTGTAAGAAAAGTAGCATTATAAATGCAGCATAGCCGTATTTATGAATGTTACACAGTGTTCTGTTCTGCTATCATTGATTATAGATGTAACAAAAAAGCCGAACCCCTACAGACTGGACTGAATCACAGATTCCAACAGCATGTGACGTGCATGTTATATAAGTAAACTTTAAGTTTATTCAACAGTTTTTAGGTCTTCCACTATAGCTCTCCATAGGGCAATCTTTTCTTTTATGAATTCTATTATTCTTTTTTTGCTTTTATGACATCTAAAGAAGTCGATGACACTTGAGGGCTTTCAAGGTCTCTTTATAAGGAGTTGTAGTCGATAAAAGGTATCAAAGACTGAGTGCTCCAAATTTGGATAAATCTAACTAATGGCTAATATGGCACAAGAGATATTTGTAGGTACTGTATATACTCTAATATATGCTGACCTGTGAGGCCCCTAGTTTTACCACCAAAAAATGGGAAAACATATTGACTCTATTATAAGTCTTGGGTGGGAAATGCATTGGTCACAGCCTCCCCTACTATCGAAATATTCAGAAGCCTCCCCCACTAATGGAATTTCCAGCAACCTCCCCCCTAACTAATGGAATGTCCAGCAACTTCCCACACTAATAAAATGTCCAGCAGCCTCCCCCACTAATGAAAAAGCTAGCAACCTCCCCCACTAATGGAATGTCCAACAACCTCCCCCCACTAATAAAATGCCCAGCAGCCTCATCCACTAATGAAATTCCCAGAAGCCTCCCCTACTAATGAAATGAAAAGAAGCCTCCCCCTAGTAATGAAATGCCCAGCAGCACCCCCAATATTGAAATGCCCAGCAGCCTTGCCCCACTCTGCCCTGAAGCAGCAATAAAAACTGACGTGAAAATCTCAGCTTATACTCGAGTATATATAGTAGATTTTATGAGATATTCAATGGTCTCCAACCCTAGATTCTCAACACTACAGCTCCCAGCATGTCTTATTATCATATAAGGCATGCTTGCAAGCCCCTGGATGAGCATTAATTAAAGGCATAATTCCCATTGGTTTTCAGCATATAAAAGTAAATCATATAAAACAAAAATTGTGGTGCAGTGTTGTTAGGTCTCATTACAGGGTGGGTGTCTGCTGAATTATACAGCTGGCACTAATCCCAGGGGTTAACCTTTTTTTAGTGCCATAGCTGAACTTACCATGGCACTTAAATGGTAAATTCAGGGCAGAGCATGGGCCTCATGACTAGCTACACTATCGGGAAAAATCAGGGCTTATATGCACACTAGCTTTCCACCAGCAATGAAGAGGTAAATCATATAATTGTACAATGAGCCCTCCAGATGGTAGCACAATTGAAATAATCCAACATTTAATTGCTCTTGTTTTAAAGAAAGAACATGAAATTGGAGAAAGAATGGTGCCTGCTGGGTGTAGGACACAAGAGGTGAATGCATTAAAGGTGAACTGTAATGCTAATGAATGTGGAGGTTGAATTTTATATCAAATTCCAGCTCTAACTAACCTTCAAATGTATCCCTTCTATCAGAAATAACATTTGGAAATCGCAGGTTGTTTACCAAAAGCAATTAATTGATGTTCAGACGTATCTTCTACATCTCTATGAACATCAACTGTGCAATACATTGTATTTACCGCATAATATATTAGTGTGTGCTTGTTTTGCTGACAGTGAGGTTCTTTGGCTCCCTGTTGTTTTACGTCAACTTATAATGGGGTCTATACCAACGCTTGACCTACTGTAATAATGATACTACTCACAATCCTAGAGCTAGAAAGAAGTATCTGATCCTTTAAGCAGTAACTCTGTATATACACTGGAGCAGATGTATTAGGGTGCTCTGGTAGAACTTGGGCCTAATTTGCTTGGCTTACATGCCACCATTGTTGTGTGTTTAGTACTTTTTATGTCTTATACTAACTGATTGGATAAGCAATATGGCAAGCCAAAAAGGCTGGATTCACAATTTATGTAACAAAATAAACCAATTAATAAGTGGTATAGACTTAAATTGAAATCTGATTTATCTTCAACCATTGGGCATAGTGGGTCTCACATTTTAACGAGGATTTTTACCACCTCTGCCAACTTGAACTCTTTCATCTTTCATAGGGGTTCATGTATCTTAGGATTTTCTTTTTTTTCTCTTATGTTTTTGACTTTTTTTTGCACATTTGCATGTTCGTGCTAAAACTTTTAGACTTTTCCACTGGCCTAGCAAACTGAGATGCAAAATAATTCTTCAGTGAGCCTGATATATTTTTAAAATCCAGATGTTGGCGTATAAAAAAAATCACAATTTTGACACAAATCTCAATAAAATGGCCCAAATATGGCACAAATAAACTCCAGCCATGAGCAGGCATAGGAAAAGGTTTAGAAGAGAGTAGCAGAATGTGCGACTTTTTTGCAACTTAAAAAAAAAAAAAAAAACAACAAGCCCACATTCCTGATCAACCTCTAAGATACATTAAACAAGTGCAAAACCTATAAAAAGCAAAAAAAGGACACACACAAATGTCCTGGCTTAAGATAAATGAAACAACTTAGACTTTGATCTACTGATGGGGGCTCAGCTAGATTCTTTATGCTGTTTCTGCTTGCTATACAGGCTCTTTTTACATGCTATATAGGCTCTCTAATGTCAAGAGTTATCACAAAAACTGTATCCTAAAGTTTTATAGACCATAGGTCCAAAATAGAAAATAGTAAAATATCAGTGCCAGCAAATGTTCAGAGCCCTCAAATAGATGACTTGCACTTGTGTTATGAGTGTGAATAGCAAAACTTAAGTCTAAAATTAAGCGCAAACTATATAAAACTAATATTCTATATAATTATATATATTCGGTCTTAGTGTCTGGAGATGTCAATTTGTAACAAAGGCAGAGATAGAATAGAGATGTTTTTATAATTTATACTGCTACCTTGTAGTTGCTGCTGAAAAAAGTTGAAAACCTTGGTACAACTTTCTAGAGACATGCTGCTTGCATAGTGGTCTCTAGATTACTGATAACTGAAGTCTCTATGGTCTTGACTCCTTACTGACAGTCCCAGGATAATCTACTTAAGAAAGCTACATTATCAAGGGAAATATGCTCTAGGTAGAGTCAACCTTTAGCATCATGTCTTTCCCTGATTGCTGTATACAGACTTGAAGTGGCTTTGATTAGCACTGCTCACTGCAGGAGAAGAAAGAAGCAGAAAAATGGTCTGTAAAGCTTTTTTTTTCACTAAAATATATTTAAAGAAAACTTACCATGAGGAATCTACTAATCAGAAGTAAATCTGATGGTAGATTCCTCCTGACTGACTCTGCCCTAATCTGTAATTTAATAATCCTGAAACCTAACTTTATTTTTAGTAAATGTAAATTAAGTGCAGAGGCTACTGGGGCATGTACAAGCCATAGCGCCCAGTGTTGATGGCCATTCCAATGGACAAGTTATCAAAAAGAAAAGATAAAACATATTATAATGTAGCTAACCCACAGTCACTGACCAAAAAGCAGCCAAATTTTGTTCTGGGAGAGACTTCACTTTCATTTATTGTGTTATGACAAACTTTTAATAGACTCTCTGAATGTACTATACTTGGATGGACTACCTCATTCTTACTACATCTGTATTCTGTAGTGGATTATAGTGTAGGTGGTTTGGTGGTAGGCCAGACCCAATCCTTATAGGGAGACCATTGCTACCCAGACCACACACCAAATTTTATACTGAGAAGAACCTTCACCCATGAAATCCTCATACATCTGTTCCTGCTATCAATACACATGTACACAAGAGTAATTTCAGGACCTTTAATAGTCCTCCCATGGTCCTGAAAGTGCAGTTTGAAACTAGACAGAAGAGGAGCATCCTCCATTCATTGATTATAGAATCATGTATAGTAAGTGACTCCAGCAAGGACCCTGTCTATGCCATATGGTATTATTGTGGCATTGGCCAATGGAGAAAGTCTACAAATATCAAAGATACTTCCCTGATGTAAATTTACTATTGCTAAGGAGGGGCTACATAAAATTACATCTAATGTAGAAACTCCTTTGCACCGATCTCAGTTTGTAATCTGGAGCCCGTGCTTTAAAATACATCAGTAACCTTTTAATTCCAAAGAGCAATGTTAATAGAAAAATACGTCTTAATAGCCAGCGTAATGAGAATATTATAGCTTTTAAAATTTGGGATAATTATGATTTTCACATAATGTAATTATAAAATCATATAATTAATGTCACAGTATTTTCCTGTAATTCCCTGGGAGGGGCTGAGGGGCTTTTGCATGTTTCAGCTTTTAAAGTATTTTTTTTTTAAATGATAATGTTAAATAACCTTAAAGATCTCCCGTTCTCATGAATCTCCACAGAGCTGTGTCAATAAAAAGCTAAGAGCGGCCTCGGATCCCATCATATTAATTATCCCCGGATGAATATTTATAACTCATTAACATTTTCCCCTGTCCTAACACTGCTCCTTTATACACTTGATCTCTAATGGTAAATGAAAAGGACAATTTTACTTTCCCCAAAAATAATCATGTTACATTTAACCATGTAGGAGCCTGGTGTGAAGTTCAGATGCTGCTGTCTTTGAATGCCGAATGTGTATGTGAAGCACGCAATGGCAGCAGGAGATAACCAGCTCTGAATTTGATTTGGTTTTTAAGGAATGCAGGAGACGTTTAAGACTGGAGATAAAAAATATAAATTTTGGTGCAAAAGTTATTCCTAGCCTATATTAGTAGTAAAAAACTGTAGTTAAAAAATGAAATTATTCATTCTAGTAGGCTACATTTGTTGAATGCCCGTCCAGGTCAGCAGTCTTCAATGTCAGTGGAATGGTGGTCTGTAGGGCTTGGGCCAGATCATAGTAATCCACAGACAAAGACTCAATGGTGTCCAATACATGATGTAGTCAGAGAAAACAGTAAAGAGGGGGCATCTGTAATCCTGAGGAACATCTGCATGTTGTTGTGCTGTCATTCATGGTACCCTAATGAAATAAAGATCAAGACACACATCAAAGGAAGTCCATGAGGTGGCAAAGTTTACTACATAAGCATGTTCACTACAAGTTAAAACGAACCTGTCAGCAAATACTGACTTAAAAAACTCTTGCCAGTATGTATTTAAGCATCTTAATCCCTTCCAGTTTATGGGGCACATTTACTAGAACAGTGCAGTGTGTACCATGTGGAGTTTCCCTGTATAGTTTGCAGGAGGCGACAGATTCTGGAATCCTGGTGCAACCTTTCATGAATCTGGCGCATCCAGCACTGCCCCGACAGAGAGCACCACCTTTTTTGGTGCACCTTTAACATAGGGCTTATAACACAGTTCAGTTGGACTTTGCATGTTAAATCTGGTGCACATTTCGACAGCCACCAAAAGGGTTGCATGCAACACAATTCTGGTACAGACACTTCTTAAATACCTGTGCAAGCAGTTTGCAACTAAAAGGATGTGCAAAGTCTGACAAAAAACAGGTGAACGGCCAATAGTACATGTGCCCCTAAGTCTCTTACAAGGCACCGTGTGGTGGTATCTTCCAGAAAAACAGAGACGCTTTTGAGGCTGGAGAGCTTGACTTCAGAGCTGATCTCTCTGCATCCGTGACTTTATACAACCAATTTACATGTCACTTCACAGTTGTTATTATAGATGATGCCACCATACTTGGCCATGATAGAACCATGATCTGAAATATGGTTTGATGCTTCACGACATAATGCAATTTCTGAAGACAGGTTCCCCTTAATATGGGTTACACTCCCCTTAATCGTATACAGCAACTAAGCATTAGTGTATGCCTTCAAGTCTCTGTTTATAGGACTAGTTAGTACACATTATAAAACCAGTACAAAACATTATCAAAACATTATAAAATACTTTCAAAATTATTCACACACATATCAACAGGTGACTAGAGCATGAAACAGTTCTGAAACCTAATGATTTTGGGACATAGTATTGCTGTATGCCTAATACACACCATTAAGTGCATAGCCATAGGGGATGCAGTAATTTCAAATTCTACTGCCACAACTCCAAAAATAGCATAGTTTCACTCTTTTCCAGGTGTTTCCTGTTTGGTGAATTTACTTCATTTAGATAGGAGAATTTCTAACTTCTGAATCTCAGTGCCAGTTCACATGATGCATGTCATCTCTTACTGCCTATTTCCCCTCCAGCATAGTACAGAAATGCCAGAAGGAAACTGATCACTAAATCACACCCATGGTTTCCTATGGGAGCAGATTTGTCAAAGTAGCCATCAATGTTGATGCAGGATGTATTTCTGTGCTGGACAGAACACCATGGTCTGCAACGTGTCTCTGTCTGGATGCGGAGAATCTACCGTTCTCATGTTTTATTTATTAGCTGTGATCAGTTCAAGTAAAAAAAAGCAGATTGCTGAGGATGTGACTGGTATAGGTGAACACAGGTTGGGTGTGTAAATCTGACAATCTTCTTTTCCACATTTAGTGATGGCTAAAGATGATATTTTTCTTATAAACAGAAGGAAAAAGTAATCTTAACCTTTCGATTTTGGTGAAACTAAACAACTGTTACCTTATTTAGGAGATGTAAAGTAGCGCTAGGGAGATGGAGACAACAAACTATGCACAGTTAACATTTGCAAAAATTACATTTCTCGGAAACTACAGGGTCTGAAATTTGGATTAACCAGGGGCAATGATGGAACAGCCTATGGTCTTTGAGACTTGGCAAACATTCTTCATTGTACATTCTGTAGAAACTTTTTAGAACATTGACACCTTCATACAAAGTTGAGGAGACTGTAACACAGGATTATAGAAGGGTTCATCCCCAATGGGGCAGCCATAGCCTCCATACTGGTCAGTCTCTGTTTCAGCTAGTTGTCCTCTGGCTTTCATTCAGCTGTTTGACTTGTCCTTTCTCTGGCACCTACTTTGACTAGAAAGAAACTCTTCTGGTTCACATTCCTGCTGCTTTCTCCAGCTAATGTCTTCTTGGTCTTCAAGTTTCAAATAACTTTTTCTAGACTCTGATTTTTTTATTATTTGTGTGACAGAATTCTGACATCCTCCGATGACCTGGGGATATATCTGCATTTTCAATGGCACTTCTAGTTTTACAATGCTATGGCAAGAATAGAAACAATGTACAAAAACTCTACGCCAAGATGCAATATCAAAGAAAGGAGGATATTATTTCTTGCTTTGCTCCATAGCTCTGTCTGGTAGTATGTGTCTTGGTTTAGCCTGTAACCCCTGCTTCAAATAAATGTACAGATGAAAAGTTATAATATTTTCCATAGGCCATCTTGATTCACTTTGGACAGAAAATGTAAAAAGAAGGAAGTGTTGGGAATGATGAATCCCGCTGCTTTTAGAATTGTCTGGCAGCAATTGAACCTTAGGTACCCATTTAAAACGCATGTCCATTTAGCTTTACTGAGCATCCATGTGAAGAGTTGAGAGTAATAGCTGTCTCCCAGATGAGGGTTTGACCTCCTGGTCAGGAGGTTTTTTTGGGTTTCTCCTATAACTTTTTTTAAAAATCCATTGACAAGTAACACTACTGCTTATTTTGTTTTCCAAAAGCAAAAAAAAAGTGCATAAGAAACATAAAGAATAATGTTGGGGGGTGGGGGGGAGGTCTTATTTTACTACGAGATATTTAAAAGAAACCTACCATCAGGAATCTACCATCAGAAGTAGATCTGGTATTAGATTCCTCCTGCCGGTCTCTGGCCTAATCAGTAATTTAATAATCCTGGAAGATAACTTAATTTGTTAAAGACTTTATTTAAGCAATAACTATATTAACTACAAAGGCTACTGGGGCCTGTACTAGTCTGGCTGGGCACTGGGAGCTAAGGCTAGGACACGCCCGAGTAGCCTCTGTAGTTAATTTACATATGACTAAAATACAGTTTTTAACACGTTAGGTTAGGTTCCAGGATTATTAAATTGTCACCAGGAGACCCATTTTTAGCACCTCCCCAGACCCCACAGAGCATAGTACATACACTACCAAACAGTTTTTGTATAAAAAATAGGTTTCACAGACAAAAGCTATGTTTTATAGTACCTTTCAATGCCATGTGCTCTGTGACTAGGCACTTGTCCCCTGGGAGTGGCTATAGAGGAGTAGGGGGCGTCGCTAAGCCAGGTGATGGGTGTTTTCATATTTTTGAAAAGGACACATGGAGGAGTAGTTTTCCAAGTGTGTGTGTGGGGGGACTGCTCCTCTATGGCCACTCCCAGGGGACAAGTGCCTAGTCACAGAGCACAAGGCATTGAAAGGTTCTATCTAACATATCTTTTCTTCTGTAAAACTTTTTTTTATGCAAAAACTGTCTTTAGGTTGACAGTCACTCAACTCCAACAGTTTATTGTTTCCTCCATTCATAAGAAACATAAGGTAGGAGAGAAATAAAGAGTCCAACAGCAATATGTCTCAATAGAGAATAAAGAAGTAGCGATTGCAAACATATGAGAAATATTAAGTAGGCACAAGGTGATTATCTCCGCATTGCTTCACTGGTTGTAGCCCAAATGTATGTTTCTGCCATAAATAGCCCTATGCATGGCAAATGTATAGTATATAAAAAGTATACATAGTTCAAGTAGCTTTTTACTACATTTCATTACCTGCGAAAATTTAACAATCTACTACTAATATTCAAGCCATTCATCAATGGAAACATTCAACAAGCTTGTGAACAGACACATCTCTCAGCTAAAGACAGTTTCAAAGAGGACTAGAGCCAGCATAAAGGACTGTAGGCTCTATACTGTAGCTCAAAGAAACGCACATTGAGAATCATTTTGATTCAATGCATTTGCAAAGATACTTTGTGTTTACGTAGAATTATTCAATAACTGCAAACTGTAAAAGGTTGTTCCAAGGTGAACCTACCTTAATTATGGTACAGATAATGGAGAATTCTTTAATAATATATAGTTGAGAGCACTTCATAATAATTCTTCCTACTGGATACAAGATAGTATATACTGAAGGCAGCTATCTGTATCTGTATGAACAGAGAAACATCATAATACATGGCTCACGGTCATACAAGATTTATAATGTCAGCCCTTGGAGACAGGATTAAGAACAAAACACCTTCTTTGATTTTCTTAGCTTTTTTTTTATTGTTC
Source organism: Engystomops pustulosus (assembly GCF_040894005.1). NCBI lineage: Eukaryota > Metazoa > Chordata > Amphibia > Anura > Leptodactylidae > Engystomops > Engystomops pustulosus. Next base: position 170,985,551 of record NC_092414.1, read on the forward strand.
GGCTTCTTGCTCGACTGTAAAAAGATAAAAAATATGAGGACGGTCACTGCAGCAGTCGGGCTACATGGATGCCTGACTTTAACTCTTGGCCATTTATTTTCCACATAAATGATATCTGGGATGTGAGTGGAAAGCATATAGTGGTATTTGGTATAATTATACAGCTCTGTACATTTGGAGTGTAGGAGTGTGGATTTATGAACAGTTAGATAGCAGCAGTTCTTTTCCAGAAGGACAGAAATAAATTGCAGGAGGCTGAAGCAAAAACCAGTAAAAAGGTGCACGTTTATGTCACAGTCCAGTGACTCCGCCATATGCAGCCATGTTGAGAATTGGAGGATTATTATACAATCCAATGACAAAAGTGAATTTATTACACTATATAAAATAGTTACATAAATAATAAATGCTGTCTACCGCTGAGTGAGAGCTTACAGTGAATATATTGTCCACTCGTGTGCCTTAAGAAATGTATATATTTCCAACAGCTAATGGTAAATTATTAATGAAACATAATACATTCCTGCTGTCCTTGTTTCATAGAAAAGTCTGACTGCTCGTTAGATATTTGTAGTCTGTCACCATGGAGACACTTTGAATGTTTGATATAGTTAAGTGTTTTGAAAAAAAATAATCAATGATTACAAAAGCGATCATAACTATCCACCATTTCATAGAAAAATGTCCTTATACGTCCCGTAGAGCAAAAAGTGACTATTAATGAGTCTTTAATTAGTCTCTTTATTTAAAGGACACCCGTCATCAGGTCTGTGTCACTTGTCCTGTCACTACTACCTGTTGGAGCAGCTCACAAGGATCCCATCCCAGCCTTTATCTAGTTATTTCATACATTATTCATTGTAAAATCATCTATTTTTTATCATGTAAATGAGGCTGGTCACATGGTCTGAGGCAGTGATGTCACCCCTATTACCCCTCCCCTCTCCTCCCCCTGTTCATGTCTGTGTGTAATGTATAGTAAAGCATTGCTAGTGTGTGTGCTGCATCTGCTGACATGCTGCATCCTCCTAATATACAGGTGAGAGACACAGACATCAGCTACACATGAATCTGACATGTTCTGCTGTAACATGGCTGCCTGGAGCTGCTGTATCTCTCCTAAACACACACACGTGCACACACAGGCTGCAGGGGGCATGGCCACCAGCACCAGGAAGCACATCATTATATAGCCTCACATCATTATACAGGCTGTCAGTCAAGCACTGCGGGTGTGGCTGTGCCTCCCACTCATGAATAAAGTGGACAGCTTGAATATACTAATGCTTCATTGGACATTTCACAGGTCACTTGCATACAGCTTTAGGACCTCATTGCTTAGGTTTACAGGAATGTAGAGGGACAATGAAGTGATAGAGCCAATGCTCTCTAATGGCAGCTTATGAAAATATATTTAGTTTAGGGGGGGTTATTTTGCATGACGGGTTATCTTTAAAGGCCATATGATGCCCATGGATAAGGCATGAGGAGTGGTCATCTATTCTATAGCAAAAGTGACCTCTATGCTATCTATGTGACCTCTACAATGGGGGTTCCAGACTACTTCTATTACTGTGCACAAGCTAAAACTTAAACAAATGAATGCATAAAAACATAATTTATAAATCATATAACCAATTTTTGTCATATAGAGAATGTAGACAGCAAACCATCAAAAATAGTCCACAGATGTAAAATGTGGCGGGAACCCGCAAAACCGTCAACCCAGGGCCGGGGTTCATCATCAATCCAATAGAGCAAAAAGCATGTGACACAACACAGGCATAGAGCCCCATAGGATGGCAATAAAGCACTCCTAGTGAGTTCAACTTTGCTTGTGTTGTGCCGCAATTTTCTTTCTGCTCTATTTGAGTTATGTCATATGGATGTTCACATTGTGAAGAATTTTATGTTTTTATCTTTTATCTTTTTGCTCCATACTCCTATTCTAAAGAGATGGACTCCAACATTTTATAGTGATGCACCCAAAGGGAAAATACTTCATAGATTACTGAAGGAAATATTTTAATTTTGATATCTGCTAAATTCATTAGAAGATATGTGTTAATAGTCTATTGTATGTCACTTGGCACTATGTGTGTCCTCACAAACATTAGATTGTGTAGCAGCAACTATTATTCCTCTTTGCTGACATCAATATCACGTTTTAGATACTTGTCCTTCTTCAATTTGCAATTATTGTCACGTAAAAAACATACATGTTGCTGAATCAATTTTCTCTCTCGCTTCTTGTCCCTTTGTGAATTCATATGTATTCACCGGAAAATTACACTTTGTAGATCTCATGATCAATATTGTTTGACATGATAGAGAGAAGCCCCCATGGAAGGGTTTTACAAGTGAAGACTCCTTGGTATGACACTTGAAACAAACCATATTCTTCACAATAGCTTTTTGTTTCTTGCAATATGAATAAATGCAATACAGGTATTTTATATCTTATAAAAGAAAACAGGCAAGTAAACAGGGAGCAAATAAACTAGGAACAGGCAAGAAATCGCATTGAGAATTAACTTGTTTAAAGCTTACAAAACTTTTTAAAAGATTCTCTTTGTGATCCCATCAAACAAAAATCAGTTTGCGGTTACTCTTTTTTATCAGAAACCTTCAGACTAGAAGAACAAACTGCACATATATTCTGGAACAAGTAAGCCCCAAACAACCATTGTAAAGAATGGCCTTATACTGGTGGCAAAAGTATGCTTATGTCAAAACAGAGAGAGAGCTGAAGTACCTGAGATAACCAACAACCCCTGTCCCTGCCTACTTGCCCAAACAGTGCTAACCAACTTAGGACAACTGGTTGATAGCCATTATGCTGAGTATATGCTCAGAACAGATGACAAAAGAGAGACACTGACAGACAGAGAGATGCAGGAGAAGTGAAGAGTCAAAACCAAGATATCTCTATCTTTAAGGGTTATGTTCTGTTTTTCAACCACTTATTGGCAAAAAAAACTAAACAAATGTTGATATAATTTGTTAGTCCGGAAACTGTGGTCCTTATGACTAAATTGCCTCTCTACGTTTACAGAATATGAATTTGATATGATACAGAATTGTTTATTGAGACAACATGAACTACTTTTCCAGTCAGATGATAGAAAACCGAGAAATCACATTATTCATTCTTCATATAATATTTTTTTTCTAGCTTTAGGCTATAAACACATCATAAAGAAACTGCATTCTCATGTTGTAATAAAATTTCTCAATTTGATAATACTTCTGCTAATAAATGGATTTATGTATAGTTTTGGTTTATGGTTCAAAATAAAGATTCTGCTGCCATTTTTAGAATTGAATTGTTGACTGAATCATTATGACTCCATTACATGTTTGCCAATATGTTTCCCAATGGTATTTTCTCATGTGGTGGATTTGTTGTAACAATTACTGCAAGAGTTCCATATATTTGAATGGAGGGTTATGTGTCAGTAATGTAGTGACAGTAATGTACAAAACATGTATAAAAAAAAGAAACTCCTTTATATTAAGCAGAGATGAGTGTTCACGTGTATGGAGTTGGGAGGAATAGCTGTGAAAGTGTAATTGAAAGTGTTTGTTAAAGAGTAAAGGCAGCCATGAAGCTCAACAGATAAAAATGCTTTCATGACTGAGATCCAGGTATCCAATTGCATCTGCATAGACTTTTTCCCACTAAGCCACTTCCCCTTTCTCCATGCCTCCTTTTTCGTATTAGTCTAAATCCTTAATTAATGTAGCACAAGGCATTTCAGACATTTTTTATACAAATTAGACAAAAATTGTCTTGCAACTCCCATAATAAATCTGCCCCACTGCCTAAACCACAGTATCCCAACAAAGCATCCAAGAAAGTCCGGTGAGTATAACTGTGGCAGATTGCTTGGTATGAGGATTCAGAGATGTAACTATAAAGGTCACAGTGGTTACAGTTGTAATTTCATCAATCTTTGATAAATAAAGAACACTACAGATTAACTGGATTACCACTGTCTCAATCTTCCACTACTGCTCCATATACCCACCTATATGTAAGCTTACCCAGCTTTGGGCTGTATTGGACGTTGTCCCACAATGATTTTTTACATGTACTGTTGTAATTGGGCTCACAAGCCTATGTGGACCCATTGGACGATGTACAACACTTTCATATCCTATGAGACATTTAGAAAAAATAGGGATTTTATGATTTCTTAATGTTTTGCTCATCATACATCCTTATCCCATCCTGGAAAACTTTCCCAGAATCCCCTAATGGGGCATCCACAGCTATAAGTTTCCACGGCTTACATGGTGGCCTTATTTGGCAGTCTCTGTAGGGAGAATTCTTACTTCCCGACCCTAGTCACAAGCCTCTCAATCAGCCAAACCAGTTCCCTGCACTGTACTGAGGAGATCCAACCAGGTTGAAACAGCGCTGTCTACAGTTGGGAGTCTGGTCCTTCTAGAATAGATATACTGGTTTGGTTTTAATCGGGCATCATGTCACAAGGCTTCTTATAGCCTTGATGTCAAGGGAGCTGCCTAACAAGGTAACGTGATTTTCCTTATCCCATCCTTACATATTTTTGAATGGTCATCATACAGTTGGTCTAGCCTCTCAAATTCATTACTAACATCAACCATATGTTTGCTTTATGTTGACATAAATTTTTATGTTATTTTATTTTATTAGGATGCTAGAAGGCTTACAAATTGATCAGAATTTTTTTAATTTTCACAGAATGTAAGATTCAATTATTTTAGAAACGTCTTCATATTTATAGGGGTTTTAAAAGTTCTATTTATTAGAAACTCCTCACATAGTACCACATTTTAAAATTGCATCCCTCTAAACAGCCCTTGTTAAGCTTATTTACTGTATAACCCCTTCCCGACATGTGACGTAATAGTACATCACACGCCGGTTGCGGTTGCATCTAAAGGGCTCACGGGCTGGGCCCTCTCCATTGCCGGTAAGTTTATGGTGCATATTGCGGCAACGACTTACTGGTAACACCCGTGATCGGTGCTAGCACCTGCAATCGTTTTAACCCTTTCATTACAATGTGAGGAAAGTCCCCATATACTGTAGTATGGCAGTATATGGTAAGATTGATCGGACAACCTGAGAAGTCTGAAAAATAGTAAAAATAAAAAAACTTAAAAAAAAAATTATAATAAAAAAACTAAAAATTCTAATTTTCATTTTACCCAATTTCTCTTTTCCCCATTTGGATTTTTTTCCTGCTTCCCAGTACATGGCATGGAATATTAAATTCAACCATTTTGAAGTACAACTTGTTACACAGAAACAAAGATATCACACAGCTCTGTGCATGGAAAAATAAAAATGTGAAGGGCTGCGGCAGGAAGGGGTCAAGCATTGAACATGAAAAAACCAAATGGAGGTTCTATACAAAATTTTGTAATCTAGACAATAAAATGTTTATTGAGCCCTAGCATTTATATGTTCAGGCAGGATAAAATGTGAAAACACATCTCAGTCCCAGGACATTGGTCGCCGGAGCATCCGTGACAGCCATATTGTTTCAGATCCAGCACAATGACAAGTCCTGGAGTCTCATACAGACTCCTGTCTGCCATAGGAATGGATCGTCTCTCCCCGATGACATCATTCTGGCAGCACTTAAATGGTTAACACTCGCAATCGCATAATGCAACCGACACTCGCCATGTATGATGAGGGCTCAGTACAGTTATGGGGGTTAATGAGTTAATTTCTGTGTCAAATAAATGTCACACATCATCATCATAAACATAACAGTCCAAGTTCCATTATGACATTTTGTCCTTGTAAAGAGTCCACAACCTTATTGTTTTACATCCACATCACAGCCAACAACCTTGTGTAGTTTTATCCCAGAATATATTTTTATGTCAGTTATTCTTTGGACGTGGCCACGTTCTTTTTCAAGCTAAAAAAAACGGGCAAGAATTTTCTATATTTGTATTCAAAATAGTGAAGCAAGTAAGCAATCCTGGAATTGTGTTCTACATTCCTGCCTGATATATTCCCATTTAGGCTTCATGTATATAAATTCTGTACAAGGCTTAGGGACTCGAGGCTCGCTAGCTATTAATAGAAGGCTAGTACACTTGACACAATCATTATTCATGGTTTAGGCTCCGCAACTGGATTAACGCCAGCTGTACAGTCCAAACTATTCACGGACTCTGTCTGCAGAATCAAAGTCATAGGGAAGTAGCTCTAGTAATGTACAGATTTAAATTATTCTTTATGCCGGGCAAGCAATTTTTAGTATCTTTTATTTATACGCATTTTATACTTTTATACCACCAGGAATGTTTATCTTCCATGCTGGTGTTTAGTGTCTAAACCATTTCAGGCACGTACCACAGTCACGTCTTGGAGAATTATAGAGGATTAACACTTGAAATCTTGGAGTCTCCGACTTACTGTAAATTACTGTAAGCACCATCTATCCAACACCTTGTTTCAATAATAAGAAGAGACTTTCTGGACTTAAGGAAAGCCAATAAGAGCAATGTCGGTGATTAGTATAAAAGGGAACCACCTGTCCTACAGCGAAGACCATAAAGATGGCAAGTTGTATTGCTCTTTATGTAATGTATAGCCATTTGCCTTTTTATACACCACAACCATATTCTACCTTTACTGTAAGTGCCATTACTTTTATCCTCAATCATAATGTAGTTCGGCTCGCCATATATATAGTTAAAGCACTTTACCCATATTCTCTCCATAAGAAAACGTAGATTTAACTACATTAACTGCAGCAGCAAAAATATAACATGACGGCCCTAGAAAAGAAAGCACTCACACAACTGGCCCAAAATGCTGGAATAATAATCAAGGCAGCAGACAAAGGTGGGGGGATTGGGGTACTTAATAAAACTGACTACTTGAAAGAGTCACTCAGGCTTCTTTCCAATACTACATTCTATACTAAACTAAATAGTAACCCAAACACTTCTTTCAAAGTAGCTTTATATGAGTTGGTGGAGGAGGGTCACAGATTGGGAATCCTAAATAAGAAGGAACTTAACTATCTCAAAATAGAAGAACCCGCTACAGCATTATTTATTATTTACCCAAAATCCACAAAAACCTCAATAACGCACCTGGTTGCCCTATAATGTCAGGGATCAATTCATTGTTTTAGCATTGTTTCAGGTAATAGCTTTATTTTTATGCCATTCTCAAGACTATGACTTCTTGCACAATTGCACCGACCATTTCTATTCACCCCGGGCTTACTGGCGGCCGCACCATGTGTACGCGCAATCCTGCTGGCGTTTTTGCCGAGGCTACCGCTATGCCCATGCGCCGCCTCTTTTGCCGATGTCTCTCACAGACCTATTGGTCTGCCTACATCTGTGCAAGCGCCACCACTCATGCGTGCAAGTTTTGCATCTTCACTTGTGCCAGTCTGGTGTTGACACTCCACTGTACTATGTCGTTTAGCGCCCCAATATAGCTCTTTTTTTGTGCAATCATATGTGCTTACTTTGTATTGGCTATCACCAGTCCCTTGGTTTAGGTACTCTGCTTCCTTTGCAGTTTTGGGAGCTGCAGGAACGACCAAGACCTACAGGGCATTGCACCCTTATTTGGGTATTACTCTGCATACCATCAAGTGGTATTCACGTGAGAAGCCTCACACACTTCCTCCACTACTGCTTTCCTGACGATGTCACACAAGTCGCCGTCCTGCACAGTGTAAGGGGGTTCCAAAATATGGAATATTTCAATTGAATATGCTGTATGTGTGTATTTGTGATGTGTATATGTCTGTGTATATGGTGTATATACACTCTATGTATAATTTTTAAGGGATAAGTGGGGTCCCATTCAGAAGTTCACTATGGGGCCCTGCCTCTACTAGGTACACCACTGCCCCGTATATATAAAACTGATCTTTGTAGTCCCTGTACACAGAGGGTGGAATTATCAAGGCTTGTACTGGCATAAAAGACTTGGGCTACCTCCATGGCAATTGGACAGAGAGAAATGTGGAAAATTGTTAGGGTAAGAATTAAGATATCCTCTTTTAGTATGCGTTGGCTGTGTTTCAAATCAATTCTAAATGCATTTGTGCACGTTGCAAAAAAATGACTCAGACAACTGCTGATGCAAGACTTGCAAATGCTACCAGCACTGCGCAAACTTTATTTGGTTTCACAAGTCTATATAGAAAAATAGGAAAGAAGCAGAAGAGGAGGAGAATACTAATCATAGCATCAGAGTTCCCAGCTCATTTAGTCTCTTGATTGGAGAACTTTCTGCTGTCTCAGAATGACGTTACATTCCTTCACCTCTAAACTTTGAGGTGCGTTCTAAGTTCTCGGCGAGTTCATTGTTTCTATTACAGTGCTTTTAGGAAAATAAGACAAGTATAAAGGACAGGATTTGATCTATCAGCTAGGTTTACTTTAACAAAAGTACGTGGAAAGTAGGCTGGGCCCAGAGACGACCCGTGCTGGAGCTTTAGCCATAGCCCGCTCAAGTTTCCGATGCAGGTTATGGCGCAATTCTGCCAAGGCTGGAACCTCTTATTATAACCCTCATGAAAAGTCTGGGGTGGGGGGTGGGGGATGCATGATGCACCAGCTCTTGATAATTCCCACCCACTGTACCTTCATATTGTCTATTGACTGACTAGTCTAAATTATACTCAACTAATTATTCTATGTCACTTACTGTAAAATATTTCCGTATAAAATATGTAAAGGATCATAACATTTCAGGTATATAATTAAATATCAAATCAAGAATAACTATATGCAATAAATGCCTAGGCTAAAATCACTTTACCCCCAACATTGCAAAACTTTATGGAACTCTGTAACTCTGTCATTTGTAGAATGATTGCAAATTTCAGGAAAGTAGATTCACTGTTATTGACATAAATACAACGTGACACTGTTAGATGCTAGGATCAATACAGGTTACAGTTCTGCTCAGTGACTTTCTCCATATTAATTGTACTGCACAACACAGAAACCATGGTTAATAGGCAGGATTCATAATATAGAACTCCAGTTACCAACCCATTTTCCATTAACAAGCATTGGGCATTGTATGCCCTACAGTATATAATCCAATGGCTGCATTGGGTGTATTCTATAGCATGAAGTTCTCTGTGATCACTCTTTGCTGAAAACCCATTCATATTACATTGAAAGGAACAAGCAACCTTAAAAATACAGTGGGATATCCTGTTTGAAATGTATAGACTAGAAATGTATTCATGAACAGTGCTGTGGGAAGAGATTTAGGATTTAAGAGACCACGTCATTTGTATACGTAAGATGACTTCATCATAATCTACCATGTACAGCGCCATTCATTGTGTAGTAGATGTGGTTTTCTATTGCATTTGATGCCCTTTTACTTTAATGAGATATCACAATCAGATATTAATTATTAGCAACACTTACTGGAATCAGTTTGTGGATCCCAAGAATTCTGATATTAAAGGGGTATTCCCATCTGGGCATTCACAATCAGTATCATTAATCTACCATATATAAACATTTTTTCAATTGGATGTTATTAAAAAAATGTTCCTGTGTGAATATAATTTCTCATAAATGTAGCTATGTTGTCCTTTATAAACGAGATAGCTTCCTTGGTTACGACCACCCCACACTCTGACAGCGGGGGCCAGACATGCGCTATTGAGTCCTGCACGACCACCTGGATTCAGCGATCATTACCACAGGACGGCTGTGGGACATATAGTAACTCCTGTACATTTCATATACAAAAACTTTTTGTTTATTTGTGCAGCAGAGGTGGCCGTATGCAGGGACACAGTCTTGTTTCTTAGGGTCCAAATCACTACATTTATGAGAAATTATCTTCACACAGGAACATTTTTTTAAAATAACATCTAATTAAAGAAATGTTTATAAATGGCAGATTAATGAATCTGAATGTGAATGCTCAGACGAGAATACCCCTTTAATTTCATATTCTAAGTACTGGTGATAATAAATGTGTGGAAAATCTTTGACTTATTTAATGATATTGTAATGCAGTGTCCCACTTCTACCTCATCCTTTCCTTTCACTGCATCTAAGAGTGAACAAGCCATTAGGCAGTCCATATAATTTATTTGAGGATCAGTGATGGAAGCCCAGATACACGAGTTCCTCTTATAGGTTATGTATGCCTCCATGTGGTTTAAATTACATTGCAATTGCAATTGATATCAGTAAACAATTCCAGGGTTAAATTGTTAAAGGAGATGTCCACTTTGAGCAAATAATTAATATGTTTTGTGTAATGAAAAGTTCTACAATTTTCCAATATACTTATACAATATACTGTATCCATTCCTTTGCGGTTTCAAGATCTCTGCTCGCTGTCCTGCTATAGAAAGCTTAAAGAGAACCTGTCAGGCAAATGAACCCCCTAAACTAAATATATTTTCATAAACTACCATTAGAAAGCATTGCCTCTATCTCTTCATTGTCCCTCTACATGCAAACTTTAGCAATGAAGTACTAAAGCTGTATACAAATGACCTGAGAGATGTCCAATGATCCATTATCATATTCAAGCTGTCCAGCTTATTCATGAGTGGGAGGCACAGCCACACCCCCCAGTGCGTGACTGACAGCCTGTATAATGATGTGAGGAATAATGGTGTAATGTCCCCTCCATGTGCTTCCTGGTGCTGGCGGCCCCTGCAGCCTGTGTGTGTATGAGATATTCCTATACGCATGACTGACAGCCTGTATAATGGTGTGAGGTTTAATGGTGTTATGGCTCCTCTAGGTGCTTCCTGGTGCTGGCGGCCACACCCCCTGCAGCCTGTATGTGTATGAGATACTCCTATACACATGACTGACATTCTGTATATTGATGTGAGGTATAATGGTGTAATGGTTCCTCCATGTGCTTCCTGGAGCTGGCACCCACTGCACCCTGTGTGTGTATAGGAGAGATACAACTGCTCCAAGCAGCCATGTTATAGCAGAACATGTCAGGTACTTGTGTAGCTGATGTCTGTGTCTCACACATGTGTATTAGGAGGATGCAGCATGTCAGCAGATAAAGCACAGACACCAGCAATGCTTTACTACACATTACACACAGACATGAGCTAGGGAAAGGAGAGGTGAAGGTAACAGGGGTGACATCACTGTCTCTCTCTATGTGAACAGCCTCATTTACATAATAAAAAAAGATGATTTTAGAACGATTAATGTATGAATTGACTAGATAAAGGCAGTGATGGATCCTTATGAGATGCTCTAACAGTAGTGACAGGACTAGTGACACAGGCCTGATGACAGGTGTCCTTTAAATGTTTGCTTCCACTGAATAGAAATTTGTCCTTGGTCATGTGATGGACATGCAGGTGTACAAGCCGTTGTTATTGCAGAGAGTAATAGGAGCCATGTGATATAACTTTGTGTCCATCACAAGCCCCTGGACAGATTTTTATTCAGTGCAAGTAAACATGGAAGCTTTCTTAAGCAGGACAGCAAGCAGAGATCTAGAAAACTGTAAGGAATTGACACAGAAAGTATATTGGAAAATTATAACTTTTCCTTAAACAACCCATCAAATATTTGCTGAAAGTGGACAACTTTAAATTGTCATTAATAATCGTAATAATTATTAATAATATGTAACCAATAGATGCAATTCACAAATGCTGATGTTTGGAACATAAAAATACCAAAAACCAACAACACTAAAATGAAACTGGTTTGCTAAAGATTATCTCACATGGATATAAAGGCTGATCTGGCGCATATAGTGCGAAGGGTAAGCAGCTTGTGGGCGACTGTAACTTATTAGTAACAAGAACTGACATGAATGTGACTGTTATAAGCTCATGTACCACTGGGGGCCAAGGGACAAGACACATAACATATGCACTCCGATCCTTCTGCACGCAAGGACTAGTGACAGGACCCAGATCAAGAGTTACAGTCAAATTACTCCAAGTCTTTTAGAGCAATGCTGTATCTGAAGATCCGTCCTTGCTGTATCTTCTCAATGGAAATGTACTGCAGAGGTTTACAGGGAAATCATACTGTACATTGTTATGTCAGAAATTAAGTTACTTGATTGTAAAATAATTTGATACCCCAAATTATGTTTTCAGACAGATATTATATTACTGCCATGTCAGAGGTATTCACAATACATTTACTCACTATTATGAAGATATGCTAAATCCAAATAGTTTTTTTACATTAGAAGGAAATGCTGTGTGAGCCCTGTATGTGACACAGCTGAAACATTTCAATGAGCAACATTTACAATTGTCTATAGAGAAAAATGGAACTTCATATTTATTTATAGAAAACCATTAATTCCATATTGATATGAGGGAAGAAGAAGATAGAAGCAGTAATAAAATGATTCTACCTTCGCCCCAGGGACTCCAGACTGCCTCATGTTAAAACTCATTGGGTGGTTGGGATCAACTTAGTATGATATTCAATATGACAGCAAATGGACAAACAAATGATAGAACACTATATTGAACTAGAATAAGTGGAAGGTGGACTCTGCCCCGGAGGACTCAGAATCTATATGGGACAGTAGATGGAGACACAGGGTGAGGGAGCATAGCAGTGGGGTTATTGCATGGCAATCCTAAATAGGTAGGTTTTTAGGTTACCGTATATACTTAAAAAAAATAAAATAAAAGTCTTTAAAAAAAAATAAAATTTAAAGCTCACCTTTGTGACGCCCCCCGCAGGTCTTCTTCTTCATTGCTGTTGGCAGCCGGTCACAAGTCCTTGTGTGCTGGCTGTGCACACACTATGACGTCACACAGTGACCGGCCGACATCAACAATGAAAAAGAAGACCTTTAGGGGGGACGTCGGAAAGATGAGTATTGAGGGGTTTTCTAGTGCTAGGCACACTGATGGCAGGCATTAGCTATATACTGGGAGTAGTGGAGGGTATATAAACTGGATGCATATGTTGCCTGTCTATACGGGGTGGGGGAGGGCATGCGCTGGCAAGATATATACTTAGGAAATGAGCTGGGCTGGCAGGCTATTAAACTGGGGGCATGGGCTGGCAGGCTATATACTAGGGGCATGGGCTGGCAGGCTATATACTTGGGACATGGGTTTGCAAGCTATATACTAAGGACATGGGTAGCAGGCTTTAAGCTGGGGTCGTGGGTACTCCAATTATCCTGAAAAATGGTATATAATGGCCTCTAGTCTTCTAAAACAGTTTGTTTGTTTTTGTTTGTTTTGTCAAGTTTTGAGAGATGGTTGGGGAGTTTTTAAAATTTTCCCTCACCCATTTTGAAAGACTTGTAAAATATTTTGATTTCATTCAGTGAGTGAAAAATGGACGATTCTGACCGAATCTACAAATCGATTCATTTATCTCTAAGGTTATTAAATATTTTTCTGTAAATGAATCCTAATAGTTTTCATGAAATGGGTGTAGAACACAATATATCAGCTAGGAAACATTTACAATAGTGGCAGCCACTTCTTGTTGTAAGAATAGACCTCGTATGTTTCATTCCATTTCATTGTCTTTGTAACATAAACAATGTAAAACAAATTTACTGTGAAGGGAACAATAGATTCAAGGTTGCGTTTTTTTTATTACTGTATTAGTTTTAATAAGTAATTGAAGTAAACCTACAATGGATGCACGTAGCATCACTAACATGTTCAGTTTGCTACCAGGTAAAAAAACACATCAATAGACAATTGATAAATGTAAATCAGCCAGCCTTGTGATGTTCTCTTCACTGGAGAAACCACTTGCCTTCCTTTCTCTACTTTCTAGTGATTTACACTCTTGACTCTCAGTTTTTGTATATAGATTTAAAACGACAGTAATTTTAATAAAATATAAAATCTGATCCATGTATGTAACCTTCACTCCATATACAGAGAGCAGTAAATCGACGTAGCACAAGGTTGACAGCATTATTTAGAAAAACATATTTTTTCTGCCTGCAGGCTGGCGTCAATACCGGCCAAGAGCTGGATTCACTTATCTCCCAATTCACAAATAATGAGCTGGTCCCATTACATGAACCTGTTTTATGGCTTTTCTGGAAGTGATCCACGAGGCAGATATTAGACATAATGGCATAAATAGGAAGGAAAGACTTAGCAGAGATAGAAGGAAAAGATCCAGGGGCTGGTGGAAGCAGTGCATGATGAATTGGCAGTCTAGTCAAGTCTTCATCAATGAGTTTTTGATACACGGTATTGTAATTGTTTTTTTTATGGCAGTTTATTCCAAAGAGATGTGGAATAAGGCAAATACCGTGCTGAGAAATAGGACCATTCCTAGTAGCACAATAGCCTGTAGGATGTCAGCCATTGTTCTATTGCCTGACTGCATGATGTTTTTATTCCTCCCAACTGGCCATCGTTCTTTACTTGGGAGCTTCATTTCCATTAAAAAAAATGTTGTTCTTTTATAGATCTATTTTTAAAGAAACTTCTCTAACAGCTACAGAAAATGTCTGTTTGTCTCCAGGACTGTGCAGAATAGAATTCATACTGTGTTTTTTTTACTTGTACATTTACAAAATCGCAGCATATTTTTTTAACTGTGGCGGATACAAACTAAAATCTAGTTTCTACATACATAGAGAACGGGATTATATACCGCTGATCACCCTCCGTAGAGGGACTGCGTGGAAGGCTGCTGTTGTAGGGGCGGGTAGGACACCTGCTGTAAATGCATCTGCTATTTTAGGAAATGAAAACATTTTTCTCAACTATTTCAAGATTTATACCACTAGTGACAAAAAAAATATAAAACTGATCATACAGAAAAAAACATTTGGAATACCTGCATGGAAAGTTGTTCTTCCTATCAAAGCTTTTGACATATTTGGGGAGAGGCCCCAATGAAAAATGATGGGAAGAAAAATTTTAAAAAATAAATAAATAATGTGACGAGCTCACTAAATCCGACACCAGGTACAGGCAGTCCCCGGGTTACGTACAATATAGGTTCTGTGGTTTGTTCTTAAGTTGAATTTGTATGTAAATTGTATATTTTACAATTGTAACCAAAGCCAAATATTTTTTGGTCTCTGTGACAATTCGATTTTAAAAATGTTGAGCTGTCATAAGAACCAGGATTAACAACAAAGCTTCATTGCAGACACACTTGGTAACTGTTATAGCTCTTTATTGTAGCCTAGGGCTAAAGTACAGTAAATTGCCAACATTCAGAGTTCCGTTTGTAACTAGGGGTCATATGTAAGTGGGGTGTTCTTAAGTAGGGGACCGCTTGTATATCTATGAAAAAAGAAAATCCAAATAAGAAAGACGGAAGCAGCACCCCTGGAAGAGTTGACATTTATTCACCCAAAGTGTAGGTGTCAAGAGCAAAATGCAAATGTCAACTCTTCCAGGAGTGCTGCCTCCATCTTATTTGGATCTACTATACCTACCTGAGAGTCGGGTTCATTGAGGCTTGCACCATATACAGCAGGTTTTAACCCTTGATATTACACTGCTGCTCCATATTTAGTTTTTGAGCTCATGCAAAAAGAAAAGTTATCTCTAAGCGTAGTTTAAAAAAAGATCACATTTTAAAAAGGATGTACGTGATGTACATGTCCAAACTAGCTTCCAGTCTTTGCATAAAGCTAATTTTTGTTCATTAATTGTGTGTGTGTGTGGGGGGGGGGGGTGTCTCTGTTTTGTCTTGATTTCCTCTTTGTGTTTTTCATAATGTCTAAGTGTCTCCCACCACTTAGAGAGGGCGAGGCAAGTAGGCAGGGACAGCTGAATGAAGTTTATTTCAGGGCCCACAGTCTCTGACTATGTCTAATGCCTGTTCCCAGATCCTTTATTATTCTATGGTTTAAGCAACAGACAAAAGTATAACCCAATAATAAAATATTAATTTTTATATAGATAATATTATATAGATCTTCATATTTATTTTTATACTTAGTTTTACTATTTAAACAATGTATTAATAAATGTATTGACATATCTCCTTTGCGCTTCACTTCATAATTTGTCCCTGTCATATAGTTTGTCAAAAGGTAGTACTTAGGAAGATTGTGTACTTTATTTTAAGGTGTGAAAACGTGTGAGAGATCTATGACCTATAGATCAAGTTCAGAAAAATGTGAGAAAGCCCTGTACTAAATTATTGAATTATCAAAGGATCAATAACTCTTTAGTGTGCAGAAAAGGTATAGAAACTCCTCTTTAAATCTGAAAAAAAAATTGTCTAGTTAATGAAATTGGATGGACAAATGAGAAATGTATAGAAGCAATCCATGCAAATGTTTTTTTTCATACTGGTCACGGAGGAATGTTTTATTTTTTTATAAAATAGACATAGGTTGGATAAATCTATCAATATTTAGGCAAGTTGATAAAACATGTGTCTTGGGTCATCCTCTCACTGTCACAAAGATATGACCTGTAGGATAAAGCATTATGATACCTTTATGTCAAATGTCTTAAACTGTAAAGTTCAGTCTATTTCTTGAGTCTCACATTCTTAATGAAACTTTAACAGGAATCATATTGAAGTAACACCTGACTGTTACTTTGTTCAAAAACATGTGAACACATAAAAGTATTGTGATATTTGAAGACATAAATCAATATACTGGGAGAGATCAGAAGCGTCTGAGAACAGAACTGTTCAAGTTGCCCATGCAATAAATCTGTGTTCAGCATTCATTTTATGTTTATTAAATTAAAGCTGAGCTCTGATTGGTTGCCTTGGACAACTGCAACTGCCCCGCTCTCAGATACTTCTGATAAATCTCCTCCAATTTGGGGAAAGGGTAAAAAAAAATACAAAAAAATACAATTTTTATCTATTTTTGGATTTTACCTATAACATAATTTTTAAAAAATTATTTGTAGGGAAGCGGGGGTCTAAATATGTGCATCAGCAAGGTATATATATATAGATATATATATATATATATATATATATGTTGCCTACCACAGATGCATGAAATATGGAATTAGTTTTTGATACTGCTCACACTGATGGATTTCTACTTGTTCTATATAAAACAGTACATTTCAGCTTAAAGAATTGGATGCTGGACTTTCTTCACATTTTCTTCTGTATTGTGAGCTTACCCTGCTTCTCTGTGTCTATTTTTGACTGAACATAAGCTCTGATGGAAGGAATAAAATGTACTTAGGTGGTCTCTAAGTTTTCAACAAACTTTGTACAAATGAGTTGTTAAAGTGAATACAAGAAACATGATATAGCTTCTTCTCCTTTATGCATCTCTATGAACTTCTAGAAATAGCGCTGAGCTAATATTGGCAAAGGTGACAAATTGAGTGTCAATGGACTTACACAACCAACTGATCAATTTTACTGATCACCTTTCATGTGGACAATTGTTAACTTGTAAATTTGGTCCAAATTCATGAAGATTGGGTGAGTGTCACGTGGCAAATTCAGCTCAGGATTCCTCTCAATCGGCTGTTGTAGTGAGATGCAACAAAAATCACCACCAGTTAAAGATGGTTACTGAATCATTTGACTTTTGTCCATGGTGCTGGATGTTATTCTAGCTAGAGCGTACAGTGCTGTAGAATAAACTGAGAGATACCTTAACAATCACCAACCCCTCCATAATGTTTAGATGTAGGGATGTGACTGCTAAATCCAGCAATTTATGATGAATCATTGTTATTAGAATACATAATGCAGGAGGGCTAGTTGGTGCGAGTGGTTGCAATAACTATTGCTCTTACTGTGTGTAACTGTATGGATGATGCAGAGCTGTGTGTGTAACTGTATGGATGATGCAGAACTATGTGTGTAACTGTATGGATGATGTAGAGCTGTGTGTGTAACTGTATGAATAAATCAGAGCTGTGTGTGTAACTGTATGGATGAATCAGAGCTGTGAGTGTAACTGTATGGATGATGCAGAGCTGTGTGTGTAACTGTATGGATGGAGCATATCTGTGTGTGCTGTGCTTTAGTGCAACCAACAGCGATATTTTGAATGGTGTTAAATATATTTTTCCATTGTTTCCATGATCATCAACACTTATGGCCCATCAAGCTGTGTATAGAGGGTAGTGTTGAACAGACCCTAAATTCGGCCCTGGGATCAACATCAGCGAGTAAAACCTGCAATTAGTGCTGATCATAAATGTTAAATCTTTAAATGCAGTTAGTAAAGACATCACAGGGAGTGACGATCCTAGGGTAAATAGCAGCAAGCATATGCCATCAGCATTTAAAGTGCACCACCAGCATCTAAAGGGTTAACACCCGTGATTAACGCCAGCACATATTGCAGGTGGTACTGGTACCAAAGCTGTTTAGGTCCAGGTTCAAATACCTGAACCAAACTTTTCATTAGGGTTTGGTCAAACTTGGTGAGCCCAAACGAGTCCACTCATCACTAGTAGAGAGAAATAGTTAAATTGTTCTGGGAAGTACTAACACTAGTACACATCACAAGGTCTATCGTGCTTCAGCCAATACCTGGTACTATGGATTAAAGTTATGCTTGAAAAAATATTTTTCCTGAATGGCGCCCCACAAGTAACAGATTGTGATGTTGCCTATAATAAAGAAGTATCTTTTTGATAGTTAATGCTACAAACAATAACTGTTTCATGTTGAAGAATAGGAGCATCCTCAGTGGTGGTCGGCAGGATGTGTTTTCAAGATTGTGGAACAAAAATTGTAATTCTATAATTTTTTACAAACAGTGAAATGTAGCTGACAAAAAATGGATCCACTAATCCAAGGATATAAAAACAGTGCTAGACTTCGAAACACGTCTAGTATTGGTGTAATATCTTAGCAATTTTTTATCAACTACGTTTCACCATTTGTAAAAAAAGCAATAGAATTACAATTTTTGTAGCTTAACACAGAGGATCCAGCAGACTTTGCTGTGACCTGGAATGCCTCATATGTCTTAGCCCCTAGGCGCATGTACAAATCCCCAGATGCTGCTCAGCACGTTGGCTTGCTGGTTAGCACTACAGCCTTGCAGCACTCTGGTCCTGGGTTCAAGGCCCATCCATGTCAACATCTGCAAAGATTTTGTATGTTCTCTACGTGTTTGCATGGGTTTCCTCCAGGTCCTCCCGTTTCATCCCACATTCCAAAACATACTGGTAGGTTGATTAGATTGTGAGCCCCATGGGGACAGGGACTGATTTGGCAAGCTCTGTGTAGTGCTGCGGAATATGTTAGTGCTATATAAATAAAGGAATTATTATTACTTACCCCGAGACGTTGGAGGTGTAGAGGGAACTCTGCAGCATTGACTATATGTAAGTGGAACATTCATCGGCTATCGAACACCTTCGAACTCTGATCGATAAGATCTACTATAGAGATTTAGAGGGCACAAAGTCTGTAAAGTGTACTGGTACAAATATTACGGATCCAAATATGTGTTATGCCTGGATGACAAATCTGTGACCACGAGGACAAATGATGTGTGTTCAAATGTTACTCCTGTAATGTGAACAGTGTTAATGAATAAATTTTTCTTCTTCTATTTTTACCAAGCTCTGTTTTATACACATATGTGTGGTCGGCTATATTGTATATTGTACTATTTAATCAAATGCTATACATTCAATTTTTTATGTTGTTATACAATTTCCAGTGTTACCGTATATACTTGTGTATAAGCCGAGTTTTTCAGCACAAATAATGTGCTAAAAAAACCTGACCTCAGCTTATACACGAGTCAATTAAAAACAAAAATTGTAATACTCACCCTCCGGTGCCTGGATCCCCAGCGGCGGCTCCTGGCGGCTCCCGATCGCAAACCCAACGTTATGCACATTAAAAAAATAAACTTAATACTCACCTTCCAGCGATACTTACCCCCGATCCTCGACACCGGCTCCCGATCCTCGGCGGTGGCTCTCGATCCCCAGCAGCGGCTTCTGTCTTCTTTCTTCTCTTGCAGGCGCTCACTATGATGCGGCGGTGTCGCCGCTGATGATGTCATCAGCAGCGATAGCGCTGCATAATAGTGAGCGCCGGCGGGGTGATCGCATGGACTTGACTCCGTCGGCAAGAGAAGAAAGAAGACAGAAACGCCAGGAGCCGCTGCCGGGGATCGGGAGCCGGCGCCGAGAATCGGGGGTGAGTGTCGCCAGAAGGTGAGTATTAAGTTTATTTTTTTTATATGCTTAACATACAGGGGGCAGGCTGGCTGTATACATAAGGGGCCTGGCTTGCTGTATACCACTTGGGGCTGGCTGGCTGTAAACCACTTGGGGCTGGCTGGCTGTATACCACTTGGGGCCGGATGGCTGTATACCACTTGGGGCCGGCTGGATGTATACCACTTGGGGCCGGCTGGCTGTATACCACATGGGGCTGGCTGTATACCCCATGGGTCTAGCTGTATACTACTTGGTGCTGGCTGTATACTACACCCTTGGCTTATACTCGCATCAATAGGTTTTCCCAGTTTTTGGTGGTAAAATTAGGGGTCTCGGCTTATACTCGCATCGGCTTATACTCGAGTATATACGTATATACATATAAAGTTTTTAGTTACATTTTTTGTAGACAACTATTAAACGTTTACTTAGATTATCATTTTCTGGGTACCAGATTTTCTAAAAAAACTATTAAACAGAATGTGAAAATATTGCTAAGATTTTTTTAATATATTTTCATGAGGTTTTTATTCAAATGTTTGAAAATGTTCTGTAGACTAGTATTGGAATATTGGAAAATAACATCATAAGATCACATAATGATTTTTTTAAGACCCCTTCCTTTTTCCTATTAACTATAAATCCAAGTTTATGTTCCTGTAGGACACACAAAGTAACTTTGTTTGGCAATGGAAGGAGAATAAGAACCACATATTAGTCTTGGATGTAATCCACTATTTCATCCATTTCTCATCATTCTTTGTAGAGATTTACTCACAGCAGGGTGTGAAACCACTAGCTGAGCAAAGATAATTTAGAAAAAAAGTTGTCTGTGACCTTTCAAGAATCTGTTCGTGCAGAACATGTGCCAAGCAATCAATACCTGTGTACTGGGCCTGAAAATGGAGCGCCCATTGTAAACTGCAGAATTGTTATATGCTGGAAACAGTACCACAACATGACTTAGATAGGACTGGAGATGTCACTATCTAACGTGACTATTTATTCCATATCCCTTTATTTTATTCATAAGGATTGTGCAATGCATCATGGTATAAATGACAATAAAAATGGTTTGACATTGGAATAGCTGCGGTTCAAAAACATTTTATGAGAAATGACTAAAGATTTTGTTCTTTAGGCAGCAATCATTCATGATGTATGTCACTGCACCCCTTGCCTGTTTCATAACTGTCCATCATTATATCTCGCCACATATTGAAACAGATACATTCAGCATTTCAGTATTATGTTATCTGTCTCTGTAATCACATTTCCTTTTCTTGCCAGTAAAACTATTACAATTATATCCACAAAACATCCATTTTTATTCTGAATCCCTATTATGGAAGAAAGCCTAAGCCATATTTTAAATAACACAGCGATAAATAAAATTGTGGTGGTAAAGCTCCATTACCTATATCCTGTTGCTTTATATTATGCAAGTTGAAGGTTTATCTGTGAAATGCTGAAATGGTTAAAGGGAACCTGTCACTCAGGACCTCATTTTCAAATTGCAAATGTGTCCTTCTGCTTTGTATTTGTATTACAGTTTAATTGTGTGTTATAACTTACCTTGCACCCTGACAGAATACTCTGTTTAGTCCCAGGTGTTGACTTTGGTTTGGATGCATTTCATGTGGCCTGTCTGTGCTGCTCACTCCTCAGCCCCCACCTGCTACTGAACAGCTTCTCCCTCCCCCACTGATGTTAGTTCCCCAGGCTGTGAGCTCTGTAAAGGAGTAGGAGGGAGGAGGTGTACAAAGGTGGGGGCTGGGAGCTGAGGAGTTTACAGCACAGGCAAGTCATGTGTTTTTAAAATGCAGCCAAACTAAAGTCCAACCCCTGGGACTACACAGAGGATACTTTCAGGGTGCAAGGTAAGTTATAACACAATTATATTATAAAGACAATGCTTAGAGAAGGCAGAAAGGAATATTTGCAATGCAGCTGTAATGGGCTTTTGCATCCTGTCTTTAGTGAAAATGAGGTTCTTGGCGACAGGTTCCCCTATATCAGCAATCAACGAAGAAGCAGCACTCAGTTGAAAAAATCAAAAGAGTTCTTTATTCCACCATTAATGTGCAACATTTTGCCTTTTCATTAAGCAGATGCATGATAATGCCTTTAATATAAAGGTGAAACGTTGCACATTAATGGTGGGAAAAAAAACTCTTTATTTTTCCAACATGGAGTACTGCTTCTTCGTTGATTGCTGATATCTACTGGGATTTTCATCAGACCTTTTGAAGACCTGCACCCAGCTTCCTTCTACACAGGGTTGCTCCAGAATCCTTCCTCCTTACCTCTTAGGTTCCCCTATATAGTATTTTTTTCTTTATTGACCCATTATACATTAGTGAGGTCTTTGGGGCCATTGTGATGGATCTGCCACAAATGTGGCTTAGGTCCGGCAACAAACCTGCCCCTATTTTAATGTACCATGAGTATGAGGACTAGGAGCTATGTCATTGACTATTATTATCCAATCATTTACAGTTTTACTTGTTCTTTTTAGCAAAAGCTTAATAAAAAAATATTTGAGTCCTAATTTAACTTTAAAAAATTGCATTGAGTTATTCTCCTAAAACAAATAAGTAAATTACGGTCGCATTTATATTTCTCCCTCTCTCATTACATTTTATTTTAAACACACTGAAAAATATAATCTGTAAGTTTTTTTGATTCATATAGTGTTTGGTGTGTACGTTGAGATATGGTCAGTAGTCACAAGAATACCTTTTTATTAGGGAAGCATCAGTTTGAACATGTAAAACTTTAATATGTCTAAAATCAGCCCTAGAGAAGAAACATACCATTGTATATATTGTCAGCAGCTGCAACAGCAGGACTGTGAAAAATGCATTTTTATTCCAGGATCCTAGCTGGACTTTGAGCATTCTTGCACCCTGGTATGTGAGATCTCTTTATTGTATCACCACACAGCCCCTCCACCTTGTGCTGTGCTCAGTGAAAAAACCTTACACACCAGTGTACCATTGTGGTCCAAGTCCAGCTACAAGCCTCATGGCTTCACTTTACATATCAAAGAAGCAGAGCAGAAATATCAATATTGGTAACATTACCTAATACCCTGCCTCTAAACCTAAACACATGTTACCAAAAACATAAGGTAAAGTGGCGCCTGCTCTTTGTATTGTCTGTGCAATCCATGCTGTAGCATAAAGAAATATTTTTTTAACTTTCCCATTTTAATTGAGATATCACAAGATGAGAGAACAACATAAGATAGACTCTAGGGTTACTCACACTGAAGTAACACAGAATAATGCAGATAATTTCTGCATATCTCAGGACAAGAGAACAAGTAAGAAAACACACATCTAGATGTTTGCTTTATGGCTGCTGCGATTTATAAAAGTTAACTGTCACAAAAGGTTTATTAGTCACTAAGGGATGAGGTGTAACACCTATGCAGGGATTAGATAATGAGAGGAGAGCAGCATCGGTGTGAATAGTCTTATTTAGGCCATGGCAATGCAATAGAGTAAGTAAAGCAAATTACCGCACCATACCAGGGGAAAAGATAGGACATGTGCTATAATTTCCCTTATAACGGCACCATGCGCCATGTATCTCTATGGAGAGGGGAGGAGTCACCCCTCCTCCTCTCCATCGATGCTTGTCCGTGCTAAAAACATACAAAAAACATGAGGTAAAGTGGCCAACCCCTTTAAGTCATGTGTAAGCTTTGACTATACACTTCATAACTTTTATTCTCTTTTATGTCATGCCAAGACTGTAATACCAAGACCCTTATTACACGAGGTGACAAATGAAGTAAGGCACCTTAAATAATTTACAGTCTTTCCTTGATGGGATCTGATGTAATGTCTCCTGGTTACATTGTATTTCAAAGCAGTGCAGCGAGAGCCTGTCTCCACTGTCTAGAATTGGGGATTGTAACTGGGTCTAAAACAAGCAGGAGGAAGCGTCTGGGCTCTCTATAAGAGATGATCGGATTGTTAGAGCGAAGCTTACAGACAGTAACAGAGTTTGATAAATAATGCATTGTCCTTTGTCTTGCAGGAGCACTGGAGGAAGAGGCACAATCAGATCGGCTGTGGAGAGCTTACACAGCAAAGCTAATAGGTTTGTAAATGAGATTTTTTTTTGTCTGTTTGTTTTGGCTGTGAGGCTGCTATTAATCTGCTGCAATCCTAACTTGTGATGCTCGCCTCAATAAAAACAGTTATGTCTCAGTCCAATTCTCCACCTGTCTGTGTTCTTCATTCTAACTTCATTTCCAATTGTGTCAAAAAATAAAGTTGCGAGGCCATAGGGAGAGGTACAGTACGAAGGCGAGGCATCAAATGTCTGTGAATTACCTTGCCTTCATATAAGCAATGTGCCTATTATTATTATTTATGCCTATTTAACCTATTGACCCACATTTACTAAAGCCCCTGCGCCAGTTTTCTGTCGGACTTTGTAAGTTATTTTATGTACACACTGCTTGCACAGTTATTTCAGAAGTGTCAGCACCACATGTGGCACACGCGACTCATTTATGTCATGGCTGCACCGTACCCGACACTACACAAAATTCTGCAATTAAAAGGGTGTTCCAGTATACGGACCGTGTGACACATTTATTATGTAATAGAAGTGTTAATGGTGCACAAAAAAAAAACCAGGTTCATGAAGAAAGTGCACCAGAATTGTTGCGGATCATTTAGAATGTATTTGCGCCAGAAAGAACAGACGTTTCCTACTATCCCGACTCCTCCATTTTTTTTTCACAAGTGGGCATGGCCTAACTTTTCCACATTATCCGTCACATTTATGTGTAATTTGTCAGCATGTTTAGGCACAATTTTTGACGCACAATAGACGAGGAAAAAAATGGTCAGAGAGCAAAATTAAGGAGAAGTCCATGTAAGATTTTGGCGCACATCTCATTGATGTCGGCATTTTTATGGTGCACGACTGATTATTACCGTCTACCTATTATTTACTTATAGCCATGCGCCACTTTAAAACATCGGGCTGTGCTTTACGGAGACTGATCTCCGATGCCGACAGTCGTGCTTGCGCCAGAATTAGTAAATCCCCCCCATAGTATGGACTGCACTGTTTTTAATAAATGTGGGTCATTGTTTCCTATGTGAATTAATATCACTTTTCTAAGAGTATATTTATCTAACACCCGCAGCCAATGTGTGATGTAGAGATACGTCACGCAACGGTAAGGGGTTAATGAAGTCCTGCATATGCAGTGTTCATTGCAATGCCCTTGCTCTCTATTCCTGATTGACAGGTCTCACTGCTACAAACATCCTGCCAGTATGGAACTAGCACTTAGGGACCATCTGACAATAGCTTTCTTTACTTTTTCCAGCAAACAGGTTCTCTTAAAGCCTAGAGATTGCGGCTTTTTATGTGTTACTATGAATAAAAATCTTAAAAGGTCAAGGTTTACCAGAATAAAGAAAGTGAGATTATCCTGCACCAACCTCCTGTTTCAGTATCATGATGGTCTCCTGGGGGCCACCACTGGATCTGGGTACATTTGATATGCTGTATAGTGATTTTTGTGCTTCCAATTTCCAATATATTAATAGTATGTTTGTATATAGAGATATTCACCAGCGAGACCAGAATTAAGGAAATTTACCATTCGATTTTATGTATTGTGAACCAAACATACCTTGAGAATGCTGTAGCTACACTGAAGCAGAAACATATCTTGTTTAATCCCTGAACCAAGTGGTTTTGCTGAAAAAATAATTATACAATTATGATACTAAAGCTCCCTTGCTCTTTTGGCTGGTGGAGCGCTCTCCTTACCCTAATTATGCACTGCTCTGGCCTTGTCCTAACCAGTATAAACCTATAGGCATAATAGTAATAATACATAGTTATGAAATTAAAGTATTGAACTACTAAAAAATACATATGGGAAATCCTGCTTTATAATGACATCTATAATGATCTTAGTATTTTCATCTCTCATATTGCACTGTAATCTGTGACAAGTCAGTTTTGATATGACAAAGTAACTTATCACTTTACTGAGTATGAGCAGCATGACCTCACAGAAGCAGCACCTCAGAAATAACTGATAGTTTACACTTTAATCTTGTGCCAGTTCAGCTGCTTGTGTAGTCTCGAAATGGGCAATACTCCAGGTAAAGTCAACTGAGGAATTCTACAAATGGTACTGATAACTAAGGGCAACCATAGATGATGGCTAATAGCTTATTCACCTCCATCCTGCACTAATCTCTGGGATCATTGGAGCGGACTGTAAAATATAGATGATAGCATGCTAATATTATACAATTTAGTTTTGTTATTAGACTTAGTGTAGTTTGGTTTTAACGCCTCCTGAAACTGAATGCTCTTTTGGTCTTTTGTTAGGTCCCCTCGAACTGAACATAAATGGAAAACCCGCAGGGAGCAGGGGCCTGGTTAGGAGAAAAAGAATGCATACTCCGACACCCAGTTGTGCGTCACTCTGGCACTTCCATTTTGAGGCCCTTTGCCAGGACAGAAGTTCTAGGGGTGGTCACAGGACCCGCTTCCAATTAGTGGCCTCTTCTGACCAATATCCCGTATCTGAGGAGGACACTCACTGGTTGAAGGGTCATGAATCCATAAGTGGCAGAGTGAGTTGTGAATTTGGAGCCAGAGAGAGTTATATGTTCTTTTTCTTCTCATACTTTCTATATTTATCATAGTTGTCACCCATCACCCAGGTTGCAGGCCCCTTTCCACTGCTCCCGGCCCCCGGCATGCCACTCACCTCCCCTGGATCCAGCGATGACTCCGGCAGCGCGGTGCTGGTGGCCAGTCATACTGCTTAAACTCCAGCCCCTTCCTGTGTCCCCTGCCGGTTCTTTGTGCCTCACAGCCTTAGAGAAAGCTGCCTAGCGATTATCCTGCGTTCCTGTGTCTCCAGCGTTCCTGTGCCTCCAGTGTTCCTGTGCGTTGCTGTGTATTCTTGCGTTCCAGTATGTTCCTGCTCCTGGGTCCTGTGTTGCCGTGTTCCTCTGTTACCAGAGTCCCTCCGTGTTCCTGTGTTACCAGTGTTCCTCCGTGTTGCTGTTTTCCGGTGTGCCTGTGTTCCCGTACCGATCTGCCTGGACCTCCCGTTGCTGACCCCGAATTGGACCTGACATTGCAACTCTGCCCTGACCTTGTGCCTGGACGTGACCACCAGACGGTCTCCTGCTAAGGTACCTCAACCTCGGCTGCTGTGGAACAATCTAATGGTACGCTGCCACAGCAAGTCCAGCCAGCTTTGCAGCGGGCTCTGGTGAAGACCAGGTGCCACTTAGACTACGGTCCTGGATGTCGGCTAGTAGCACCTCCCACGGTGGTCCAGTGGATTCACTCATCCCGAATCCTGACAAGAGTACATGAAGATCACACATTATACATATTAACATGTACACTTTTCCACCTTCTTTAAAAACTTGAGTGAGCAGTATAATTGTATAAAATGTCACAAACTAATTTCCAACTCAAGCCAAAAATTTGGTGCTTTTAAATATTGGTTAAATAACCAAGGGTTAAATAAATGCCCCTAAAGTGCACCTCCATGTTAAGGACCTTCAAAAGTTAAAATATTGCTACTTTGGTTCTATTTCTTTTTTTCTGAGAAATAAATAATACACTTTCCCAAGATACATTATACAAAGATCGATTTTGCCCATAATTTTCTTATTGCTTAGACCCAAGTACAGTAAGAGCCATCCATGTCTATGTAGGAGGCGGAGTGACTATAAGTGTCATGACTTTCTAATTTGTATTGCATCTTTTATAATTCAGATTTCCAATACAGAATTACAGTAAGATTTGTTTATATCTACTGAGACTAAGAATGAAGTAGAAATAGGAAGACCCGCCATAAATTTCTTAGATGGATCTGACTATGGATAGCTCTATTTCACTAAATCATACCTTTTGTGAAATTTCAATCTATTGACAATTTATGGTACATGTCATGTGACCCGCTCCTGTTATCCTCTTTATAGAGTTTCTATGTGTAACAGATACATAACTCATGAATTGTTCTTGAGAACATACCAGATGCTACAGACACAAGTTTATTGGCTGCCTTCTCAATTGGAACCTCTTTGGTGTCTCTCATGTTGCAATGCTGTAATAATCTCTGTGATCCCTGTGTATGATGGTGCCAGGTACAATTAGTGATGTGAATTTTTAATTTTGTTTAAATGGACATGCGGCCAAGTACAAATTTCTGAATGACATATTACATTTGATTTCTGCTGTGCCACAGATTATTTTTTTTCATAACCAATGCGAAGGTTATAGCCTCCGAATAATGAATGAACCCAAATTAGAGGGTGGATGTTATTTCTTCTATTGGTATAACTCTATGTACAGTATACAATTAAAATATAATATAACAAAATATTTAAAAAAATAGTAGAATAGTAGAAAATTTAGAATCCATATAAAAGCTATAACATGGCAAGGTACAAGTGTCAAGGTTCCAGAGACCTACGCGTTTCGCTTGTTAATCATGATTAAACTCTAACGAGCGAAACGCGTGGGTCTCTGGGACCTTGACACTTGTACATTGCCAAATTCTAGCTTTTATCTGGATTAGAAATAAAGAAAAAGGAATTTTTTATCTACAAAACTCCTGAAGCGCTGGTTCTGATCTTTGGTTTGAAGTTTTATGACCTGAATCTGTGGGGTTTGGTGTTTTTCAGTGCGCTGGGGTTGAAGCAAGTTGTGAGGTGAGCTGGACTATCAAACTTTGTGTGTCTAGAAAATCTAGAAAAAAAACTTCTGAGGCAATCGACATTTTTTAATTTTTCACAAAACACTCACTACCTCGATCATTAGCCCAGCAACAATAAAAATTAACATTGTTTACCCCAAGTGGTTACTGGAGTAAAAAGTTATTTGGTTATTGCCCATGTGCAGCATTTAGTCACATACATTAATTCTGAATATTTTGAATATTGTCCCAAAGTCTTGATTCCAAAAGTCTTAAACTCGACCTCCACTTCCAGGGCAGCTTGTTTTTCTTACATAGCTAGTGCACATATATTAAATAGGTTTGCCTTACTTAATGAACTAACTATATTAATTACAAAAATTCCTATATTTTCAGATTTTCAGTAGCATAAAAAAACTAATCAAACCACCTCAATGACTTGTCAGCATAAAAATAAGCAGAGATTGTAAATTTTCAGTACAAAATAAAAATCTGTAAAAATATCCCCATGCCTAGACATTACCTCATCTTCTAAAGTGAAAGAACCTTTTTGCTATCTAAGGAATCTGTCATTATACTACTTCTAGGTCCATTTTATTCCATAGCTATTTCCAACTTCTTACGAAACATTTGGGTTCCCGAGAGACACCACCAATTCTAAATCAATGACAAAACTGAAGGCTACAGTGTTCTTGTTGCTTCACAAAGAAGAAACGAAAACAGAAATTGTACAGGAATATCTATATAATTGTTATAGAGGCTGTACACAAATTTGCACCAAGTGTTGGGTGCCCCATATATAGAAGGAATACACAAAAGCCTATAGTACCCCTCAGCAGGAGGGGAGAAAATATGTGGCAAAGCAGATTGCTGATATGATTAAAAAGGTAATGTTTTATTAAATATATGGTTAAAAAACATGAGCAAGTTTAAACATATTGTAAGAAAAGTTACAAGATAGCAGGATTGTGGAGTAATGATGCAGCAGAGAAAGACAGTCATACCCGGACACAGCACTTTAAAACAAAGGTAAACCCCGTTAGATGGAGTGATGTATACAAATTTTGAGGGTAGGAAAAAGACAAGGATGCAAGTAGAATAGTGGTGGCATAGCAAACCTAATGCCTTGTATCGACCACAGTAGTGGAGCAACCAGGTCAGTCCTTACCAGGAAAGTAGTTGGGGGTGCAGAGTGTCCGGGGATGACTGCCGCCCCGACGTACGTTTCGGCTCCTACTGACCCCCAGACGAAGGCTCAGTAGGAGCCGAAACGTACGTCGGGGCGGCAGTCATCCCCGGACACTCTGCACCCCCAACTACTTTCCTGGTAAGGACTGACCTGGTTGCTCCACTACTGTGGTCGATACAAGGCATTAGGTTTGCTATGCCACCACTATTCTACTTGCATCCTTGTCTTTTTCCTACCCTCAAAATTTGTATACATCACTCCATCTAACGGGGTTTACCTTTGTTTTAAAGTGCTGTGTCCGGGTATGACTGTCTTTCTCTGCTGCATCATTACTCCACAATCCTGCTATCTTGTAACTTTTCTTACAATATGTTTAAACTTGCTCATGTTTTTTAACCATATATTTAATAAAACATTACCTTTTTAATCATATCAGCAATCTGCTTTGCCACATATTTTCTCCCCTCCTGCTGAGGGGTACTATAGGCTTTAGTGTTCTTGTTGCATACACTCTCAAGACAAGGAAGGGATACTACCAGGTCCAAATATTTCTCATTTGTCCATTTATATGAATTTATTATAAAACATAGCATATTTATTTGGGAAGACAGTCAAATGCATCATTTCAAATGTGTTGGATCTGCTTGCAGAATTAGTCTCCAAAAATGTTTGGATATTTTTCAGATTTCGGCCTGCATATATTTTATACCATGTAACAACTGTTAAAACTTCAATCACTCTTATATGCTACCAAAAGTCTCATGTGTACACATTAAGGTTTTATGGATGTATATTCGAAAATGTTTTTGTTGCTAGTGTGCTAAAAATATTTCTGTGGATGGTTCAGTGCACAGCTGACATTCCATAAGGTCTTAGATTCCTGGTAGCTAGTCCAGCATGGTGCCCTACTTACAGCTGGCTCCTATGTGTGTCAGCTTGGTTGTTCTTTTTTTTTCGCTCTGACTTTGTCTTGAACTTTGGTACAAATGTTTTCACTTGTAACCAAACTATTCATTTGAACACAATATCAGAACCTGTTATTTTTTTAAAAGTATTTATTTTTGCAATTTTTGAAAAATTTTAAACAATTACAATAAACAAAACCGAAGAACAAGATTGTCTGTTACATACTTTCTTCCCTACAATACAAAATAATTGAATATCATCCGCGGTAACGAACAGGATCTTATTGCGTTCCAATATTGACTAAGGGATATATCGCGATAAATGTCAGCAGGTAATGTAGCCAGACGTCTTGTTACGACAAAAATAACTATTGACACATAGACAATCAGTCACACACACACACATACCAGCACGCTCAGTCTCCTTCATCATAGAGAGGAGTATATATCACACGTGATTATAAGGCTGTATGGGGAGTCGCGCACCATCTGGACCAGATGCGATCAAACTTCTGGGGACACTTCCTGTTGGTATACAGGGTCCGGTAGTGGGGAATGACGCTGTTAATAAGTAGTATCCATCTTTTTAATGGAGGGGGCTCCTGGTCCTTCCAGGTCATCACCACCACTTTTCGGGCGTAGTATAAGACAAACCTAAAGAAAATTTTGTCATAGTGGCCATTGATAACTTCATTTATGATGCCGAGGAGACACACAGAGGGAGACATTAATCGTGGGAATTCAAAGTGTAGATTTAGGAACTCCAGCACTTCAGACCAGAAGACATGAACCCTAGGGCAGGACCAGACACAATGCAGGAAGGATCCGACTTCAGCCTGACAGCGAAAGCAAGGGTCATTGGGCATTGCTCCCATACGGAATAATCTAGCAGGGGTGAAATATACTCGATGGAGGAATTTAGATTGGATCAGGAAGTCCCTCGCGCTCACTACAGATGTGAAGTAGGACAGTTCGACCTCCCTCCAGTCATCATCTGACAGGTCAGGGATATCCTGTCTCCAGCGTTCACAGGCTCTATCAAACGGTCTGGACTTTTGCTCTTGTAGGAGAGCATAGCACTGAGTGAGTGGCTTAGGGAGGTCCGGGGTACTCATCAGAGTCTCTAGTTTGGAGAATTTCACTGTCAGGCTGAAGGAGCCGAATTGGGCTTTGAATGCGTGTCGCAGTTGCGTGTAATGGAAGCTGGCCGTATTGGGTACAGTATGTCTCTCCCTTATCTCGTTAAAGCTGAGTAATTCTGCTTCCGGGGATAATAGCTGGCCTACAAATTTCACCCCCGCCGCCCCCCACATTGTCCAGCCCGGGAGGGAGAGGAAGTGAGAAAGCCACGGATTGAGCCACAATGGAGTCCTAGGCGAGAGAGGGGGAGAGCTGCTCGGTTCTACCAGGGATTGTGCCCTACGCCAGCACACCGCTACCGTACGTAGGGGAAGTGGGGTATCAGATGGGGACTTATACCTGTACAGCAGGTTTGTAAGGGCCTCGTAGGAACCCACCAGGGCACCAGCCAGTGCAGTAGCTGCATTACCCATGTCTATATCTATCCACCACTGGGCATATACTAGCTGGGAAGCCAGGTAATAAAAATACAGATCCGGGGCAGCCAGTCCACCCCTAGACTTGGGAGCCTGAAGCAGCGCTAAACTGAAGCGCGGGACGCCCCCTTGCCAATAGAAGGATCTGAGAATGCCGTCTATGCGTTTGAACAGGCTCTTAGGAAGCAGTATAGGACAGGCATGGAAGAGGTATAGAAATTTGGGGAGGAAGATCATTTTGAATATGTTAATGCACCCGTACAGGGACAAGGGGAGAGTGGACCAGGCTTTTAAGCGCAATTCCGTTGCATTTATCAGGGGTGTAATGTTTAGTTCTGTATATGCCTGGACCTTGCGCGACACCTGAACTCCCAGATATTTAAAAGTGGACACCACCTGGACTGGGACGGGGAGGGAGTGTACCCCTGCATCTAATAAGGGAAAAAGGGCCGATTTATCCCAGTTAACCCGGAGACCCGAGAACCCCCCATAGCGTTCTATCAGGGACAGAAGGGATTCCAGTGAGGGGCCCACATCCCCAAGGTATACAAGTGTATCATCAGCATAGAGAGATACCTTTTCAATGATAGAACCTCTAGTAATACCCTTAATGCTATCAGAGTGACGGATCGCCACAGCAAGGGGCTCAATGGCAAGTGCAAAGAGGGGAGATAGCGGGCAGACCTGCCTAGTGCCCCTGGCCATAGGGAGAGTAGGTGAGATATTAAGATTGGTCCTTACCCTAGCCCTAGGGTCGTTATACAATAACCTAACCAGTGCTGTGAAGCGAGGGCCAATGCCCAGCCTAGACAAGAGGGTCCACAAATAGGGCCACTCCACTGAATCAAATGCCTTACAGTTGTCTAAGGATAATATAAACCCAGGGTCCGAAGACCTCTCTGCCTCTGCTATATTCAGGTGTAGTCTTTGTATATTTATGTCGGTTCCCCTCCCAGGCATAAAGCCTGTCTGGTCCGGGTGAACCAAGGATAATATTACTTTGTTAAGCCTTGTAGCCAGAATTTTTGCTAGTATTTTAACATCCGAATTTAGGAGGGAAATTGGACGGTACGAGTCAGGAAGCAGAGGGTCCTTACCAGGCTTGGGAAGAACTACAATAAGGGCCTCTCGCATGGAGTCAGGAAGGGAACCGCTGTCAAGCGCATCGGAGTACAGGCTAAGGAGAAGGGGGACCAGAGTCTCACAGTTATCCCTATACCACTCACCTCCCAGCCCATCAAGTCCAGGTGTCTTACCGGGGGCAACGATTGGATGGCCAGTTCCACCTCCTCCGCCGAGAGCGGGGCATCAAGCTCCGATGACTGTGCCGGTGTGAGTCTCCAAAGTGGAAGACTGTCAAGGAATCTGGAGATCTCGACGGAAGAGGCGGACAATCTGGAGCTGTAGAGAGAAGAGTAGAATTCGTGAAAAACCATGTTTATGGCCTGGGGTTCTGTGATCAGGGCTCCGCTACTGTTAAGGATAGAGGGAACGGAAGCACAAGGACGTTCAGCCCGCGATAGATACGCAAGCAGCTTCCCATTTTTATCTCCGAATTCAAAGATGGACGCTTCCCTGGCTTGCAGGCGCTTGCTGGTGCGCTCCTTCACTACAGCTAGATGGTTCCTCTGCGCCTGAGCCCAAGTCTTTTTATTCCCCGGAGTAGGTTTCTCTAGGTAATTCTTTTCTGCATTCACCAGTGCAGCCGTCAGCCTTTCCTCCTGCGCATTTAAAGACTTCCTATGGCCAGCTACCCCCGACATGAATGCTCCCCGCACCGAGGACTTGTACGAGTCCCAGACTAGAAGAGGATCAGGATGGGTTGAGTGTACATCCCAGAACTCGCTGTGCGCTGCCCTAACAGTACTCTGGACCGCTGGGGATAGAAGCCAGGCTGGGTGCAGGCGCCATAAGCGGGAGTCGCTGGGGGGGCCTATAAGGAGACTAATGAGCAAGGCGGAGTGGTCTGATGCACTGCGCGGGCAATAGGATACTTGCTCAACGTGCTGCAGCATGTCAGGGGAGACAAAGGCCAGATCAATCCGAGAGAAGCTCTTATGAACAGAGGAATAGAATGAGTATTCTCTCTCCTGAGGGTGCTTACAACGCCAAACATCGGCGAGGTCTAGAGAAGTGAGCCACTCATTCAGACGGACCGAGCCTGTGTCTAGGCCGCTTGTACGATCCAGAGAGGGATTAGGGACTGCATTGAAGTCACCAATGCAGAGTATCGGACTTGGAGGCATAGCAGCAAGTTTACTGGAGATTAGGTGCAGCACAGCTGGATCAAATGGCGGTGGGACGTAGATAGACGCTATAGTGAAAGTAAAGCCCCACAAGGCACAATGTATGACTACGTACCGACCAAAGTGATCCGGCGCTACCTGTATGACCTCTATGGGAAGCGCTTTGGATATGAGTATGGATACTCCCCTGGCGTAAACAGAGTAGGAGGAATGATAACCTCTAGCCACCCAGGCCCGCTTCAGAGAGAGGACCTTCTGACCCGTAAGGTGTGTCTCTTGGATACATACAATATGGGGGGCCTGACGCTTAATGACGTCTAACATCAGAGCCCTCTTGAATTTGGAATTAAGTCCCCTCACATTCCAACTCATTACCTTAATTGAAGACATATTAGCGGAAGGGAAAGGGGTGTGGGGAAGGAGACGTGAGCAACCAAGCATTCATCCTTTCATACCACAAAGACATAGACAGACAGACAACAGTGAGCATAACAAATATAACAGAACTGAACTAACAATCCCAATAATACAAACCCCCTGTCTAACACCCTAACAGCAGTAGTGTAGACCTATACCCAATAACAATCAAAGAGTAGAACAGTGGTCCCTAACTCAAGACAAACCTACACCATTTGTCCCGGGACCTCCAACCCTCAAAGTATATATGAACAGGAGGTATTTAGGCAGCCATATTTAAAAAGAGCAAAGAAGGGGATAGGGGAAGGGCAATATGTAGGGGGAGTGGTAGAAGGATAGGGGAGGGGGGGGAGGGGGGAGTAGGCGCAAAGAAGGAGAAAAAAAAAAAAAAAAACAGGGGGGGGGGGGGGAGAGAATAAGTGCCATGTGTGGCGCACAGGCCAGGTTGACCAAAAGAGATAGCACATCAGTTATGGGGTACAATATACTAGGCGCGAGCCCCAATGTAAGGCAATATAAGAAAATTAGGGCAGTGAATTAGGACCCCTACGCATCAATACAGGACAAAGTCCAGCAATGTCATAGCTCATCAGATAAAAGGATATATGAGTCCAGTCACTCAGGAGGTGCGGGCCTTCCAGCGGGAGCCCGTGGAGCTGCGTCAGCCCAGTGAATTGCTTCGGTTGGGCAGGTGAAGAATCGAGTCTTCTGGCCGTCCACAATTCGGAGCTTGGAAGGGTACATCATGGAGTATTTATACCCCTTGTCACGGAGACGGGCACGGACCTCGGTGAATTGTGCTCGCTGTTTCCTGACGGATGCAGAGAAATCAGGGTAGAAGGACACTCTGCTGTTGGCATAGAGAATTTCTCCCTTGGTACGGACAGCCCTGAGGATAGAGTCCCTGTCCCTAAAGTGCAGCAGCCGGGCCCGGAAGGGTCTTGGATTGCCCCCTGGAGGGCCAGGGCGGGATGGCACACGATGGGCCCTTTCCACTGTGAAGAACGGGGAGAAGGTATCTGCAGGAAGCATATTTTTGAGCCAATTTTCAAAAAAGGATACAGGGTCAGACCCCTCCACTTTTTCGGGAAGGCCAACCACTCTGACGTTGTTCCGTCGCAGGCGGTTTTCGAGGTCATCAGCTCTGTCGATGGATGCAGACATTTGGCGCTGAAGCTCTCTGATCTGTGTCGGCATAGGCCTCTGGACATCCTCCACCTCAGATATTCTGCGTTCAGTTTCGGTGATTCGCTCTTTAGCTTTGTGGACATCATGCCTTAGCAGAACAAAGTCCTGTCGCAGCTCATCCACCTTGGTGACCAGTTTGGATTGGCACCCATTAATGGCCGCCAGCACCTCTGCAAATTTGCGATCCAACTCCGTGGCCGCGTCAGGCGGATCAGCACCCTCTTCATAGCTTACAAGCTGCGGCGGGCTCTGGGAGCCTTCGAAGAGGGAGGGAGAGGAGTTTGGGGACCCCTGAGGAGAGCAGGGCTGTGTGCGGGAGAATCTCCCTAACTTTTTGGCAGCGTTTGACTGTATCTGTGCAAGAACGGCTTGGGATGTGGAGCATTCCTGCGCATCCAGGGGTTCCAGGGACTGGAATGGAGGATCTTCATGGACGGATTCATCATCCGATGGAGGCGCAGACGCCCCGGACGCTGCTTTGTGCAATTTAGCCGTTCTCCTCCGGTTACCCATGGCGTCTGGTCAGGGGGGGCCAGTGATAAACAATCAGGAAGCCTAGCGTCCAGTAGTTAGCAGAGATACAGTACAAACCCACGTGGAGTATTGCAGCGGCACTGCGAGGGTTAATATAAAGCAGAACCCAGGAGCAGGGGATCACTTGGAGTATGGTGGGCTGCACAGCTTGGGGTCCCCAGGTGAGAGGAGGGCAGCAGCAGGGGAATTACTTCCCTACCTTATTCCTGGCTGCAGTCCGGCAAGGGAGAGGTTAACCCTGCGCGCCTAGGCCTCAGGCAGCGCAGGGGAGTCCAGCAAGATGGCGCAGGATACAGGGCTGGCTGGAGCGCTGCCACGATCCTCAGAGTGGGTCAGCGGCACAGTGGGTCGGCGGCACAGCACGATGATCGGAGGGGGGGATCTCCCTCCCTCTGCACTCCACACCACACTTATATGCTGCCGCGATGTCGGGCGGCTATGGTCCCGCCGCCGCGCGGGACACGTGGGAGGCCGCAGGAGCTGGAGTGCGGGGGGACCGCACGGAGCCGGTGACCGCTGCGATACCGCCACCGGAGTGTGGAGGCAGGTACCCGCGGCACCGGGGAGCAGGCTGGAGGGGGTACAGGTGGAGGATGGCTGCCTGGGAAGGGTGATAGGGTGCCGGGTCCCGGGAGCTCCGCGGCGCACGTCCTTCTAGATCGGCATCAGGCCACGCCCCCCATCAGAACCTGTTAACAGAGTCCTAAATGTTGAAATGCACCTCTGCCCATTAGTGGCGGACATGTAGATACAATTAGGCAAGCTACCATATTATTCTATATTATGGTACAAGATTATGTTGTATTGTAAGTAACACCTTCATATATCACACATATATGAATCATCTAAAATTTGCTAAAACTTCACCAAATGTAAAAAAAATGTGGTTTGGGTTTTTAGTTTATTTGATCCAAAGCAATATTGCTCCAGTTCTCTTGGACATTGACAAATAGTAACACATATATGAATCATCCAAAATTTGCTTTGTCATAACTTTGCCACATTAAAAAAAAAAAAAAAAAAAAAAAGTGGTTTCGGTCTCAAATTTATTTGATGGAAAGCAATATTGCTCCAGTTCTCTAGGACAGTGGTCCTCAACCTTTTTTTGCCCAAGGACCGGCTGTTAAATATTTCTCCAGGGATGCCGTAGGTTTTATAGCCAAAAATGTATGTTTGCATGCCCCACCATAACTCCCTGTTTGTCTAGCTTATGTTGTCACATATCCTGAAAAAGCAACCCCCCCCACTTATATTGTCCCCTTTCCTGTAGCATGCCCCTCTCCAAAGTCCCTTTTCCTGCATCATGCCTTCCTCCCATGTACCATTTCCTTTAGCTGTCCTATCCACTGCCTCCAATATTACCTTTCCCAGCCGAACTCTGAAAAAAAAAAATGCTCACCTTCCTCATTCCCTTGCAGCAGTTTTCTCTTCCTTCACTTCTCTTCTGCTTCTATTGCCGGCAAATACAGTGTGATGACATCATGATGCTCAAAGTCAATAGAGAAGTGGAAGAGAAAACTTCTACAGGGGGGGGGTGAGTATTTTTTTTTTTTTTTTTTGCTTTTACAGTGGTCGGCCGTGGCCCAGTTCCAAATGTTTAGTTTAGTTTAGTTCACTTAAAGACAGATTTTTAATGAAAGGCTCTTCTATTATTTTGAATGACAGCAGGTAGTCCACATTTTAAAAGATTTGTTTAAAGCAAAGCAGAAGAAATTCAGATTTCTTTTGATGGCATAGGAAATAAAATTGCTTCTTCTAGAGAAAACCAGCTCTCTGGTCCAAAGGCTGTGCCTGGTGTTATGATTTAACCTTATTCCAGGACAAAGCCCACATACAGTAGCATTGTTATTTTAGCTATGTGCTACTGATCTTCTACAACACCTCCACACACCATGACAGTATAATATGTCATGTTTCAGCAGTGGGTGTACGAACAGAGCTCATGGGCTTCACTCTCTCCACGTGTGGTGGGTTTCAGCTGTATTACAGTAGAAAATGTAAAAACAGGAAAGATTCTAATCACCCCCATTTCACTAGTACACATATAAAAGTAAATGAACAAAGAAATCATTAATATATTGGATATTGCAAAATATAATATAATATATATATCAAAATATAATAACAATTATTCCTAGTGGTGAACCCTGAAACGGAAAATAGTGTCCAAATGGCCTAATCGACACTTTTTTTACCATTTTTTTTAAGTGATCAAAATGTCATATAGGTCCTAAATTGATATCAATGAAAACATTGGGGCACATTTATTAACCCCTACGGGACACAGCATCTTTTGGCCTAAAGGACGCGGCCCCATTTTTCAAATCTGGCCTGTGTCACTATAAGTGGTTATAGCTTTGGAACGCTGTGAGATATCCAGGGGATTTTGAGATTGTTTTCTCGTGACACATTGTACTTCAAATTAGTTTAAAAATTTGGATGAAATCTTTTGCGTTTAGTTATGAAAAAAAACAAAATTTGGCAAAAATGTTGAAAAATTCTTTATTTTCAACGTTCTAAATTCTCTACTTTTGATTCAGAAAGTCATAGCACCCAAATAAATTCATAACTTACATTTCCCAAATGTCTGCTTTATGTTGGCATGGTTTTTTCAGATTCCACATATTTTACTAGAATGTTATGAAGCTCAGAATTTGGGAGCCATTTTTCACATTTTTTGTAAAATCGCCAAAACCTGTATTTAGATGGACCTGCACAGTTTCTAATTGACACTGAGAGGCCTAAATAATAGCGAGACTCGTAAATTACCCCATTGTGGAAACTACACCCCTCAACGTATGAAAAACCACTTTTAAGAAGTTTGTTAACCCTTTACGTGTTTTATAGGGGTTAAAACAAAATGGAGGTGGAGTCTGCAAATTGTAATATTTTTTCACAATACACTCATTTTGGGTGGAAAATTAAACATTTGTAATGGATAAAATGAAAAAAGGCTCCACAAAGTTTGATACGCAATTTCTCCCGAGTACACCGATACCCTACATGTGGTGGTAACCTGCTGTATGGGCGCACGGCTGGGCATAGAAGGGAAGGAGGCGCCATCCGGAGCAGATTTGCTGTCACATTGTACAGGCTATAATTTTTTTCTTTTTTTTAATGAGGACCTATAGGGGCTTATTTCTTTTGCCACATGAGATGCACTTTTCTAATACATAATTTTGGGGCATCTATAGCTAATTGGTGAGATTTAATTAACTCTTTGTTGGTGGAGGAAATGAAAATCATCAATTTTTAGGAAAATTTTTATGTGTTTTTTTTTTTGGCCGTTAACCATACCATGAAAATAGTATATTATTTTTATTCTTTGGGTCGCCACGTTTATGAAAATACTTCATTTATATATATTTTTTTATTTTTTCCCATTTTTACTGAATAAAAAGTAATTTGGCAAAATTGTTGTTAATTTTAGCATCACCGACTTACATATGCATAACTTTTTTATTTTTCACCTCAAAAATCTGTTTAAGGGCTTATTTTTTGCAAGAATGATAGCTCTTTTTAGTGGTCTTATTTTAGATTGCGTAACTTTTTAAAATCACTTTTTTAGAGCATTTTTAAAGGGCATTAATAAAAAATCATCTTTATCAGAGAGAGTTTTTTTAGGTTGTTTTTTACGGGGTTCACTTTGCGGATCTAATAACGATTCTGTTTTATTATACAGATTGTTACGGACGCAGGGATACCAAATATGTGGGGGTTTTGTGTATTTTATTCAATTGTACTGAATAAAAACTAATTTGGAGAAAATCTTATTCATTTTAGCATCACCATCTTTTTATATGCATAACTTTTTTATTTTTTGGCAGATAAATCTTGTTAGGGGCTTATTTTTTGCGAGAACAGTTGTTCTTTTTAGTGGGCTTATTTTGGAGTGCATAACATTTTTTAAATCACTTTTTAGAGCATTTTTTATAGGGTATTAATTAAAAATTATCTTTTTTCGGAACGTTTTTTGCGTTTTTTTCCTCCGGCGTTTACCGTGCGGGTCCAGTAACAATTCTGTTTTATTATGCAGATTGTTACGGACGCGGCAATACCAAATATGCGGGGTTTTTTTGTGTTTTTATGTTTTTTATACTTTATTAAGTTTTTTTATGGGAAAGTGACATTTTAGGGGCTTATATTTTTATGTATTAATTTTTTATTTATTATAATGTGTAGTGTTAACTGTTTTTGCATATTTTTACTTATACATACTTGAACTTAAACCAGTGATGCTCTGATCACTGGTTTAAGTTCAATACACTGCTCTACAATACTATTTTATTGTAGAGCAGTGTAAACTGTCTGAGCAAGCTTGCGCATGCTCAGACAGTTTACAGCCAGACCCGGAAGGGGTCTGGCTGCCATGGAGACCGGGCAGCTCCGGGGCACATGCCAGTCCTCGGAGCTGCCCGGCAGAGGATCGGATCCCCCGGTAAGCGGCACGGGGGATCCGATCCACAGCGCTTACACCCTTACACGCCGCGGTCATGTTTGACCGCGGCGTGTAAGGGGTTAACACCCGCGATCGGAGCCGGCTCCGATCGCGGGTGTTAGCGCAGGCTGTCAGCTGTACTAGACAGCTGACAGCCGCTGCTTCTGGTACCGGCTCCGTTCGTGAGCCGGTGCCAGAAGCAGGACGTTATAGAACGTCCCCGTGCGCTAAGCATCTAGCCCCGGGGACGTACTATAACGTCCTGGTGCGCCTAGGGGTTAAGAAAGTATAATGCTGTATAATGCTGGATGTGACAGATTCATTAAGAACGTGCGCCAGAAATCATGAATCTGTTGCTTCCCTGCACTGGCCCGACAGAGTTCACTAACTTTTTTGTGGTGCACCTATAACACATGGCATGCAACACAATTTGCATGATAAATACGGCGCTTGGTCCGACTCCGCCCCCTAATTTTCGCTGCATCGTGGCTAGCGCAGCTGTGCCGGAAAAGAGTCACGTGCAACACAATATTGGCGCTGACACTTCTTAAATACCTGTGCAAGCAGTTTTCGCCTAAAAGAATGTACCAAGTCCATCAGAAAACAGGTGCAAAGCCCTTTGTAAATGTGCCCCATAGTCTCGCCCAAAAAAACTTATACAAAAAATTACACCTTACACAGTTCCATACAGTAAAGTATGGGAAAGTTATTGGGCTCAGAATATAGGGAAACAGCAACATTTACATTCACATACAAAAGATTTACATTTTTTAAAAATCTAATAAAACACAATAAAATGTATATAAATTTTGTATACCAATAATCTTACTGACCCAAAGAAAAAAGGGGAGGTATTATTTGGAGTGCACAGTAAAGGCTGTGAGAAAATTGCACATATACAGGGCTTACATACACTCACCGGCCACTTTATTAGGTACACCTGTCCAACTGCTCGTTAACACTTAATTTCTAATCAGCCAATCACATGGTGGCAACTCAGTGCATTTAGGCATGTAGACATGGTCAAGACAATCTCCTGCAGTTCAAACCAAGCATCAGTATGGGGAAGAAAGGTGATTTGAGGCCTTTGAACGTGGCAAGTTTGTTGGTGCCAGAAGGGCTGGTCTGAGTATTTCAGAAACTGCTGATCTACTGGGATTTTCACGCACAACCATCTCTAGGGTTTACAGAGAATGGTCCGAAAAAGAAAAAACATCCAGTGAGCGGCAGTTATGTGGGCGGAAATGCCTTGTTGATGCCAGAGGTCAGAGGAGAATGGGCAGACTGGTTCGAGCTGATAGAAAGGCAACAGTGACTCAAGTCGCCACCCGTTACAACCAAGGTAGGCAGAAGAGCATCTCTGAACGCACAGTACGTCGAACTGAGGCAGATGGGCTACAGCAGCAGAAGACCACAGCGGGTGCCACTCCTTTCAGCTAAGAACAGGAAACTGAGGCTACAATTTGCACAAGCTCATCAAAATTGGACAGTAGAAGATTGGAAAAACGTTGCCTGGTCTGATGAGTCTCGATTTCTGCTGCGACATTCGGATGGTAGGGTCAGAATTTGGCATCAACAACATGAAAGCATGGATCCAACCTGCCTTGTATCAACGGTTCAGGCTGGTGGTGGTGGTGTCATGGTGTGGGGAATATTTTCTTGGCACTCTTTGGGCCCCTTGGTACCAATTGAGCATCGTTGCAACGCCACAGCCTACCTGAGTATTGTTGCTGACCATGTCCATCCCTTTATGACCACAATGTACCCAACATCTGATGGCTACTTTCAGCAGGATAATGCGCCATGTCATAAAGCTGGAATCATCTCAGACTGGTTTCTTGAAGATGACAATGAGTTCACTGTACTCAAATGGCCTCCACAGTCACCAGATCTCAATCCAATAGAGCATCTTTGGGATGTGGTGGAACGGGAGAGTCGCATCATGGATGTGCAGCCGACAAATCTGCGGCAACTGTGTGATGCCATCATGTCAATATGGACCAAAATCTCTGAGGAATGCTTCTAGCACCTTGTTGAATCTATGCCACGAAGAATTGAGGCAGTTCTGAAGGCAAAAGGGGGTCCAACCCGTTGCTAGCATGGTGTGCCTAATAAAGTGGCCGGTGAGTGTATATTTTTGTCAATTTCGCCACACAGATATTTTTCCAGCTTACCAGTACACTGTATGGAATATTCTAAATTATTTTAAATATGTTTTGAAGGTGAGGAGTAAAATAAAGAAATTCAAAACACACCTACTAGACATAGGGGGACAGTGATCATAACTTTTTTGCTTGTTTTTCGCATTTTTTTGCATATTTTTTTGCCGCAGTTAGTAAATTTGTGTCTAATTTATGACTTTTTTGGGTGCAGGCTAAACTCCGGCACTTAGCGGTTTTGAGTGAAACAAACCAGGCTCAAGAAACCTTAGACACATTATGATCAATGTCCCCCATAATACTTTCCAAAGCCAAGTTTCTCAAGATGGCCATACACACATTTCCTTTGCGTCATCCAACCCACTGGGAAATCTTAGAAAGATCTGCTGCCACATTTATAGTCAAACTAGTCAAATCCTATTAGTACTTTACACTATTACTTTGTGTCTAAAAATAGGCACTTACCAGTAATAAATCTGAAGCTTTTTAATCTCTTAACAAC
This sequence comes from Engystomops pustulosus, assembly GCF_040894005.1. Lineage (NCBI taxonomy): Eukaryota > Metazoa > Chordata > Amphibia > Anura > Leptodactylidae > Engystomops > Engystomops pustulosus. The sequence continues at coordinate 171,029,521 of NC_092414.1, forward strand.
CCATGATGCATTAGTACATCAAGGTATTAATAAGGGCGTATGACAAGAGCTCAAGGGCTGAAGTACAATTCTAAGGGTATTTTTTTAGTAAATCACAAGTATATTTGTATTAAATAATATGGATGAGTACTGAAAATGAGACTTACTGAAGAATTGGGACACTAGAGTCTATGTTATTGTGGGCTACTATCTTATTAATGATCATAATATCATACAGGAACAATAAAATGTCCTGTAGATATGTGCATGGTTTGGAATGGTTTGTAGTGATTGGACGCATAGCAAATCAAAATATAGAACTGCATGAGCTTTTTACTACATGGTAGTAAGTGGGAGTCACAATGTTGTTTAATAAGAATTTACTTCTATTGGGAAATTACAGATTTGATAAGGCATCTAATAGACCATGCGGTAATTTTTCCCTTGAATTCCTCCAAAGATGAAATACACACCAAAGGGAATTTGTTATTCATGTCTTAAAGATGTAAAATTGATCACCAACTGCACCAAATTTATTTGGTTCACTCTGCGTGATAAATCTTGGAAATTTTGCTATACTTGTTAGATACATTTCTCTTATTAGCCCCATTTCTTGGCTTAACACCAGTATTGATAAATCTGTTTTTAGCTTTTACATTTGCTCTTACATTAGGTTTACATTCCGTTTTTCTATATGTGCAGAGTATATATGCTGGGAGAACTCCAGATGTAAATGTTGAGCATATATACGTAAACATATACACGTATTAGTCTTTCCACCCTGCTCTTGCTAAGTGACAAATATGCCATTGAAGTCTATGGGGGGGGGGGGGTCGATGCAGCAGTAAAGCGGAATCCGCTGTGCATATGGTGGGCAGATCCACCTCTATCACTATACAGTGGGAAAGATCCTAGCCGTTCTTCGTCCTAAAGACACGTTAATGTCACTGTTGCCAAAATGTTGCATATGTTGTATAATTTGTCAAGTGCCTATGAGGCAAAGACATAACTTTCCTCTAATTGCTCTTTCTGAAAGACAAAGGAAAATGCCTTTTAGGCATATTATGCAATTTCAAAAATTGGTACAGCAGTTTCAGGCGATGCTGCATGTGGCAAGAAGCTCAACAGTCCCAAGGGCAGGTATATCACAATACTACATGGTTGCGCAGAGCTCTTTTATTATCCTGTTGTGTATGCACTGTCGTTGGAATCATCAGGACTGTTAAAATTGGATTTTAATTTAATACAAAACAGCAGCTCTGTAAGTGCTATTTGAGAAAGTGCTTCATCTCTTCTTTCCACACAACCTCTTCTCTTTGCTTTGAATGACTGCTGGTTGGATATTACAAATGTTTCTCAGAGAAGAGAGCTGTAGAGCAGCTCAATGTATAAAGAACGTAGCTTTTTAAGATGACACACCTCCAAGAGCAGTACTTTAAGCCATGTATTAAAAGTTCATTTTTCACAGTCCTGCTGCTACTAACTATATAGAAACAGGTATAATTAAACATCTCTCCAGAGCTCCTACCTAGGACTAGTCAGCAGCCTTGAATGGTCAATAGTCTTGACAGGCCCCGTTTAACGAGGTATTGATTGAACATATTAGATTCTAACAATGTCTGGCTATCCAGGTATTACATAGATGACCATTGATTTAAATGTCTACCATGTATTGCATTTCAATAACAGGTGAATATTCTCCAGGCAAAATCAGGTGTCTAAGGAGTGTCTAAGGAGCTAAAGAATTCCTTTAATAAATTACAGTAGAATAGTATAGCATTTTTCTTGTCTTAAATGATCGAATCAGTTTGATATATTTTTAACCAAAGTTTGCTTTTATAATCTTACAGAACATCATGCCACTTACAGTTGCTGCATTGCAACATTCGTTGTCCTTCACTGGGAAGACAATGTAAAAACTTTGCTTTATTCCCATTTGGTGCATCTCGCTGACGCGCAGCAGGTAGTCACTGAGGATATGGCTTGAGGCTGTCATGCTTAGTGACCCCTGCTGTGACACAATGTTGTTCAGAAACAAATATGAAATTCCCATTTCTTTTCTTTTAAAGGTTTTGTACAACCAACAAATAATGAAGTGAACATTGTGAAGACAACATTTTCACTGCGTTTCAAATAGAAGCATAATTCTAGTTCTTTGCAGACTTCCAATATGTGAATTTATCTAAACATTCTATAATGAAGAAGGAAAAAAAAACTTGAATAATAAGTAACAGGTAATGTGGCTATCAAAAAGTCAGATTTTAAGAAGATTAGAAGATTTATGGCTACCAAATGGCTCCTAATATTAGGAATATTTTAGACTGAATGGAGTTTTCTGTGAATTTGATGACCTCTTGGTAGGGGTCGGACACCAGACATGTTCAGCTAAATGAGGCAGTACTACAGTGCTTCTGCTCTATGGACCTACTGGGGTAGATTTACTTACGCAATTCACGTAGCTTGTGCGTCCGTGTTCCTGCATCCGTCGCTTCTGCGCTGAGGTCCGCTGGAGTTCACCTGCTTCTTCCCGGTGCTTGTAAGTGCGTGTCTTGCGACACATTTCTAATTGTTAACTCCCGTGCGTTTTCCGAATCCATTGGGTTGTCCGACGGCCCGTCCCCCTATTTCTGTCGCGTGCAAGCCGGCGCCAATGCACCAAAATCCCCTGCTAAATGCGGCACAAAACTGTAATAGTTGGGAAACCCGATGAAAATGCGTCCAACGGACCCTCAGTAAATGAGCCCCATTATGTCACATTCTTTAAGCACATATGCTTCATGCGCCAGCATAGGATGAAACACGCCCCTCTAGCACTGCCGGATTATCATGGTGTTCTAGTACCGGCCTATGCCATCCCACTCTGCCACCTGCACCCCCTTCATTCCCTTCCATGCCTACTTGGGGTGGTGTAATGGGGGAAAATAGTAGTGGACCCAACTGGTGCTGCTAACTGTACACGACCATTGTTGGTGTTTTATGGAATTTGCAATCAAATAAAGAAGTTATTATTTTATCTTCCCTCCTGAGTGATATTTGGATTGCGCTGGACAAGGATAGAAGTTAATGGGGAAAATAGTTGCAAATCCTGGTGGTACCTTAGATATTGGGGGTCATTTACTAAGGGCCCGAATCGCGTTTTTCCTACGGGTAATCCAAATATTTCCGATTTGCGCCGGGATTTTCCCTGAATTGCCCTGGGATTTTGGTGCACCCGATTGGATTGTGGCCCATCGGCGTGACAGAAATGGGGGGGCGTGGACATAAGAAAACCCGACGGATTCGGAAAAATCGCTGCATTTAAAAAAAAAAAAAGGGTCGCATCACACGCGCTTACCTGCACCCAGCGTAGGACGGTAAACTTCAGTGCACTCCGACGGAATTCAGCGCAGCAACGACACCTGGTGGACATTGGGGTGCACTACCTTAGTGAATCGCCGTAAGACCCGAATCCTCCGCAGAGAATGCGCCGCTGGTAATAGACCGGGTAAGTAAATCTGCCCCATTGTGATTACTTAGGGGCAATTACTTCTACACCAGAAAACTGGGTACAAGCCCTGGTAAAAGTCCCCGATTGGCCTGGTCACGGCTCAATAAGTTGAATGAGGAAAAGCTGCAATACCTAGCAAAACCACTGTACAAGGGGCGTAACTACAATGGTAGCAGCCATAGCAGCTGCTATGGGGCCCACAGGTTCAGGGGCCCCAGCATCTGATACACACTATAGAATGGAGGATGCGCAGCATGATATGCATATTATTCTGCACATTGTACAGCATAATGGGGCAGATTTATCAAGCTGTCTGAAAGTCAGAATATTTCTAGTTGCCCATGGCAACCAATCACAGCTCCCCTTTAAAATATTCATGAGCACTGATAAAATGAAAGCTGAGCTGTGATTGGTTGCCACTGGCAACTCGAAATATTCTGACTTTCAGACACTTGATAAATCTTCCCCAATATGTTTATAACAATGCACATCCTCCACAGTATACAGCATGAAGCGGCAGCTCACATAAGAAATGGTGTTGGAGAGAGAGAGGACAGCAGAACGACAGGGGTGTATTAGAGTGTATAAATGTGTGAGTATACAAATATGTATATTTGTAGTGGTCAAGTAGAGGGGCCCCATTCAGAAGTCTGCTATGGTGCCCTGCCTCTCCTAGTAACACCCCTGCGACTGTACAATGTATAGTGCTATTCTAAAACCTGCAGGAGCTGCAATGGTTCTGGTTATATTAAAGATAGATAACTAAAACGTGTACAAATCACACTTTCATATTTGTGAACTAAGAAAAGATTGGTCAATCAATGCTAATGCTAATGCAAACCACTACTGTGGATCTTGTAGATTTGCATACAAAGTTAACCCTTTCAGGACCTGGCCCTTTTTTGATTTTCATTTTCATTTTTTACTCCCCATGATCAAAAATCCATAACTTTTTTATTTTTCCATGTACAGAGCTGTGTGATGGCTTATTTTCAGCGTAACAAATTGCACTTCATAGAGATGGTATTGAATATTCCATGCCGTGTACTAGGAAGCGGGAAAAAAATTCCAAATGCAGTGAAATTGGTATTCTTGTGGGCTTGGATCTTACGGATTTCACTGTGCGCCCAAAATGACATGTCTACTTTATTCTTTGGGTCTGTGCAATTACAGGGATACCAAATTTGTATAGGTTTTATAATGTTTTCATACATTTAAAAAAATTAAAACCTCCTGTACAAAATTTTTTTGGGGGATTTTGCCATCTTCTGTCGCTAATAACTTTTTTATACTTTGGTGTACTGAGCTGTGGGCGGATTTTGATGACGTTTACAATGTTATCAATTTTAGGACTGTTTGACCTTGTGATCACTTTTTATAAATGACAAAAAAAGTGCCATTTTCGACTTTGGGTGCGATTTTCCGTTACGGGATTAAACGCAGTGAAAAAACGTTATCATATTTTGATAGATCGGGCATTTTCGGACGCGGCGATACCTAATGTGTTTATGATTTTTACTGTTTATTTATATTTATATCAGTTCTAGGGAAAGGGGGGTGATTTGAGTTTTTAGGGTTTTTTATTATAATTTTTTTTTTTTTAACTTTTTTTTTATTTTTAGTACTTTTCAGACTCCCTAGGGTACTTTAACCCTAGGGTGTCTGCACGATCCCATCATATACTGCCATACTACAGTATGGCAGTATATGGGGATTTCACTGATAGCACATTGTAATGCATGGGTTAACCCGAAGTAGCCTCGGGTCTTCGTGAGACCTGAGGTTACCATGGCGACGGATTGCCGCTCCCCGATGACGTCACGGGGAGCGGCGATCCTCGAAAAGATGGCGGCGCCCACGCGCCGCCATCCTTATGAAGCTGCCGACAGCATTGAGGCGATCGAGGTGAAAACACCCGAGGTGAAAACACCCCCATGGTGTTACCGGTAAGCCTTTGCTGCAATATGCAGCAAAGACTTACCGGCTATGGAGAGGGCTCAGCACGTGAGCCCTCTCCATGCACCCACGGCCGACCCGTGACGTGCTATTACGTCACGGGTCGTGAACGGGTTAAAGGGATAAAACATGCACAGTAATGATATTACAGATATAAAGTTTTTCACATTGAGGCACATTTACTTATCCGATTCTGTTGCAATCCCCAATCCGGAGTGTCAGACGAGGATGAAGTCCGGCGCGAATCACCAAGATTGCGCGCCCGATATCCTTCTTGTGCCGCTTCCCCACTGAGGTCCGCCGGAGTTCACCTTCTTCTTCCCCGGGCATGTAAGTGCATTGTCTTGCGACACAATTTGAATTTTAAATCCCGCACTTAGTCCGAATCAGTTGGGTTGTCCGACTGCCACTCCCCCAAATTGTGTTGCATGAAAGTTGGCGCGGTTGCGGCAAAATTTGATAGCGTGTGCCAAAAACCCATGGAAACCTGACGGAAATGCGGTGTGCAGACCCTTAGTAAATGTGCCCTTATAGTGTCTATAGGTGAACTGCATTACATTTTTCATATCACCCTTGCCTCATCCATTGTTATCCCTATGGAGATGGGCCCCTATTATGATGATCCTCATAGCAGCCTTTATCCATATATTACATAGTGAATTAATATTGTACTACCTATATTTCTACTGTACACTAAGAAGTAGCCCTTACTATAGAGCACTGAAACACAACCAGCCCAGTAAACCATATTCCAGAGGTACCAAATAACCTTAGTAAAGTCTTTCAGTAAAAACATGGCAATAGAAATCAAAAGCAATTTAGACTTTTATGATATATGCACACAGTCATGAAAAAATAAGAAATAACAGGTTTCCATTTTTATGAAAACGAGTGCAGTTTGTACTATGTAGCGTTAAATAATCTGCACTGCTCGGGAAGTGGGCAACATTTTTTTTGTTTGTTCATGCTGCAGAATTGTATCGCAGACAGAATTGTGGTGCATGTCGGTAATAAATGTGGCGCGAGTTTCAACTCAGCACTTAGTCCCCCCTTTAGATGCACATTTTTTCTGTCTTGTCAGACACAAAGCAGCCACGACACAAAAATGGCGCAGATACTGCAAGACATGTAAAGGTTGCAATTGCTTATGTACACCATGGAATTTGCCACTTTTTCCACTATACAAGCCCCTTATAAAAAAAACTGAGCACAGTGTGACGTGGAGCAAGATTTCAGTTTGTTGTAGATTTCAGTGGATAGGGCCTAACTTGAATTTGTGGGAAAACCCCTTTAACATACTGAGGCCTTTAAAGTCTATTATTTTACAAAAATCTAACATCAAAATCAAGCAGTGTGCCTGTGGTATTACTCTTAGATTTCTTATCCATGGCCTCCTTCTTTCTAAAATCAACTTTTGAAATTATGCTAATGGATCATAAGGACTCTTGGGGGTCAGAACCCCTCATTACTGCAGCTTCACAAGCTGTTAGAATGTCCCCTCCCTCTGCCTTATTAAATCTCACTGCATCAGAGGACATTTCACACTGTGGAACGGGTTGATTTTAGAAGGAAAGAGGCCATGGATAAGAAGCTTACCACAGTTACAATACCTGGATCTATGAGTAAGTGTTCCTGCTTTATCCTGATGGATTTTTATGGTAGATTTAAGCTTTCATGGTAGATGCAAATACGTCAGATTTTGTCCCATTCCGCTTTTCCCTTTAGACAATCTACTCCAAATTTGTCATGTGAATACTAGCCGTTCTTGTGACTTTACATATTGATTTTTAATGAAAAAGAAGAAAAAAATCATTTTATAAGAAAGACAATATGAGGACAGTATGATTCTCCCATTTCAGTAAAAAAAAAGAAGCTATTGCAAGCCAATTTAAGCAATCCTTAGAGAACTAGGCATATAACCTCCATGAATTGGAGAAAACACGTCAAAGTGTTCGATTCAAAACAGACAAATTAATCTGCTTCTACCGAGAAGACATCACGACTCTTGTAACCTTCAAATGTCCCTGTAAATTGCACGAGTTTTACTAGAACTTTTTGGTTTGTTAGGTAAAATATAAACCTGCAGTCATTAAAGAGAACTTGACATTCAGATCTAGTCACTTACATCCTGGGACTGTGAGTGTGGAGTTTTGGAAAAGTTCTATTCAATTCAGTGTTTGTGTCAGTGCTTTAAGCCAAAGAATAAAATATAACTCTTGACACCCATTACAATTTTGTACAAATTTTATGCTTACATTTAATGCCTGCAATGTCATTCTAATTTCTAGTTTCAGGGGTTTTCCATATGAAAATATAGAGGCATATTGTTGACTGTATGATCTGGTACGAGAAATCAGGCGATATCTTTTTGAGGTTGAGTATATTTGATGATGAAATTTTGAGAATACTAGTTCTCTTCATCAGACATGATGTTGGCATAACATCGTGTCTGACGAAGAGAACTTGTATTCTTAAAAGCTCAAGCTTAAAAGCTCATTAACAATAAAGCTTCATTGCAGACACCTTACAATTAATAATTTCATCCTGGGGTTAAAGCACAGTACATTTCCAGCATCCAGAGAGCTTTACCAGTGGTCAAAGTGGTCAGAGGTCCGCCTGTCTCTAGGGGTCGTCTGTAAGTCGGATGTTCTTAATATGGGCACTGCCTCTACTGCATTTGCTTTTTTTGTTGTTGTTACCTGGCTCTGTTAAATATTGTTATCTGTTTTCTACTGTCTTGTCTTTGTCTCCCTTTTATCATTTTGGCATAAGGGGAGATTGTCGCCCAGTTACTGTCCACCAAGTAGTGTAAGTCTGGTGGGTTCAGAATTAGTAATAAAGTGATAAGCGATTCTTTACTATAAGAGAAGTGACTATGAAATGTAGAATTTCTACTTACCCAAACAAGTTTTAGAAAACCCAGCTGTTTGTAATGCTGTTCATACTTGGCTTCATTCTAACATCTAGCTAAAGCACTTTCTGGGGGGGGGGGGGGGGGCGGAGCCTGCAATAAAAATCTAAAGGCTAAAGATTTAATAAAAATCCTATCCAGTATCTTGGAACTATAAATCACCATGGGTTAGTCACCTGCAATCGGCTGTGGTCCACCTATGGTGTACTTGTCCTACATGGCTTAGTAAGTTTAGTTGACACCTCACCCATTTACTTTAGAAGTACCTTATAAGTAAATACAGCCTTTCCTTTCACTTGTTTTATCTATGCACATGTTATTCTATTATCGCTCTTTTGCTAACACCTAAAGTTCATAGATTAAGTATTTTTTACTTGGCTATGGATATATACAGATTCAATAGGAAAGAACATTAAGTCTTCAGACAAGAAGATGAATACGTAAGTGGTTCTTCTTATCACTATTCAAGTGATCAGTATTGTGCAGCAGAACTTACTTAGCATGTGAAACAGGAGCTGGGAACAAATGATCCTTCAATGCCTGACATGTTTACTTAACGTCTAGCACCAAGGTACTTAATGGTCATGCTGGCCAAGCTAATTAGAAATTGCTTTGGGTCAAAGAATTACAGTGTCAGGTGAGCAATGCGATGAGCATGAATCAGAAGTGAAGCAAATTAGCTTGTCGCTTGTCATAATAATAATCATTGGTAGATAACAGATTTCGCAAACATAGGATACACAGTCATCAATTCTGTGCATGCACACCCATTGTGCATTGCTTTTGAGACTTTTTATTTCTATCTGAATATTTTTTTTGTTTTCATGGTGTGATATGAGATTTATGTTGGCTGCTCTAGACAGATGTTTCCCACTGCTGCTCTATCTCCCCTCTCACAGCATGCATTCACAGAAACATTGAAGAAGAGATACTACAAATAAAACTAGCTGGTACATACCTTATTTACCATCCCTGCTTGCTGTCTGCTGTCGTTTGTCTTTGTTTTTCCTCTGTTTGAACTTTGCAAGTCCTGGTCACCTATGTCTAGCTCGTCTTTATATTTTATATAATCTATTATTGTAGATAATTTCTGTGTAATTAGTTGCTTTTTACTCCAGTAACATAAAGTTTTATTTGCATGAACTAATAATTTACGACAATAAGAGAAGTCACTTAAGGATGATGTCAGATTAGAAGCAATTAGAAGTAATAACAATTTATGAATAATTTGACAACTTGGAATTACTATTTTCTTTTTGAAGGGGCATGTCTCTAATCTCCCCGGATGCTTCAGGGGGAATTCACATATTTATGAGATCAGGAATGTTGATAGAAACCCTTTAAAGGGGTTTGCCCATGAAAGAAAATTGTCAAATTTTTATTCCCTAGTGATGTTTACAAAATATAGATAATCTTTAACATCCTTACAATTTTACTCAGTTTTATTGCTGTTTTAGCTCCTGTAACTCAGTTATGGTCAGTGTAAGATTCCAGAGTACTCTCTAAGCTGATACTTTATGAATCCTCTGGGTTATAAGATGTTGTACAGGTTCTACTAGTATCTGAGAAAAAGAGAGATCAGAGATGATGAGATCCATGAGATGAATATAAAACACAATGATGCTCTCAGCTCTGCTAACTCACCTAAGCAATAAAACACACAGTCAGCTCTGCTATAAAGACCTTATCTTGTCTGTAGCTTGTAGAGCAATTCTCTGCACACTGCTGCTTGCTGGCAGGAAGTGCCTATGTCTGAGCTGGTCTTGTAATGCTGGCAAGAGAAGCTATTCATGAGAAGAATCCGCCCATAGTCAGAAGATTGACGATCGTGTCCAGGAACAACCAGGACTGATAGAGGGTAGAATTGTATCTGTGAAATGATGTATTTTTGTTAATAACTGAGAATTAGAAAATGTTCTATTTTGTTAGACTGGGTATATTTAAGAATCTTGTCTTTGTGGGAATACCCCTTTAAGATACATTTATTAATTATGTACATAAACTGAATTATTGTATTATGCAATGAGATAGAATGTACATGTAGTAAAAAACTGCTTTCTTAGTTTCCGGATCATTAGTTTAAACTGAAAATCCCATCATAGGGTTCTGCCTGTTTCCTGTACCACTAACTAAACAGGGTTTGCAGAAATTGGAATATAATTGTTAAAGATTTACATCCCAAGTTTTTTTTTCATGAAAGTCTGCTTCATCTCTACTTTCCATTTTACTGTTCCCATAGCTGAACTAAGTGCTCCATACCCTTCGGCGTTTTAGACAGATTCTTTGATCACTTCTTTTCTGGCTGGTTGCTCATCTGCATGTTCATAATTTGTGCCAGGAACTGAGAATTGTGTATTCACCTGTTCTGCATCTCAATAACAAAAAGTAAAGGTGCATTCTGCTCTGGTAGGGAAATGCCATGTTACACAGTATTAGAGTAACACTTATGCTCTGCTATCTCTTAACACAATGCAAGTACTCTATATTTTGTATGTATTCTCTACTAGGGATGTGATTAGTTTGTGCTATATGAAGCATTATTTTAACACTTCAAGTCTTAACAATCGAGTGGTTTTGCTATTACCATAAGTCATTTAGTTCTTTCTCTTCTTGTAGCTACATGGCCATATCATTCGGTAGAAAACTGATAAAATGACTATTTTGTTCAGCTCAATCCCAGGTTGGCATTATGCTGGCTAAAGTTTTGTCACTCTTCAGTCTTGCCGAGGTGAGAGGACATTAAAGCTTTATTCCCATCTCAGACTTTTATGACTAAGATCAGAATACATGTCTGTCTGTAGTCGCCTAAACAATAGTAGTTGGGAGTGCTGAACCAGATGAATGTGCTCTCCTACACTGTTTCTGGAAATCCCCTAGAAGTGTATATCCCAGGAAAGTGCATTGTAACTTTGAATCTGTGGAAAGATCATAGCTCTATGCTAGGCTATGCTATACTGTTTTCATAACTCCTGTTATAGAAACAGCACAGAATGTTCCACTTGCCTGTTTCTGTTTCCAAGAACATCTACACCTTCTGCAGACAAATGAGTATTCCGATCTCAGTCATAAAAGGCTAAGATGGTAATACCCAAGGCCACTTTCACATAGCAGTATCTTTTTTTGCCCCAGTATTGATAATTTTAATTGGATTTTTAAACGTACAGCTATGCAGAATAGATATATTCGCCATATAGCAAAGACTTATTCGTCTGTCCCATTAACAGGGAAAAGACAACAAAATATAGAGGCACAATGCCCACATTTATCGGAAACAGCGCAAACTGCACTAGGTAGAATGTCCAAGTGCCCCCTGCAGTGCTCCGACAAATGGCACCAACTTTTTTTGGTGCACCTTTAACAGAGAGCGTGCAACACAATTCGGACACTGTATGATAAATGTGGCGCATGGTCCAACTGTGCTCGACAACGCACCTTTCAGTGCAGAATTTTGTGTCTCATTGGGTAAAGTGCAGCTGCAACTCAATAGTGTTGCAGACACTTCATAAATATATGTGCAAGCAATTTTCACTGAAAATAATAATAATCTTTGTTTATATAGCACCATCATATTCTGTAGCGCTTTACAAATCATAGGGGATATATACAAATAAAATGAAACATGACAGAGCACAAAAATTCACATGGAACAAAGGGAGTGAGGTCCCTGCTCGCAAGAGCTTACAGTCTGAGGGTGAGGATGAGGGGGTGACACAAGAGGTGAAAAGCTCATGTAATGGTCCAGCCATTCTTATAAATGTGGGCCAATGTGTAAAAAATGTAGAAATACACATATTCAAAAATACTTAGTTTCACTTTATCCTATTTATGATTTCTTTTGGATTCACTTTAAAAAAGTTTCTACTGATATTGATGTTATTCTACTAATACATTTGTTATTGACAACCACAATGTACTTTTCCTCACGTACTTTATGTCTAGTGATGGTGGTCGCACATGATCTGTCACCTGGATCCTCTTGTTCATAAACAACATAGTAAGAGGGTAAACAATAAGGTGGCACTTTAACAATTATATTTTGCATGACTAAGCAAAATGTCAATTTCAATTTTGGGAAACTCCTTCAATTGGCAATATGTCCTGCATTTACTAAATATGGCAATAAATAATTGTTTAAAAAAAAAAAACATTGGCAAGAAAACTGTATTCAGTGTTCACAACCTGCAGCTTCGTCTTCTCCTTTTTCATCTCTTGAAAGGTTGTGCAGGTTAATGTCTTACTTCAATTTCTAAAAAAAATTATATTTGTATTCCTTTTGTTAATTGCACAAAATAAATTGATCTACTTTCTACTTCTCAGAGTGGGATTATCAATAAATGACTCAAGTAGTCCAACTGCTACAGAGAAAAGCAATGAAAGCATCAAACTAAACATGAAACCTGCAACAGTGAAATGGAGACACAACGAGACACTGTCAATGAAGATTAGGTAAGTCAATTATATCATTGACATACAGCATTGTTAACGGTTTGCACAATACCCCACTGTCTAATGCAGGGATGGCCAACATTTTGAGCTTGGTGTGTCAAAATTTGTAAAAATTAAATAGGTAGGGGAGGCAGAGCAGTAAACAGATAGAGGCAGCATATGGATGGGATGAAACTCTCCTGTTGAGAATGTGGCGCGAACATGGCTAGTTTACCTCAATTACTGAAGGCAGTTGCACTGCGCCACAATCTCATCAGTAGAGTTGCCCCACCTATGTATACTGTCAGCTTGCTGCATGTCGAAAAAAACATCTTGGTGTGACATGCTTGTAATAGGTTAGACATTACTTGTTTAATTGTCTAATGTAATGTATGTATTGTTTTCTAAAAGATTTCAAGATTATTGATTGAGTCACTGGACAACGATATACCAAACAAATGATTTAACTGCTTCGCCTATACTGTGTCACCTGGGATGGTCAGTCTCTACAATGAGAATAACACCAGGCACTGATCTGAGAAGTTGATGCACAATCTGGCATACATACCCATAATAATCTTAAGAATTTATAAACTAAACTTATATGGAAAGCACAGCTACAGGTCCATACTGCTAACCAGAAAAAGTACAAAATCAATCTGATGTTGGTTGGCTACAAGTATGGCTCAGCTGTCTAGTGTGTCCCTTAATAGTTATAATGCTGTTTGTTCGTTAATGTTCTCTAACAAACCTCAGCGTTAGTTATCCTGAGAATAAATTACATACTTGAAGCTGATGGGCGCCAGTGCAAAGTCTGCCCCTGCCCCAAGACTAGTCTTCTCATGTGGGAAAGTGACACCTTATGGGCCCTATAAACCTCTTGGGCCCAGTTGAGACCGCACCATCTACATCCCCTGAAGTTACGCCCTTGGATATACTATATACACTAATTAGGTGACTTCTAAAGGAAATTTGATTTTATTTATAAGAGTACAGGGGAATTGAAAACATAACACCATATGTTACATTTTTTAATTAGCTTAATTTTGCAAAAACAATTATCTTTGCTTTACACTTCCAAAAAACTCAATATTACTTATTGTTCTATTACATAAACTTGAAATACTTTTTTGATGTAGAATGGATATGAATACTTTTGCAAACCACTCTACATTTCATTGTGTATATATTGGCATCACACAAGGTAGGATATTAAACTACTTAAAGGCTGACTGCCTTGAATTATTCATCATTTTAATATTTGTTGCAATAAATGATAAGTTAAAACAATTTATCGATGAGAGGGGCTGGTACCAATATGACTATAGCTGGCATTGTTTTTTTATTTGTTTAATAATTAATTTCCTCCCAAGCCACTTAGTCTTCTGACAATGCGTGTTTACTACGATTATTCAAGGAAATTCTTCCAGTTATTAATCTTCAATATCTAGCCGTCATACACTTCCCCCACTTGAATGACGACTGATTGAGTTGCATACATCAAGCAAATAAACAGGAAAGTCCTGTACCCTGTGTTATTGTACTTTTCTGTTGTGTACTAATAAGATGCACAGTTGTATCCACTTCAATGAGCGCACATAGGTTGATAGGCTTTTGGCAAGTGTTGTTAGATTACAAAAGCAACATAGAACATAATCAAGAAAAACCTGCGTGTTTCAGATGCTGAAGCAGGGGAGATCAAAGTACTTAAGAATCCCTACCTGTTTTCTTCGATATGAAAGCCTCTACTTAATAACTATTCATGTTCTTTCTTTCTTCCGTTACAGGAAGCAAATCTTGCATTTCCTGGATGCTGAAAGGGACATTTCAGTCCTTAAAGGGACTCTGAAACCAGGAGATATTATACATTACATATTTGACCGGGAGAGTACCATGAATATATCAAAGAACTTATATGAACTGTTACCTAGAACTTCACCTTTGAAAAACAAGAACTTCAAGACTTGTGCCATTGTTGGAAACTCTGGAATTTTACTCAACAGCGGCTGTGGGAAAGAGATTGATGCGCATGACTTTGTCATAAGGTAATCATTTTGGTGCCCTGGTTTATGAATTAAAGAAAGCTGATACGGATATCAATATAAAGAAGGGTTATTTAGAGTAGAACAACTATGAAAAGCTCATCCTAAGACATAGTAAAGGCAGGTACTATGACTGTGCTATAGGCTTATGTAATTACAAAAAGCGTTGGGAGTTGCAATATTCTTTGCTGAACTAATGTGTCAAAACTTTTTGCTGAAATTAGCCCAAAAAGTAGAAAATGTCCTATTGTGTAACTTTCTGTAACCAGAATTCAAGGATACAAGAACCATCCAAAAGCAAACTGTATGTGACATATGATTTTATTTATCAACTAGCTGTAGGTTCCGGCGTTGCCTGGGATAGTAAATATACTGTCTCAGACTGTCTCTGACCGTCTCTGTCACTGACATGAAATCAGAATAAACTTTTGTTTTAGGTCAATTAGGATTACCTAAATTATTTATATTTGCCAATTCCCAGAATAATGAGAGAGAACATTTTTAAGGTATTTTTATTACGGTACTTTCTACAAAGTCAAAAGTTACATACGCTGAGATTACGATGCTGGCCTGGGACAGCTCACATGATGATGCGAGGAAGCTTCTGATTAGAGAAAAACCTGTGGATGTATTTGAAGCACTCCTGAAACACATAGCAAAGTCTAAAGAAATCAACCAAGATATCAGGGAGAAGATTGTGGACTTGCTGGTTTATTATTCTTATTTTGTATCAGATAATAAAAAAAACGTGCATATGTGTCTTTTTATATAGTATATCAAAACATCTGGTTTCAACTGTACTTTGTTTTCTCCCTTGTACTTTCTCCAGTCCCTATGAATTCATAGACAACCTCTTTATGATTTGCTATTTTTAACAAGTGTAAATACTTACATTACTAAGTAGATGATGATTAGAGATGAGCGAGTATACTCGTCCGAGCTTGATGCTCGTTCGAGTATTAAGGTACTCGAAACGGCTCGTTGCTCGGACGAGTATTTCCCCCGCTCGAGATCGAGCATTTAATTAAAAAAACACAGTGAAGAACAATGAAGAATAGAATAAAAACAGTGAACACAGTGAACACAGGATCATTTAAGTGAAAAAGACAGTGAAGAACACAGTGAAGAATAGATTACAGATGTTCGGCACATCTGCTTACTTGTCGGAAGATACGCGCGGAACGGCAGCAGGGAGACATCAAGCAGCAGGGAGACATCAGGCAGCAGGGAGACATCAAGCAGCAGGGAGACATCGGGCAGCACGGGGGAGACAGACATCGGGCAGCACGGGGGAGACAGACATCGGGCAGCACGGGGGAGACAGACATCGGGCAGCACGGGGTAGACAAACATCGGGCAGCACGCGGGAGACAGACATCGGGCAGCACGGGGGAGACAAACATCGGGCAGCACGCGGGAGGCAGACATCGGGCAGCACGGGGGAGACAGACATCGGGCAGCACGGGGGAGACACACATCGGGCAGCACGGGGGAAACACACATCGGGCAGCACGGGGGAGACACACATCGGGCAGCACGGGGGAGACACACATCGGGCAGCACGGGGGAGACACACATCGGGCAGCACGGGGGAGACACACATCGGGCAGCACGGGGGAGACACACATCGGGCAGCACGGGGGAGACACACATCGGGCAGCACGGGGAGACTTCAGTGGAAGAAGAGGAGCGGATCCCGGGACAGCGTATCACCCCGACAAGTAAGCAGATGTGCAGAACATCTAATCTATTCTTCACTGTGTTTTTCACTGCGTTTTTCACTTAAATCATCCTGTGTTCACTGTTTTTATTCTATTCTTCACTGTTCTTCACATCTGTTAACTTGTCGGGAGATAATATACGCACGGAACAGTGAAGAATAGATTGCAGATGTTTGCATACATCTAATCACTTATCAGAAGACATTCTTTTTCAATTAAATAACACATTTTATTCCCGAACCATGGTCCCTTTGAAAAATGCTCGGGTCTCCCATTGACTTCAATGGGGCTCGTTATTCGAGACGAGCACTCGAGCATCTGGAAAAGTTCGTCTCGAATAACGAGCACCCGAGCATTTTAGTGCTCGCTCATCTCTAATGATGATCCAAACCAGACTCCTTTTTTTAGATGATGATCCTAACTAGAAACAATGAGAGTTCTGCTGACACCACCTACACCTACAACTTTCAACCACTGTGCATTTGCAGGGTCAGGACTCCCCCTGTCTCTCAGGAGTCATGTCAAAATATGCAAATAAGTTTTCCAGAACGGGATGAGGAAAAACATACCTCTTACAGCTACCTTCTAAGGCAGCTTCCTTGACATCAAGCATGACTTTCAGGAAGCCTTATCACATGATGTGGGATTAAAATCAAACCAGTATATCTATTCCATAAGGAACAGATTCCCAACTATAGACAGCTCTGTTTCAACCTGTTTGGGTCTCTTCAGTACAGCAACTGGTTTGGGGTGAGAGGCTTTTGATTAGGGTCAGGAAGTAAGAGTTTTCCTTATGGAGACTGTCAATTAAGACTGCCTTGTAGGCTGTGGAGACTTATAGCAATTGACTTTCCACTATGGGATTCTGGAAGAAAAACCAATTAAGTTTTCCATGATGGAGTAAGGAAAACCACGCCTCTTTTAGCTACCTTGTCAGAATACTTTCCACTAACTTACTCACTCAGAAATCGCACTCAATATGATATAAACCTATATACCATAATGGACAGCAGAAATCACCTGAAAGGTTCACTTTAAACAAGTCTTATACACCTAGAGCTATAAAACCCTTTAATGAAGTAATCATTTGCTTCTGAAACTCCAGCAAGTTCTGTTTCCCCCATAGACTTTTCCTTTTCGTACATCTACATTTTTATAACAACCCTTCGCGTTCTTGGGCCCTGTAATTGTTTTTTTTTAATTAAAATTGTAATTAGTGTTAATATTTCATATTTCAACTTGCCTGATATTAAATACGTCGGTAGGTTTATTAGTGTTCACCATCCTAGTTGAAATATACTGAGAGGAGCAGAAAAAGTGATGACTGGATTAAAGGAGATGGTATAACTATTTGTGTCCTGGGAAGATGAAGGAGGAACGCTACTCAATATTTGTACACTAATCCACTAAGTGCTAATTAAGTCATATTATTTTTCATCAGCAGCCTTGGCACGGGTACCTCTTTACTGCTAGATCTTGGATAAAGAGTTGTTTTTGTAAAGAAGCGTATTTGCTGGAAACTTACATGATTATTTTGGCATTACGCTATGGTTCTGTGAGTCAAACTGTTGGAAAATGCCATGTATTGGAGCTGTATCAATTTCAAATTGGTCTTTGTGGATTGTAGTAGGTTCATCCTATGGAATTTTGTTGGAGCATTATTGCAACGAGATGCTATGCAAGGACACAAATTCATGGCCAGTAGTAATTCCAGTGTCTGTTCTTACTATCATTAATATTAATTATTTATAGAGCTCCATTAATTCTGTAAATGAAAATAGTGATTCATGTTCAGTACATTCATAAAAAAAATACTTTACAAAAGACATAATATTACAATACACTTGCACACATGGAAGGAGGACTATGTCCATTAGGGCTCACAAGGTTAAAGGACATCTACCATCAGGATGAAGGATTGTAAACCAAGCACACTTACATACTCCGCCTCCTCTGGCAGGATCAACTCTTCATTTTGTTTCTAATGCCCTGCTTTTTTTTTAAAGGCTTTTACAATTATGCAAATGAGCCTAAAGGGCTCCTGACTTCATAAGTGTTAATGGGGCCTGTAGCTCCTGAGGCTCATTTGAAACATTTAAAATCTTTTTTTCTTAAAAACAAGGGAATGAAAATCTAAAAGAACTGCAGAACCTGCCAGGGAGGACGCACAGCAGTATGTTAGTGTACTTGGTTTATAATCCTTGATCCGGGTGTAAGATTTCCTTTAAGGAAGGCTGCTCTATTGTTTCTCCCTAAGCAGATTTCAAGCAGGGGACACATGGTCAGGGAACACTTTTACAGTAGGTCATTGATGCCCAGATGCCAGTCCTCATGTTTTTGTCATTCACTTGCCTTACACTCAAATAATTGAGTTGTATGCATAGCTACTTATAAGCCATGTATATGACCATATTTGCAGTCAATATTACCCTTATTGCATTGATTTACTATTATATGCCTACAGTATCCCTTACTGATTGACATCTGCAGCTCTATTCAAGATCCATATTATAAGTCTCCATAGTAGGGGTCATTTACTAAGGGCCCGATTTGCGTTTTCCCGACGTGTTACCCGAATATTTCCGATTTGCTCCGACTTTCCCTGAATTGCCCCGGGATTTTGGCGCATCGGCACTGGCCTGCACGTGACGGAAATGGGGGGGCGTGGCCGAACGAAAACCCGACGGTGAAGATCAGTGCATTCCGGGGAACTTCAGCGCCGGAGGAACTGCCTTAGTGAATACCGGCCGGACCCGAATCCACCGCAGAGAACGCTGGATGGCGAATGGACCGGGTAAGTAAATCTGCCCCAGTGTGTTTGGTTTACCACTAGAGATGAGCGAACATACTCGTCCGAGCTTGATGGTCGTTCGAGCATTAGCGTACTTGCAACTGCTCGGTGCTCGGACGAGTATTTCACCTGCTCCAGAAAATGGCATCTCGCGGCATTTAGATTTTTGGTGGCCAGAAACAGAGCCAATAACAAGCCAGGAGACTCTGTAGTACACCCAGCATCACATGGTACACTTACATGTCGATAGCAGTGGTTGGCTGGCCTGATCAGGTGACCCTGGAATAGATGAGCCCCTGCCCTCGCTGCTTGGATCATTCACTGACTGGATGCCGTTAGGGATAGAGCTGCTGCTGGTCAGGGAAAGCGTTAGGGTGTTACATTAGCGTTTTTCAAAAGATAAAGTAACAGAATTAGTCACAGCACAAAATCCTTTTGTGTGCTGTCAGTGTAGGTTAGAAACTAGACATAGCAATCATCTTCTGTGGTTGCTGTCTGATTTCATCTGCACGTTTTGTTCTATTAAAAAAAAACACAAAAAAAACAAACAAAAAAACTTTACAGTTTATATTTCTATTTTGCGTATAAAATAGACTTTAATTTTGAAAATGTTGAACAAGAGGGCTAGGAGTAGAGGACGAGGGGGTGGGCATGGGCATCCAATTACTGCAGGGGTCAGAGGCCGTGGTCCTGGGCGGGGTGAGACAACACCTGCTGATGAGGGAGCAGGGGAACGCCGCAGAGCTACACTCCCTAGCTTCATGTCTCAAGTTACTGGGACTCGTGGTAGAGCACTGTTGAGGCCAGAACAGTGCGAACAGGTGATGTCGTGGATTGCGGACAATGCTTCAACTAATTTGTCCACTAGTCAGTTTTCCACGCAGTCCACCCATGTTACCCAAGTGAGCACTCCTCCAGCTCCTCCACCTCAACCTCCGTCTGCCCCCTCCCAGGAAAATTTGGCATTTGAGCCGGCATACTCTGAGGAACTGTTTTCTGGACCCTTCACAGAGTCACAAACCACTTGTCAGGTTGCTGCTGAGCTCTTTCCTGTTGCCCAGTTTTTCCACTGGTTGCAGTCTGTGGGTCATGATGACATTGTTGACGTAGTGGAAGAAGTGTTTAAAGATGTGTCGGACAATGAGGAGACACGGTTGTCAGACAGTGGTGAAGCTGTTGTCAGGGCAGGAAGTCCGAGGAGGAAGAAGACTAAGGGATCAGAGGATGATGAGGTGACAGACCCAAGCTGGTTTGATAGGCCAGGTGAAGACAGTGTTTGTGAGACGGAGGCGAGTCCTATACGAGAACAGGTTGGAAGAAGCAGTGGTGGGGCCAGACAGAGAGGCAGGGCCAGAGCTGGCGCATCAGCGCCAAATGTTTCACGTAGTGAAGCTCCCGTGTCGAGGGCTAGATTTTCTGAGGTTTGGAGGTTCTTTAAAGAAAGAGCGGATGACCGGCGGACTGTGGTGTGCAACCTGTGCCACACCCGGATCAGCAGGGGTTCCACCAATACTAGCTTAACCACCACCAGTATGCGCAGGGATATGAATGCTAAACACCCCACTGAATCGAACCCCGGCCGGGCGCACCACTGCTCCTTCCCCTGTGTCATTTGCTGCCTCTGCTAGTCAGCCCCCTGCCCAGGACCCCGGCCCTGTGGCCGCTCACAAATTGCCGACGCCGAGGATTGCGGGGCCTACCTCGGTCACGGTCTCTCAGGCCTACTATGCCTCCTCCTCCCACCCCTCCTCCACCTTCACCTACAAATTACCATCCGTGGGCATGGCGCCATCAGTGGGTAGCTCTAGGCACAGCAGCCACTAAGCGACAGCAGGCGGTGCTCAAACTGCTGAGCCTAGGAGAAAAAAGGCACACCGCCCAAGAGCTATTACAGGGCATCACGGCGCAGACCGATCTGTGGCTGGCACCGCTGAACCTGAAGCCGGGCATGGTTGTGTGTGACAACGGCCGTAACCTGGTGGCGGCTCTGCAACTCGACAGACAGAAGAAGGGACCATTGCTCAGTCCTTATAAACTGTTCAGCGTGTATGGGCAGAAGAAGAGTTGGAGGAGGAAATGTTGAGTCAGGCCAGTGAGGGGAGTGAATTCTTGCGCTTTGGGACTCTGGCGCATATGGCGTTCAAAGAATTTTTTTCAGCACCGATTACTGGGTATTCACTCTCCTGGACCCACGGTACAAGCAAAATCTTTACACTCTCATCCCTGTAGAGGAAAGGAGTGTGAGAGTGCATGAATACCAGCAGGCCCTGGTGCACAAGCTGAAACAGTATTTCCCTTCTGACAGCGCTAGCGGCAGAGGGCGTACTTCTGCGGGACAAGTATGGAAGGAGAGTAGGAGAGCAGGCAGCTTGTCCAGCACTGGCAGGGGTACGCTTTACAAGGCCTTTGCCAGTTTTATGTCACCCCAGCAAGACACTGTCACCTGTCCCCAGTCTCGGCAGAGTAAGGCTGATCTTTACAGAAAGATGGTGAGGGAGTAATTAGCTGACCATATCATCTTCCTAAATGATCACACAGCTCCCTACAACTACTGGATTTCAAAGCTGGACATTTGGCCCGAACTGGCTCTGTACGCCTTGGAGGTTCTTGCCTGCGGGTTTTCAGTGCAGCTGTTGGCACCATCACGCCTGTCGACTTACAGCGCTGATAGGCTGACGCTTATCAAGATGAATCAAGCATGGATTTCTCATGATTTCCATTCTCCAACAGGTGAAAGCAGCTCAACCTGAATAATTCTCATGTATGCACTCCTCCTCCTCATTCTCCTCCTTCTCCTCCTCTTTGTACACTAAAGCAGAGGCAATTGGCTATTTTTTGCCGGGGCCAACTGGCTCTAGCTATAGTACTATATCTATTTAATTTTTATGGAGAGCAACCTAGCCGCTCCTCTGTTTTGAAAACTTTTTTGGACTGCCACATACAGGCACTCTATCGTCCCCTTAGCAAACGAGCTGTGTCTGGCAAAATTTTGGGTTGTTTTAACGGCTTTCACATCAAACTTGTTAACTTTGTCGCCACCCTGATGTGTTATCAACAAAATATACGCCAAACTTTTATCATTGACCGATATTATTTCAGAGCTACTTGCGCATCTGTTTACGCTCCCCTCCCCCGTCATAACCAGGCCAAATAGTTATAAGAACAGTACTACTCTTGATCTTATACAAAAGGTTCTTAGAAGTGCTGTTTGTAGCCCCCGCCTGCTTTGAAAATTATAATTTTTTTAAAGTACACGCTTTGGGCCCCCAGGTCCATTTTGGGTGGGGAGGAGCCGAGAGGCAGGGGCTTCGACAGGCGAAAGCTCGCCTGGCAGTGGACCGCCAGCTCCATCCCAAGATCCAAATAACATCGTTTTAACTGCAGCAACCTTCAACCACCAACCTATAACCTTTTACCTCCATAATCCCCATTGCCTCCACACGTCGTCTACATAGCAGCCTCCACACGCCGTCTCCATAGCTGCCTCCACACGTTGTCTCCATAGCAGCCTCCACATGTCATCTCCATAGCTGCCTCCAAAAGTCGTCTCCATAGCTGCCTCCACTGTGTCAGGCTCATTTTTAGGGTGTTTCACCAGATACATTATGGAACTTGGTCACTCTGTCGCCGCCATGCTGTGTTATCGACTAAATATACTGTCAACCTTTTGTTCACATAGGAAATCGTTTCAGCGCTTCTGGCTCACCTCCTTTGGTTCCTCTCTGCCGCCATAACCAGGCCAAATACTGATATGTATAGTGCTACACGTTATCCTCGCCAAAAGGATTTTTTTAAATTGGTTTGAAGCCTGAGTCCATTTGGGGTATGTCGCCATGCCACTCTCTAGCCTGCCGCTGCCTCCGCATGCCATCCCCTATAGTGTCAGGGTCCATTATTGGGTGTTTTAGATGCTATCTCGCCTGATTCAGTCACTCTGTCATCGCCATGCTGTTGCCCATAATTTTGGCATAATGGTGCGTTTAAGCAGCCTCAGAGGCATCCATGCATGCTGCCCCTTCTGTTTCCTGTCTATTTCTGTGGTGTTTCCATCCTTTTCTGAGGTGTCTAGGTTTTTGGCCAAGCTTCCCTGTGCAGAGCCTTGGTCCCCTTGAAAAATGCTTGTCTCCCATTGACTTCAATGGGGTTCGTTATTCGAAACAAGCACTCGAGCATCGGAAAAAGTTTGACTTGTGTAATGAGCACTCTATTTACTACCATAGGGTTAATGACACCAAAGTAATCCAAAGTATAGGCTTGTTGGCTTCATAACATATCTTGTTACAATCCCAGTTGGGTATGGTATTAGTAGGGCAGTCTTTTTACACCAGTATCTTTATCAGTACATATCATTTTGCACTGGCCTACCCTACTTTGCAATTTTTTGGTATTTCAGTACTTTGTATTGGTGGGCAGATTGAACTAGGGAGGGCTTTGTCATTTCTTGACCCGTGGGAGTCAGGTACATACACCTGTTGTACCTTTTCAGTGTTTTTATTGTATTGAGGTCTTGTCTTGTTTTTTTCTATTCATTATTATAAAATTAAATTTGCTCTTGTACATTGTTCCAGTATATGCATCCATCTTTTCTGGTGTTCATTATATGTATTGTACAGGATGCGTGGGCAATACTTGATTCTGGCAGTGCCTGTCCTTTCCGGATAATAATAGATAATCCCACCTGGGATCAAACAGTTTGGATGTCCAGTGGTAACAAGTATTAACCTAATAATGAATGTGATCGGTTATACCCATAAATAAATAAAATTGATCAGGCTGCGTTCACATTAACACTGAGCTTTGGTGACTATAAGAACAGTATTATATGTTTCTGCAGCTCTGCTCATAACCCAATTTCAAAAGTCAATCTAATCCATTATAATTCATTTGGATCCTTTCAAAATTGGTAGTAATACTGAAAATGTGAACAGAGCCTGGGGTTATAACTTTCACATCTGCATTGTGACTCCTTTATAATGGATCCCAGTTGTGGCATGGATACCACATTGGCGCACATTTACTTACCCATCCGTGATCCACAAAGATTGTGTGCCCGATATCCTGCATGTGTCGCTTCCCCGCTCAGGTCCGCCGGAGTTTACCTTCTTCTTCCTGGTGCATGTAAGTGCATTGTCTGGCAACACAATTTGAAAGTTAAATCCTGCACTCATTCCGAATCAGTTGGATCGTCCAACGTCACACCCCCTAATTTGTCCTAATTTCAGTTGAAGTCAGCACAGCTGCGCCAAAAACCAATCACGTGTGACACAATCCAAACACAGACACCTGTTAAATACCTGCCAAAGCCGTGTAATGCCCCAAAAGGCAGAAAGTCAGGCGAAAGTGAGCAGCGCGACCCTTAGTAAATGAGCCCTGGTATGTTATGATGGGTCAATGAGACTTCTATTATGGGGTCTGTAGTCTTAACAGTATGACATGCTAAGCTGTTCATGTTGTCAAGTGTGACAGTATTGGTGGCAGAATCTTTAAACAGAGTCTCTGATGGTTGTGTGAATAGGACCTATCAACATACTGTACAAATGCCTGTACATAATAATGACTGTGTATGCTGGGCTATTTTTTTATGTGGATTTGTCAGGACTTAATCTACTTTCTAAAAGATTGCAATAGATTTGTTCTTTGTTTTTGGTCCTGTAAAAACATAACACATGTCATAGGCAGAAGAACCTTGTATACTAACCTCAATAACCTGTAGAAAAAAATATATACATAGTCTAATTTACTACTAAAGATGTTAAATTCTATCACCAATTAACCCCATCACTGTTTGTTCACTTTTGGATACCTGTAGAGACAAAGTAGGATCTAAGCATTCTGTAAGAGGTTATTCATCAGATTTGCTTGTGATACTAAATTAATGAACAGCAAATTCATGTAATATAATATTGTGCCAATAGGAAACAAAAATAATTGTGTTATTGATTGATCCAGTATGGTAGGAATCAGTTGTATTTGGACGACCACTGTAGATATTTATTGAGTCAACCTATATTGTAGGGGGTTTCGATTAATACAGACAGTCCCCGATTTAAGGACAACCGACTTACAGATGACCCCTTGTTAAAGATGGACCTCTTTGCCAACTGTCACCTCTGGTGAAGCTCTCTGGATGCTTTACTTTAAAAAAATGGTTACAGTTATGCAGTTAAAGTTATAAAAATATACCAGTTCTGACTTACATTCAAATTCAAGATGAACGTGACGCATTCAGACGAACGCGTGCCCGCCGTAACATAGAACGGTGGGCACATGTCGGTGCATGGGAGAGGAGGAGCTGCAACGTACCGATCCATGTGTCTCCGTGCGCCAATTGACAGCTTATGGGAAACATATATAGGGCGGCCGTATATACGTCCCCCAACGGCCGTGTGCATGGGGCCTTAAGTAGAAACCTAAAGAAGCTATCTTGTATGTAACCCAGGGACTGCCTGTACAGACATTGTGGTTCAATTATGGAGTTATTGTAGCTCTCATTTTAACTCTTACATTGCCATTCTGCTTCACCAATGTCCTTGGTATTGAATTCCCTCTCTATTACCAGTTGATACTAGACTCTTTGAGCTCAACAGGTGTACAGAACAGAATAGAAGATTATAGAGTCTGATAGTCTTAAGGAGTACAAAGCCATTGAACCGCTGCAGCACGGAGAGACTGTCTTCAAAGTCTGGAGGCATTAGCATTATGATTTCAAAGATCCATATTAAAGGAAATTTGAATTCAAATAACAGTCTATTTGCATTGATGTGAGGAGAGAACAGCTCATTTGATTAATAACGGAGTAGGCGAGCCTGGTTTGATCCTTGTGTCACCTCCTTGTGACTTTGGACAAGTCATTATGTCTGGGAGCTCTAGGCTATGAAAATTACATCAGAAGATGCATGAAACAGAAGAGCGGAGAACTGGAAAAAAATATTTACTTGGTGTCAAGAACTTTGAATTATTACAAATGGACAACCTTGACCAACTTGTAGAATTACTACACCTTCAAAAGCAGAAAATTCGAATTCCGCGTAGAATAATGGAATATTTTTCAAACCTACACCGTCCCTGAGCAATGACTTCTATTAGTTTTGGAATTAATTTCACAATTTCAACAAAAATTTCACAATTTTAACAAAAAAGTAATAATTATACAACATATTTTTATTCTTCCTAGCGATTCATGAATGAATAGACATCTTACCTGTTACTTATGAGAGGTCTACCCCCATCAGTGTTGATATTAGAAGATAATGTAGGACACACCCCTTTAGGTGACACCCAGTTACAAATATATTCATAAACTTCTTGGGGAAGTAACTGAAGAGTATTATTACTAATTATTTATAGATTCACAGAGCAGCATAGATTTTGTTGTACTGTACTTCACATTGAATAAAATCAGGAACAAATTCATACAAAATACACAAAACTAGACTGAACTCTCACAAGTGGAAGGAGGACCCTGCCCATGAGTGTTCACACCCTTTAAAGGGAACCTACCACCACGAATCTACCTATAAAGGTAGATCGGGTGGTAGGTGGATGTATGGGACGTGAGGATAGCCCTTTTTAGAGCTAATCCTCACGTCCCCGCTAGCATACCATAAACTTTATTGCCCTAATATGTTAATTTAATTAAGCGGCTACCGGGGCGTGGAGTAGCTGGACACGAGGCTACACGGCGCGGCTACTCCACGCCCCAGTAGCTGCTTTCCCCCCCCCTACCCTGTGATCTTCGGCGCGCAGCTCCTGGCAGCTGCGCGCCCTCGTCCGAGAAGCCGGAGTTCTGCGCATGCGCAGTAACTCCAGCCAAGATGCGCGATCTCGGGAACGAGGCCGGAGTTACTGCGCATGCGCAGAACTCCGGCTTCTCGGACGAGGGCGCGCAGCTGCCAGGAGCTGCGTGCCGAAGATCACAGGGTAGGCGGGGGAAAGCAGCTACTGGGGCGTGGAGTAGCCGCGCCGTGTAGCCTCGTGTCCGGCTACTCCACGCCCCGGTAGCCGCTTAATTAAATTAACATATTAGGGCAATAAAGTTTATGGTATGCTAGCGGGGACGTGAGGATTAGCTCTAAAAAGGGCTATCCTCACGTCCCATACATCCACCTACCACCCGATCTACCTTTATAGGTAGATTCGTGGTGGTAGGTGCCCTTTAAGGGAGGATATATGGAAAGAATCAATGAAGGCGCAGCAGGTGCATTGTAGTTATGGGCAAATAGCTCCCGTTTATTAATTTTTTACATATATTTCTTAAAACATATAAGACACTTTTATTTATGTATTGGTTATGATAGAAGTTGTAACATTCTTGTTGTGTGTGGCTTTTTTTTTTAATGTTTGCACCATTTACAGTGTTATAATTCCTGTTGCGTCATACATAAACTAAGACTTTAAAATGTAAATTTGTAGCTTTGCACAGCAATAAAGGTAGTCCACTAGAAGCACAAACAATAAAGCCAAGTTGAGTTTCATGGACCATTCAGATCTGCTCTTTCTAAGCTTTGGGTCTGGGTGTTATTTCTACACTTTGAAATGTTTTTAAAAACCACTATTAATTTATTTTGTAGGTGTAATCTGGCACCAGTTGAAGAATATGCAAGAGATGTTGGTATGAAGACCCATTTGGTGACCATGAACCCGTCAGTGGTGCAACGTGCATTTGAGGACCTGGTGAATGACACATGGAAGGATAAATTTTTGCAACGCCTGAAAAGCTTGAATGAAAGTATCCTGTGGATTCCCGCATTCATGGCTAAAGGAGGTGAAGAGCGTGTGGAATGGGTTAATGACCTTATTATAAAACACCACATCAATGTACATACAGCCTACCCGTCTCTGAGACTTCTCCATGCTGTCAGAGGGTAAGTTTTCTCCAAGCATTCATATTTAGGCAAGAGGAGTAAAGCTGTTTCTCATGGCACAGAAATACTTGACATACAGTTTTTGTCTAATATTGCACTAAAAAAGTGTCTTTGAGGCTTTGCATATGTATTTATTAAGAGTTCTGCCCATAAAAGGAAGTTCTCAAATTTTAATCCCCTAGTGATGTTTATACAATAAAGATTATTTTAACCCCTTACTTTGCTATTTTACTCAATTTTATTACTGTTTTGCTCTTATCGCTGGTCAGTGTAAAATTTCAGAGCATGGGTGGGGACTTGCTGAGCAGACAGTTCATGATTCCTCAGTGCTATGAGATACTGGGGCATATTTATCAAGCTGTCTGAAAGTCAGAATATTCCTAGCTGCTCATGGCAGCCAATCACAAAATATTCATGAGCACTGGTCAAATGAAAGCTGAGCTGTAATTGGTTGCCATGGGTAACTAGTACTATTCTGACTTTCAGACAGCTTGATAAATCTGCCCCTCTGTGTGTTGACAATGTGCTTAGATTATCAGGGTACATAGTTTAGCTACACTCTCAGATTCTAATATCTGACACATAGAGAAAAACAGATGAGACACATCAGAGTCATGAGATTCATATATGACACAATGACAATGACAGTTCTGATCCCTCACCTAATCAATAAAGTTAGCACTGCTATGTCATCCCTTCCCCTTGGACCCAGAGCTTATCTTGTCTGAAGAGTTTGTAGAGCTGATCTTGTCTTTGGAGCTTTTGCTGTCTCCTTTATATGCTGTTGCTGGACAGAAATTGCCTCTGTCTGTAGTGCTCTCTGCCTTCTGCCCCTCCCCTGCAGTACAAGATAAGGTGTTCATATGACATGAATCCGCCCGGCTATAGTCAGGAGTTTATGGTTGTATCCAGGGACAACCAAAAACACCAGAACTGATAGAGAAAGGTTGGAATTAAATTGGTGAAATGCTGTACTTTTCTTAATAACAATGAATTAGAGAATGTGTTATTTTCCTATCCTGAGGATATTTTAGAATCTTGTTTTTGTTGGAATTTTTAGTATTTGCTCCACCTTTGTGTTGCTGTTGCATAATGTCCAATACCTTAGAAAACTGTGTACCTAAAGGGGTGTGGTAATGCGTGTTCCTAGTTTGTTTCATATGTATTACCGTGCTTTGTCACAATTATGTTGTAACAGTATGAAGTGAACTGCACCAAGAAAAAAAGGTGTATTTGTGTGAACATCCTGAAAACGGACTACTAAGAGCATGCAAGACTGTTGGAGTATCTGGTACAACCTGCGCTTAAGTGAGGCAAACGTCACTAAGGCAAATTGCACCAGTTTTTTTTTATTATTTTCTTATAATTACATACAAACAGTAGACGGAAAATATCATAAAATCTTATATATAGACAGAACCTTTTATCATTCAAAATACCCAACATCAAACATTATGGGGGTCATTTACTAAGGGCCCGATTCACGTTTTCCCGACGTGTTACCCGAATATTTCCGATTTACGCCAATTTTCCCCGTATTGCCCTGGGATTTTGGCGCACGCGATCGGATTTTGGCGCATCGGCGTCAGCATGAACGCGACGGAAATCGGGGGGCGTGGCTGAACTAAATCCCGACGGATTTGGAGAAACCGCCGCATTAAAAAAAAAATGTGTAGCGAAACTTGCACTTACCTTCACCAGGAATAGGCCGGTGAAATTCAGGGCATTCCAGTGGGCCTCGGGGAACTTCAGCGCAGCAGCGACACCTGGTGAATCGCCGGAAGACCCGAATCCACCGCAGAGAACGCGAATGGACCGGGTAAGTAAATATGCCCCAATTAGTTCCAGCCAACATTTATAACCACCCCAACAACCCTTCCACCCCAGCCGGGAAATAGAAAAGAGAAAGAACAACAACAAAAGAAAATTATTAAGAGGGGAGGGAGGAGGAATCCAAACTCCTCAAAGTTCCTGAAATCTTTGCCCCCCCTACCAACCAAATCTTTTTCCAAATGTGGAGGCACCCCCTTCTCTGATAGCTAATCCTTTCCCATGCTTTTACTTTTCTGATCAAAATGATTTTACTAATAATTTGTTTTTTTCCAAGTTCATGCCTATTCAATTTGAACACCCGAGAATAGCCACTTCCAGTGACCCAGGTAAGGCTATGGAGAGCTCATTATTTATAAATTGGAAAACTTCTCTCCAAAAAAGGCCCAATTCTGGACATGACCAGGCTATGTATGAAACCCGCTCCTACTTCCGTACACCGGCGGCACTTGGAGTTTTCTCTCAGTTTAATGTTATATAATAACTTAGGGGTGTAATATAGCTGATGTCATCTTATGGTTCCAGGACATAGGCGAACAGATAATTCCTCTATAGCAATTTTTCCAGAATTCCTTAGTTACCTTTCCGATATCCTTTTCCCATTTTTTACAGTATGGAATGACTTCCTTTTCAGTCCAGGCCTGCAGTATTAGTTTATAAATATATGATATAGCTTTCTTCGTAATCGAGGAATTTCTAAAAAATTCTATTCAAATATTTGTTCCCACCCTAAATCTACACCTGTCACCCATTCTAATATAAGCGTAATACAATTGATATTTAAAACTAAAACTCTTATCCCCTTTCCAAACTGTGCCCGCGTTTCTTCTAAATTTAACATCCGTGATTCTGAAAAAATTTCTGAAAGCAAGATCAGTTCCCTCTTTCTCCAATATTCCTTCTCCGTGATACATCGAAATTTCTCAAAACTAAAATTATCCCCAATGGGTGAAAATGACAAAATCCCCTCAAGGTTCAGCATCTCTTTTAATGCCTTCCAAACTTTATCCAACAATACCGCAATATTTAAATGCTTATGTAAAGCCTGTGCCAGTTCTCCACTCTCTAATAATGCGAAATCAAATCTCTATGCCCTATACTTAGATTAATTAACCTGTGAAATGCACTACAATTACATCTACTAACTAAAAATTTTAATTTGGCTGTGATGAAATAGCCAAACATCCAAGGAATGCCCAGTCTCCCTTGCTACCAAGTGTAGAACAGTAGACCAAGTTTCATCCTTGCCCTTTTCCTAGCCCATATCAACTCAACAAAGAATCAATTAATTTAAAGATCTTTTTCGGGAGCCAGACTGGGCATGCCGCCAAAGGGTACAATTGCGGTAATAAGATCATTTTTATTAGTCCAACCCTATCAGCTCTTGAAAATTGCATTTTCAGCCAATTGGAGATGTTATGTCGCATTTTATTTAGGATTGGGATAATGTTCAATTTCAAATATCTGTCTGGGTCTGCTGTAACCATTACCCCCAAATATTTAAAGACACCATCCATATGTAAGATATCTAGATGTATCCCGATGTTAGGGTTTTCCCCATCCAAAGGTACCATCTTTTCCCAGTTAATTTTTAGGCCCGAGCACTGAAAATTGCACCAGTTTTGATACATTTGGGCCAATCTGTTATAGAGCAGGAGAAGCTGTGCAGATTGTACATAGTGTCCTATCTACAGGAAGCATGTTATAGAGCAGAAGAAGCTTTTCAGATTGTACAAAGTGTACTATCTGTAGGTAGCATGTTATAGAGCAGAATAAGCAGTGCTGATTGTACATAGTGTCCTATCTGCAGGCAGTATGTTGTAGAGCAGGATAAGCTGGGTATGTTTATAGTTTATCATCTACACACAGTAATTTAAGAAAATGGAATATCACATGCTGGCTATTTAACAGAATGGTTAAACATTTAATACATACTGTAAGTTTATTGAACTCTTCAAAGTAGCCACTGTTCCCAGGGTTTTTATAACAGCAGTTATAGGAAACCCGTCAGCTGTTCTATCTCACTAATTCTGACATCATTACCTTTTTGAGCAGCTCACAAGGATTCCATCTCAGCCTTTATCTTGTTGATCCATACATCAATAATTGTATAATCACCTTTTCTTTATTACACAAATTGGCGGTGACACTAAAGTGAGGAAGTTGAGCCAAGTGTAGACTTCCCTGTTACCTCTGCCATTTCCTTCCCCCTGTTCTTTTCCCTGTGTACAGTTGAAGTAACAGTATGGCATTGCATTATTAGTTATTTTGCTTTATCTGTTGCCTGTGAGAGACACAGATAAGGCAGCAGCTACGTAAAGTCCTGAGATGAATTAGTAGCACACTTCCTCTGTACAGAGGGCTGCATCCTGTAATTTTACCTGAACACACTGGGGCAGATTTATCAAGTGTCTGAAAGTCAGAATATTTCTAGTTGCCCATGGCAACCAATCACAGCTCCCCTTTAAAATATTCATGAGCACTTGTAAAATGAAAGCTGAGCTGTGATTGGTTGCCATGGGCAACTAGAAATATTCTGACTTTCAGACACTTGATAAATCTGCCCCACTGTCGGCAGCTGAATCTCTGTTCCTATCACAATCTGCAGGGCGAGGGGCGGCCAGTAACCTCCCATTCCTTTCAGCTCAATGTAGCAGATCATCTTATAGGCTATCAATCAAGAACTGGTGGTATTGCTGTCATGAATACACCTGAATCAGGATCTGCTCTTATTTTAGTTTGTTTTTTTAAAGACCTTTAAAATTATGCAAATGAATCTGAGGGGCTTCGGGCTCCATAGATCTTAACGGAGCCTAGAGTCCTTAGGCTCATTTGCATAATTTTAAAGCTTTTTTAACCTAAAAACAAGG